>NC_140215.1:3435000-3507500 GCF_951802725.1 Rutilus rutilus
ATATTTTACCAAAGAAACGTATTCAAAACAGCTTGTGACTGAACCTCGTAACTCAAACTTCTCTGCTTGTTTGCAATGCAAGGATCAGCGGTAAAGAACTGGTTGTTTGAAGTACAGCGTTTACTTTACTCAAGAAACACTATATACAGATAAATAAAGGCTAATGATTTATGTAGGCTGTTTGAGGAGCGGAGAAGAGTGTCTTAGTCTAGCATCTGTCGTCGATTCATAGCCAATAAGGTCTTAAATACTTCATCTTTTATAACGTGAGATTTTGTCCAAATGACAGAAAAAAACTGAGCATCCACATAGTTATAGCTGCAATAAACTTTATAACCTGTAAGTTGATGAAAACGTACTGCGATGCACTTTCTGCCTCAGATGTGGTCGTTCTAATGACGGACAAAACACGTATCAGAAATCCGCTGATCAAAACCCCCCCCCCAAAAAAAACCTCCCATTTGAGATTGATTTTGGTCAGATGTTAATAATATAATGAAACATGCAAGTGTCTGAGTATATACAGGTGAAACTCGAAAAATTAAAATATCGTGCAAAAGTTCTAATTTTGATGATTATGGCTTACAGCTTATGAAAACCCCAAATTCAAAATCTCAGAAAATGTAAATATTACCTGAAATCAATAAAAAAAAAAAGTTTTAAGTCAGTTATTTATATCTTTTGCTGTAGTGTGTCAGTAGGAAATATCAGTTTACATTTCCGAACATTCTTTTTGCCATTAATTGTAATAATCCAGTGAGATTTGTGTATGCACAAGGAGTCTGACAGCAGCCGGTATGATCTGATCTCACCATCATCGAGTCCGTCTGTGATTACATGAAGAAACAGAAAAAACTGAGACAGACTAAATCCAGAAGAACTGCGGGAACGTCTCCGAGATGCTTGAAGAAACCTTCCTGCAAAGCTACAGTCCTATGAAAAGCACTGGCACTTGTGTTGAAATGCATTTATTTATGATTTAACTTATATTAACTAATTCAAATCAATATATGGTGTAACGACCCTTTGCGTTTAAAACGGCTTTTGTCCAGGTACACTTGCGCATAGTTTTTCAGGTAGCTTTGCAGGAAGGTTTCCTCAAGCGTCTCGGAGACGTTCCCGCAGTTCTTCTGGATTTAGTCTGTCTCAGTTTCTTCTGTTTCTTCATGTAATCACAGACGGACTCGATGATGGTGAGATCAGATCATACCGGCTGTTGTCAGACTCCTTGTGCATACACAAATCTCACTGGATTATTACAATTAATGGCAAAAAGAATGTTTGGAAATGTAAACTGATATTTCCTACTGACACACTACAGCAAAAGATAAAAATAACTGACTTAAAACCTTTGGGGGGGGGGGGGGGGGGGGGTATTAACATAATGTCTCTTTCTGAACTCAACATTTGATTAAATGGAAGATTTTTTTTTGTACACAGAACTGGACCTAAAATAACATGTCTGATACGATAACAGCAATAAGTATGAAGTTATGTGACAACAATGCAGTATAAGATGGTTTTTTTTTAGATTTATCGTTGCATAGTGTGTACGTATTTTTAAAACAATGTAGGCAGCATGAAGTACATAAAAATAGTGAGCTAGTTTTGCAAACAAAGCCGGAGTGAAGGGTTCAGACACAGTGTCGTGTCACCGGGTTACTCCAGGGGCTTCCTGTCTGAGATATTGACGTCTAACCATCTGTTTATATCATGAACAAGGTGAAAGGACGAAACAACCCAAGGACAACATGCCAAGATGACTGTGCCAGAGTGAGAGCATTGTCCAAGCACCTCCATTTATAATGTGCAGGGAGAACACTTTCATTTCTTTAGGCGAACTACTCCTTTAGGACAAAGCCATAATTAAACACAGATAACCGTGCTCTTGAAATGATATCTTCAGCACAAACTACACCGTCAGTACTGATATACTTTAACATAACCATATCCCATCCGGTTGTGCCGCTCAGACAGACTGCAATTCAGTTTTAATTACACACTTGCCCTTTAAATAAATATGCATGCAAATTCTGATGCTCTAGTTGCCTTGTTAGTGAATCATCACAAAAGACCAAGAACAACAAGTCAGAGTCAATATAAGTTGTCTTTACAAAAAGCATTTTCGCAATATACACCCTCCGTTAACAAAACCCAGACGGCAATGAAACAAAACATCTTTAATTTGTTTAGAAATAAAACTGGGGAGAGAATGGAGCATGCTTTAAAATGTAGGCAGCTCACTAGATTTTGAGAGTCCTTGAGTCACGTGATGGGGAACAGTGAGTGCAATGAGACACACCCTGACTGAGGCTTTTATAGGGCCTGATCGTCAAGGCTTCAGACAAGACGTCACCATGACGGCCTCCAATTATTTACTTCCGCAGGAATGTAAACCACACAACTGCAATGCAACTCCAAAATCAATCATTTTTTTGCATTACAATAAAGAGAATTTGGTAGAAAACGTGTTTAATTGTTATGGAAATGTCAGAATGCAAGAAATCTTGAAGGGGTGATTGATTATGATTTCACTTTTCTAACTTTAGTTAGTGTGTAATGTTGCTGTTTGAGCATAAACAACATCTGCAAAGTTACGACGCTCAAAGTTCAAAGCAAAGGGAGATATTTGCTTTTAAAGAAATCGCTTTTTAAGGACTACAACAAACGGCTGGTAGAGACTACACCACATTCCTCCCGGGTTAGTGACATCACCAACCCTAGAATTTACATAAACCCCGCCCTCGGAACGCGATTAATAGATTAAGACAGAATATGCTAATCAATGACTAGAAGATAACTCCACATAAGCTACATAAATTCATCAACTAACCATTCAGAAATGTCCTGTTGCTTCTACATGCTGTCACTTCTTCTTGAGTCTCTCCATCATTGTCTGACTCCGGTTTGAACATAAAAGGCTAAACGTTTTTGAAATTTTCAGTGCATGTGTGTGTGAGGTAAGATGACACAAGCTGTTGAAGCTCCGGCCCCTGCGCCGGGAGCAGCAGCTCATTTGCATTTAAAGGAACAGACACAAAAACGGTGCGTTTTTGCTCACCCTCAAAAAGTGACAATTTTAACATGCTATATAAAAATATCTGTGGGGTATTTTGAGCTACAACTTCACACACACACTCTGGGGACATCAGAGACTTATTTTACATCTTGTGAAAAGGGCATTATACCCCCCCTTTAAGGATGTCTATATTAACAGCCTTTTTGTTTTTGGCAATACAAATTGACATGTTCCTGACAGGTTTGTCTTTGAAGCATTCAGCGGGTTTGTCTAGATGCTGCACCTGTGAGGGTGTGTCTTAATCCTCGAGCTGATGCATTCACACACTCTCACACCCGTCTGCTGACGTCACCTGGATTCAGTGAAGCGTGTCAGAAGGAGCTGCAGGTGACAGGAAGAACAGGTGTGCTCAGGTGTGCTCTTACCTTTGCCATCTGAGCCTGAACGCCGCTGGTCTTCAGAGCGCTGACGGCTTTCTGAGCAGCGGCCGGGCTGTCAAAGTCCACAAAGCCATACCCTGAGAGACAGACCACAACATGCTCTTAGATACACCTTTAAAGAGACAGCACACAGTTTACACATGAAAAACAAGGCGTACTAGGGGGAATCTATAGCGTAAAATTGTAAAAAACAAACAAACAAAAAAAATTTATTGAGAATATTATTGATTAATTAATACAAAATAATACAATTTAACCTCCACAAATGAATTGCTGTTTTGCTTTTTTCAGTTATTTCTATTATTCGCTGTGGTGATTCAAGTAAAGTAAAGTAAAGTACACTGAAAAAAATGATTCGTTGAATTTAATCAATTTTTTTATCGTAAGTGGTTGCACACAATTGATTTTAGCTACATTTAAACAAATGCATTAAGTTGAACTTAATCAATTTTAGTTCAACTTAATGCATTTGTTTAAATGTAGCTAAAATCAATTGTGTGCAACCACTTATGAGACATTTATTTTATTAAATTCAACAAATCATTTTTTTCAGTGTAAAGTAAAGTAAAGTAAAGTAAATAAAACAAAACACAAATATAAAAAGGTGACAGTATAAAGCAGTCCAAGACCACTGTCATCACAGCCAAAGAGTTCTAATAGATGGTTCTTATAGAAAGTTATCGTTCTTATTCATGAAATAAGATGTTTTTTTTTGCCTGCTCAATTAGCTATTCAACTTTAATCCCTTAGTCACATCATCCAGAAAAACATAAATCGATTAAGTGCACATTTATCCATGTAAAATGTAATTTCACGAAACGTTTTGGGAAAGTGCAACTCTTGTGCAAATTGTAAAGAAACTTTGTGACAAGAAAATGATGTAATTTACAGGAAAAGTGATGCAATTTACCAGACAATAAAGATGCAAGTCTCAGAAGATCTTAAATGACAGCATTTGATGGGTATTTGCTTTTTTAATGCACAAAGCGCCAACAGACGCAGGACCTGTTGTGAGCGTGTGCAGAGCGTGTATAGGCTGAAAACATCAGCGGTTGCCACTTTAAGAGCAGGAAGCAAAGCGGCGGGTTCAAGAGAGCATCTTATCTGTGAGTAAGTGTGTTGTGTGAGTAATCTATCACAGAGCCCAGAGTGAGAAAACCGCTGCACTATCAGTGTTTGCTTCCCCTAATGAGAACAATTAAATGGACACGAGGAAGCTGATCCAAGATAACGTTAACCTTACGTTCGGCTCCTCCCTTCACACTCCTCTGCTTCAGCCCGTTGCTATATTTAATCAGCGAACAGGTCAAACCACAAACACAGCTAGCACAGAACATCCTGACTAATAGCTCAAATATGTATGACGTACAGGACGAAGAAACACTCACTAAACGAAGCCACAGGTATGATCCATCTGCTGCGGACAGCAACATAGCAGATCAAATTGTTTATATGTAAGAGAAAACACAATGTGGTGTTTAGCACAGCTGATTTAAACATCTTTTATGCTTTGAAATAGCATAAAAGAGTTTTTCTTTTTTCATCAGAGGAACCAACATTTCAGCCAGAGCTTTCACTGAAGTAGACTCAAAATGTTTAATGCAAGAAGGTAAATACATTTTTACATATAAACACATTTATATTGCTCAATCTAACACAGAGAAATAAACAACATTTTCCTAAATATATATTTTTACTAAAATATTTTAACGTATGAAAAATGGAGAGCCTTCTTGAGCAATGTTGTAAGTGATGTTACAAATGATTCACTGAATCAGGTTCAAACTGATTCACTGAAACTGACACTTTGAACTGATTCAAGGGAAAAAGTCAAATAAAAAAAAAATATATAATTTTTTTTTAATAATAATAATGATAAATAATAAAATTAAATAAAATTAAAAAGTAAAGTAAAAAAAATAAAAAAATAAATTAAAAAAAAATAATAAAAAATAATAATAATTCGCTAAATCAACTTTAACCCCTTGGTCATATCTTCCAGAAAAGCATAAATTGACACATTTATCTTCTTATAGAAGATATCATATTTGATACATGAATTTCTAAGGCCTCTAAATGATCAATATGATCAAAACTTTGCTGAAAAATCTACTACGTGCTTTTTGTCCTTAAATTGATGCTTTTCTTTTGTTGTCATATTGATTAGTATAATTGTAAAAACGTTCATCTTCAGCTCGTGGTTCACGTGTCTTTTTGCTGTGAGATCTTTACTAATTTTTATAAGGATAACTTTATATTGTTAGTTCAAGATGAACACTTACTGGACTGAAGCAACTTATTACTTGATTATCCATACATCATTTAATTCGTTTAGAAAAATCATGTTAAAATGTGAGTCTCAAATATGATCATCAGGCATTCGAGAAACGTTTATTTGTCCATCATTGTACTGCATCGCATAGGTGTTGAAACTACAGAGCTTTAATCATAAAACTCAGCTTTTAAATATAATCTTACGAAGACACATTATTGGGAGATATAGAGTGACGACTGATATTAATATGCATTTTATGCAAGCAGTCCGATGCCAAAATCTCATTGATTTACATTACAAGCAATATTTTTGTCCATATAAATATCAGTATCTGCACCAAATTGCACATTTTTCACTCAGTTTGTGCCTCTGAGTCTGAATAAAATGATTCAGAAATTATTCAGCTCCATACTCTCACTACATCATACTATATGAGCCATAAAAGCCTGATGTGTCAAATATGACAGAACAGTTTATTGAACCTTAAAATATTGTTAGATTTAAGGTTCAAGAAACTGTTCCATTTCAAAAAATATTATTATTAGACTATCATTCCACGTCTTTACAGGGTCAATCAACTTAAATGTGAAGCTAGTCTAAACCAGAAAAATTGTGGTTGTGAAACTAGTCAAATAAAAAGCTTATTTTTACACTTCCCGCTAAATATGCCAAAAATATTTGCAAGTATATGTAGGACTGAAAATAATCCAAGATATTTGAAATGAACAAAGACATTTGCTTTACTGTTTTCCACCCCCTCTTTCTTCCACAAGGACCATTTGGAGTTCCCAAAGGCACCGAGGGACTGATAGCGATCAAGATGTGTGTACTTCAGGGGTCGATGAACTGTCACACCTTTAGTACAAGGGGGGGAAGTTGTAATTATCTGATTGGTCAGTTTGAACGTCTCACAACCTGGGTTAAGGTCACATGGTCAGGGAAAGTATAAAACAAGATTGTAACTGGGGCTCTCTCCTCTTTACCTCCTCTTTTCTTTCTCTCTCTCTCTCTCTCTCTCTCTCTCTCTCTCTCTCACTGGCGTAGGAACCGGGGGGGGGGGGGGGGGGGGGGGATGGGGGGGGGGGGGCATGTCCCCCTCAATATTGGAAAATGCTGCATGTGTCCCACCCAAAAATTAGCCTATACCGCAGGGACAAAAACTGTACATTTGGGAACTTTTATTTTGAAAGCGCGACAAAGAGGATATCCGGTTTTGCCAGCAAGTCAAACCCAGAGTGATAGGTCAAACCTTCCCATTTCATACTATGTTGGAATAATCACCATTCGCCAATCACCAGCTTCATATTCTTCACTTTTCACCTATAGTCAGAGCATCTGATTGGTAGAGAGAAGTTAACATTACACCAGGAACATACAAATACGTTACCGGTGCGCACCGTTTATATACTGTCTATGGTGCGCACCAGCTTTGAACTGGAATAAGACTCGACCAAAGCCCGTCTACGGAAAGCCTGTTCACTCCAACGCCCTATTAAGTCCTATTGGTTGTAGTTCCACCAGAGTTCCACTGGGGGCGCTCGCCATGAGTGCAAAATGAATGGGAGTCAATGGGGCTAGACGGCTAAATTTGTCTCCCTCACCCGATTGCCGTTGAGAAATCTCAGATTTGATTGTAGGTTTTGCAAGTTCAACATGGGTTATAGATCGAAAGTTGAATGAACGAGTACTTATTTCTTTTCGATATCTTACAGGTTGAGTTGTTGTTGCCCATAACACGCTAGCATTCTGACGTCATTGACATTTTGAAAGACTTTTTAAAGCAAATAAGTGACTCTAAAAAAATCTAACACCAAGCAATGTGTAATTTCTTTGCATCCCCTTTCGAAAACAACATTCAAATTACTAGACAAAAAATTATATCCTAAGAAAAGTGGATTTTGAGCGGTATAGCTCCATAGACCTCCATTCATTCTGCACTCGTCCTGTGAGCGCCCTCATATGGAACAAGAGTGGAACTGCAACCGGAAGTTTATTGAGTGGCACTTCTCCCCTCATTAGACGTTCTCTGACTCGACGTTGTATGAGGTAAATTAGTCTCAGTCAAGCGGTTGAAATTAGCAAGCTTTTTAAAACTGAATTATGGATACGAGGCATATGGCGATTAAATCAACAATGGAATTTTGTTATGCTTTGCGAGAGGTGCTAACTAACGTTACGTTTGATAGCTAGCCGCACAGCTATAGATATAGCTGGCAATCGAATTTCTCTGTGTTAACCTTAGCAAAAGTAAAAAGTTCTGTCTTCTCATTTCAGAATAATGCCACCCCACAAAAATCAAATATTTGCCTTGTAAAGTGCCACTCTCATTTCTGCCCGCATTTACAGGGGGGGCTTGCACACTTTTATGTTTCCCAACTCCAATATTTGTCTAATAATAAACAGATTGGATGATTTTGTTTATTTATTTGCTATTTGTGATTCCATACACGTTGTACCACGTCACCATTACTGTATGTTACTATTATGGTGGTGGGATGAACGTTGATTCATAGTGGCCAATATGTCCCCCCCCCCAATGCCAAAGTCATTCCTACGCCCCTGCTCTCTCTCTCTGGTAACATTTTACATATATGCTGGGTACAATTAAAGTTATTATCATCTATTTTGTAACTATTTTAAGTGTAACCATAACCATATATTGTCATTAAACCCTCTCAATTACAAATAAAGTGCTAACTAGTTTTGATTTGCTATTGACTTTGAAGTGCTACCTATTGCAATACAATATCGTCACTCTATATGGCAACGCTCTCCCACATATTTAGCTTATTTCCGTCATTGGTATAAAGCAATAATAGGCAAGAAATTTACAGTTTTCTACCATCTAACAACGTTTCGTTAGTCATTCGGCAGTCTTGCCGCCTGAACCCCTGCAGGAAATCCACTCTCATACAATAAGCTTAGTGTTGCGCAGTTTGATGTGAAAGTGAAAGTTGGGCTGCGCTGGTTAGATTATGGGTTGGGTTTGGATCATTTGCATGTGTGCATCACAGGGACACTCGGGGGTTAACATTTTCCATCCGGCTTCTTTAAAATTCCTGCGGGGTTTGAGAAGGGCTGGACTGCAGGAAACTAAGACGTGAAGCCGGTCCATCAACACCCTCCTCGGGCCTGACTGAAATTACTCAGCACATAAATAATCCACGGCGCTGTGACTAAGCCACATGCTCCAGGGCAGGCGTGCCCCGAGGTGCCGAGCCCAGGAACCCAGCCAGATCCTGGAACAAACCCCACGGGCCTCAGTCAAGACGGCGAGGCCAGGACAGGAATAACAGCGAGGGGTCTGGGAAGAGCAGCGACAGACTGACTGCGTATCTGTTTCCCCATACACCCACGACAGCATAACTGAGCAAGGGCGTAAACACACGCCTGCATAAACACTTACACATTTGCACACACACTTGTATAATACACCGCAATGATTTTGCTGGCAATATAAAATGATTCAACACTGGGATGTAATATAATGCAATGTTTTTAATGGTCCATTAAAGTGTAGAAGACGCACTTTAAATGCATTTTAGTTCACGCAATAGATCTTCTGAAGATGAACGCAAGTCTTACGGGTTTGGAACGACATGAGGGTGAGTAATTAATGACACAATTATCATTTTTGGGCGAACTAACCATTTAAAAACCAGTTTCTCCATGGAGAAAATGAATGGGATTTGAATAATTATCACCACACTGTTGCACTGTGTTTCATTCATTATCTCAGCCATAAAAAGCAATTTTTGTGATTTGTTAATCAAATTTGAACTGAAAGTTGGTGTGCACATTAATACATTAAGCAGCTCTGAGAGGAATCCCATCATGAGGAAAAACACTAAACTGCACAGATTTTGAGCCACACATATTCGAGGGCAGAACATAGACATACGTACCTTTGCATTTGTTTGTGGTTTTGTCTAAGATGGCCTTGGTTGATACGATTTTTCCATACCTATAACAAGAACAAAACAGAGATGTGTTATGAATTTTAAAACACACGGATATAAATGACTCAGTTTGAACAAAAATAAATAAATAAATCATGCACGAAACATGTGAAACATGAAGATAGTTTGAGTGCCAAAATTTAACATATTCTGTATGTGCCAGGGTTATTATTGTTAACCCTAAAACTAAAACTATAAGATACATTTTCATTACTTGAAATAAATTAACCATTAACAGAAATACAATTATTTTAATTTAGATAGTGGCCAAGGCAACATTTCAAAAAAAAAAATATATAATAAAAGTATTTTAATGATACAAAAATAACACTAATATGTATTTGCATATGAATATTGAATATGAATGACCTTATGTGTGCGAATTAGAGTTAGATGATACAGCTTAAAACTAAAACTAGTCAAATGACTTAAAAATAAGCACAATAAAATAATTGAAATGCTTGAATTTTATATATTGTGAAAATATTTCATCTATTTCTGTATCACAGTTGCAAATTGAACGAACAATAATATTTGAATATTGTGTTTGAAACTACATGAAGGGGAGTAAATGAATACATTTAGTCTTTTTTCATTTTTGGGCGAACTACTCCTTTACAATGTATGCCTGTAAAACTGAAAATGTAAAAGAAATGCTTGATTGCATTGAGGTGTATTCTGCACACTTCCAAGTCCAGAAGCGAGATCTGCAGGAGGAAGCGTCTCTGGAGGTTAACGGAGCCAGAAACCTGATTGATTTATGAGGAGGTTATAAAAACTGCAGTGGAATGCTGTAAGGCACATGTGAGTGAAAACATGACCTTTGACCTCACAGAAAGGGCACCAATATGACCTCACGAATACTTCCACAGCCACCGATGACAAAAAAAAAAAAAAAGGGGTCATTAAGCTCTTTCAGTTAATAACACAAATAGGAAAGCCTTCATGAGATTTGAAATCCAATTACAGCAGACTCCTAAAGTCTGTGACCTCGAGGTCTGCTTCTCCAGGGAGGGGTGAACGGTTTATCTGCACCAATTGACCTAATATTAATCAATTACGAGGATCTTGCATCGTTCTCCTGTCTCCCGAGCGTCTTATGGAAGCCGTGCTTCAATCAAAAGCTCGGAGGTGTTAGGTGGCGGAAAAATAAAGTAATTCAATGCTTTCAGGGGCTCGGAGGACACGTTTATAGCGGAAAAGTATTTTTCCCATTAAATATATTTTTTTTCCCATAGGGATTTTTTGTTAATGAGTCAAAAGCCATGAATCAACCAACCAACCAGAAACCACATCACATTACAAACTTTGGTAACATTTTAGTTTAGGGTCCAATTCTCACTATTAACTAGTTGCTTATTATGCAGGTTACTTGGATATTGGCTGTTTATTAGTACTTATAAAGCACATATTAATGCCTTATTCTGCATGACCATATTCTACATCCCTTTATCAACCCAATACCTAACCGTAACAACAGTAAATTAGCAGTAAAATATGCAGTAAATTAGGAGGTTATGGGGGGAAAAAATCTTAGTTAATAGTAGGAATTGGACCCTAATCTAAAGTGTGACCCAAACTTTTATTTTAAGCAAAAAAAAAGTGCTTGAAAATCGGACAGAAAGTCAAATATACGAGTGTATGAAGTCAAGTCAAATGTATTTATATAGCACTTTTCACAATACACATTGTTTTAAAGTAGAAAATTATAATTTTTATAATTTATAATTACTTTATAGAGTAATATAAAGTAGAAGTTATTACTATATCATAGTATATATATTCATGCCTTATATACATTTAGCAGATTAGAGCTGGGCGACAATATAGTTCACACTTAGTGACGATATAAGCAATCAAGCATTTGAGATTTGCAACATAGTACATGTAGATGACTCGCTTAATTTAGTCCTAATTTGTAAGTTGCTTTGGATAAAAGCGTCTGCTAAATGACTAAATGTAAATGTATATAATCGCCCTATGTGAGTATACTGTATGTATAGAGATAACGTTGGACACTTGTATAAACAACTTTATATAAAGAGCTGGACAATAATATGGTTACATACTTAATGACTTTATTGAGGAAATAAAAACAATCCCATATATTCGTCTACATTTCTAGAAGCGTTTATTGCAAAATATGCATTTAAATACAAATATTTAAAGGGGTGGTTGATAATGATTTCACTTTTCTAACTTTAGTTAGTGTGTAATGTTGCTGTTTGAGCATAAACAACATCTGCAAAGTTACGACGCTCAACGTTCAAAGCAAAGGGAGATATTTTCTTTTAAAGAAATCGCTTTTTAAGGACTACAACAACTTTTATGTAAATTATGTAAATTCACCAACCCTAGAATTTACATAAACCCCGCCCCCAGAACACGATTTATAGATTATCAAGACAGAATATGCTATTCAATGACTAGAAGATAACTACACATCAGCTACATAAATTCACCAACTAACCATTCAGTGCCCTCTGTGCCGGGAGCAGCAGCTCATTTGCATTTAAAGGGACACACACAAAAACGGTGTGTTTTTGCTCACCCTCAAAAAGTGACAATTTTAACATGCTACATAAAAATATCTGTGGGGTATTTTGAGCTAAAACTTCACATACACACTCTGGGGACATCAGAGACTTATTTTACATCTTTTACATTCTCTCCTTTAAATAGTTTGAGAGTGTAGAGAGACTATTTAATTCGCTGTGGTTGAGTGGGGGCAATTTTGGCGCAATTTTCTGTTCTGATTCTCTGATTGGTGGAAATTTCGAAGCAGAATCATGAGTAATGTTGTTTTTAAAAAAAACAGGAAATCCACCGTTAAACGCGATTATTTAAAAACAAATGTTAAAATAATGTGTGCTGATTGCTTCATCAAAAGCATATACGATCGATTAACAACCTTGTAGCTCACAGTAGATCTTGTCTTTAACGGTTTAAAAGGTATAGTTCAAAATCAATTCCCCAATGGAGAAAATGAATGGGATTTTTACTTCGGTCACACACAAATATCAACTAAAATAACATTTAAAGCAAGTGATGCCAATGTTTGAAACGCTTCTTGTGCATGTATGATCCCTTTAAATGCTGCATACATAGGCAGCTCACTAGGTTTTGGCACAGAGCGAACACGTTATGAAAAGTTGATAAATGTCATTCATTAATCTCGTGTCCAGAGAGACAGCACAACAGCGTTTATGGGACTTTTTATGTGCTTCATCGCCTGGTTTACCGGGAAACGACGAGGCCATCAGGAGGAAAAACCCGTCCTAATAGGCCGGCTCTCCATTAGCTTCCACTGAAAATCTATTGCAATTGAATTGCCGCGGCCAGACGGTGGAGGAGAGGCAGAGAGACGGATTGAATGACCGAGAGAACAATGTGACTGGTGTTTCACCTGCCATTTCAGGCCCAGTCTTGATCCCATTATAGCGCCTGACGGCAGCTCCAGTTACTCTCCACCAGAGGCGTATTGATCTCTATAGTCAGAGCTCGGGGCGATGTTTCATAACTCGGCTTAAGCAAACAGCTGCTCTGTGAACGCAGTCTTCCTTTATTTGTTGAGATTATTGGTGACCATAAGAGTATTGGTATTTGGTATGGTAAAAAACAGTATCGATTTACAATGCAAATACATGGAGGGTTCCCAATGAATTTACAATTCTTTTGCGAATACTGGATGAGCATTTTAAAAAAATGATTTCATAGAGACTGCATATGGAGCTAAAACAGTTTCAAAAGTAATGCATTTACGATATATAGATCCACACACACATGAGGATTTGCAAATGCATTTAAACAATCAATTCATACAGAAAGGTGCAAACATGCTTGTGTATTCATGAATGTGTGTGCATCTTATTTCGTAAAAGTAGATTTGATTGTATCATATGTCAATATGAATTTGTGAGTTATGAGTTTGTGAATTGCTGTTTGCAAAATATATAAAGCTTTTTGTGAACTTGTGGATGAGCTTATGGATTTTATTTAATCACGTTTTGTAAATACATACATTTTTAGACTATTCTCTCTCTCTCTCTCTCTCTCTCTCTGGAAATCACAACTAGCTGGTGTGGATTTTTTTCACAACAACAACTTTATACTGTTATCGTTACCAAAGTAACACTCTAAAGGTGGCATTAAAGTCACTACAAATCCACGGATCCAATGGGAATGGTGTGTCGTAAGGATGTGGAGGAAAGAGACACTCCATCATCATGAACAAAACCTGAGAAAATTGAGAAAAGTTCGGCTTCAACACACAGATTTTCAGAGAGAAAACTGACCTGGCTCTTTCCACGTCCTCAAAATACATCTTAAATATTAATATCCATCAAATGCTCTGTCAGAGCTTTCTCTAGTGCAGCGTTTCCCAACCGGGGTTGTGCTCTTCTGGCGAGAGCAGGGGTGACGTGTAAAAACTCCATCAAACATTTAAAAATGGCAAAAATGTGTAACAAATTTTTTTTTTTTACCATCAATCTCGGATCATCGGAAGTCTCTAATAACAACAAATAATGCGCACAAATTTAAGTTTTCGCCGTTTAAATGAACGTTAAGAGCTGTGAGAAAATGGGACGCGTGTGGGATCCACATGTGCAGCAGTGACATCAAATAACACTTCATTCATAAAAAGATGCCATTAAACAATTATTTGAAATATACTGTCTTTATGTTGTTTCTACATTAATTTGGAGAATAACTGTGAATATATATTAAAAACAAGCTATCTTGTGCAATTATAACAAAATTATTCCAATATAAAAACACAAATACACTGAGTGAGCAAAGATTCAGGTGAGATTTGCAATGGTAATTGAGCAATGTTTATATATGAATAAAAGCCTTAATTAAATATGTCATCATGTAAAGTGAATTAATGATTTCCTAGACTTTAAATAGTGATAATATTAAAAATATCTATATGACAGTAGGCCTATGGCAGTTCTTACCTGTGGAACTGAAAATTGATACATTTCAAGGTATAGTATCAAAGTAGTATCGTGACAACACTAGTGTAGGGTGCCACACATTTCTTTGAAATTTTCAAAGGGTGCCTTGATTGAAAAAAGGTTGGAAAACACGGCTCTAGTGTGTAAGCGCATAAAACACTCAAGTTTGTTAGCAACAATAATTTAATTGTCAACTTATGTCTGAGGTATATACAGTTATGTGGAGCAGGATTTAGGTGGGAATGCTCGATTACGGAAAAAAAATTATAATCACGATTATTTTGGTCAGTACTGAAATCACGATTATTTCACATGACTTTGGGAACGTGTTGCATTTATTAAAATGACACCTTTCAACAATTCTAAAAAAAAACAAAAAAAAAACGAAATTTGAACATTTATTGTACTTTTTGAACTATTAAAATAAATAATATTACAGATATCGGCCAATGAGATTTCATGACGTTGCAGGAATGGAAACTCATGTCACTCATGGCACCTGGTTAAGTCAAAAACTCAGAGGAACAAGGAAGAAAGTGCAGTGCTAAGTGACCCGACATAAGAACTTACAAACCCTTGAAGAATGTTTGAGGAATGTTCCCTCCCTTGGAGAACTGCCCTGGTTTTGGTTCATTTCCAACTAGACAGCGTTTCCTTAAAGGGATATTTCACCGCTGGAAAGATGAATGTGTATTTAAATTGGGTCATTTATGTAGTAGAAATGTGAAATTATTTTAGAAGTTGGTGCCTTCTAGACCGAGAAAAGACAGAAAATGTATTTTTTGCTCATGTGGATGAAAGACAACAACTCCCAGAATGCACTTGCTTCGCTGCCCTACGAGGACACTCCCAAGCCACGCCTCCCGGTTACAGAGGGCAGTATCGGAAGAAATGATACAGCTAGGCTACTAGTCGACTGGAAACTGAAAAGACGGGCGTTTTATCGTGAGATCCCCCTATGGGCGGGTTGAACACATGCGGAACGAGCTCCTCCTACTGGCTGTAGTCTCTCGCCTCTGGACAAAAAAGCCTCAGATGACGATAAATGACGATTTTTGCGTCATCTGAGTTTTTTTTCCAGACACACAATACAGAAATCTCTCGTCTCAGGGGGACATGAGGAAGGGAAGCACAGTCATTCGAAAATACTACCGGGTTTCTACTGATACAAAGCTTAATGTTAATCGGTGAAGTATCCCTTTAAGGACAGGCTCTTTAATCTATTCTAGTCTGGATATATGCAAAGGTGAAAGGGTCCTGAAAGCCATCCTCTGATTTGCATGAAAATGCGACTTACAGGCGCTTACGTTAAGGATTTTTTTTTTTTTTGGAGAGTAAAATCCTCTCAGCAACAATTCACAAGCACAGTTCTCTTCAACTACATACAGAAGAGAATGAAAATGAAAAGTTATTTTACACCCCAGCATGCTTTTAAAAAATAAACAAACATCTATGTACTTAGGTTTTAGACTAGTATGGTAATGAAGACGATATCAAGATAAGATAAGATTCTCAGGATAATCAACACAAAGCAAACTGGACTGATTCCAGTCACAGATCATATTCACACTGTGTGTTTTACGCTGGAAATCTTTAGGCTGCCAAAGTATCTAAATTTAGCATATATGGCAATGATGTGTAAAGAGATGCAGTTTTGAATCTCAATTTCAGCATGAGGTGTTGCAACCAAAATCCACACACACACACACACACACACACACACACACACACACACACACACACACACACACACACACACACACACACACACACACACACACACACACACACACACACACACACACACACACACACACACACACACACACACACACACACACACACACACACACAACAACTACAATCAACTTAGCTGTGTAAGTAATTTCTACTTAAATTACATTAAACTGACTTCAAAAAAGTTGAATCTCATAAAAAATAAAAATAAAAAGGCTATATAAACTTATTTTGATGAGTTGAAGTGATGTAAAAACATATGTTGTCACGACTTATTGATCATGTCATTTGCTGATGGACAACATTTTTATACGACATTCATAACCGTGAAACATTTTGAATATATTTGGCTACAAACGAATAAATAAATAATCTTAATTTAATACAGTTTCAGAGCAAATACATCAATATCGAGATGCTGAATAGCATCAAACGGCTTGAAAAATATCGAGACAAATATAACTATATCGCAGCCCTAACAGAATCATATCGGCAGTCAAGAAAGCAGCCAAAGAATAGAGGATCAAATCCACACATGATCGCATGGTTCAACATATTATCTGATTCTCAAAGCCCCGTAAGCTTGTGTTTTGACACTGATACCTCTGACCTCACATATTTCCCAGGGATGTGCCCTGGAAAAGGTTACATCAGAAAGGTCAAAGGACAAATCTCTTTAGCCATCAGGATGAGATTAAGCTAAATACAGTGAAGGGTTAGACGATCACACCACTGACCCTCCAGTGAAAAGCCCAACACTAATCCAGAGCCTCAATCACGCCCATAGATGAACTGTGCTCTCTCTACACTGCAGAGGCTTTCTAATTAAAGACGGCGCTCCAATTCCTCTGAGGACAAACCTGTGAACATCACAAGGCATTCAGTTGAAAAGTTATTTGAGGTGATGCATATTTAAAAAAGCTGATTTCTTAAAGAAACAAAGTGACATTGGACTCTGTACTAACCCTATAAACGTGTCTTGAGATGCAGGACCAGGACACATCAGGTCTTTACTAATTATTCCAAAGAACGACTACAATGTGATGTGAAGGAGTTTAAAGGGATGGTTCGGAGTAAAATCAACCTAGGGTCCTTTGCACCATGACCTCGAGCCAAACACCCCCCCCAGAAGCCTTTTTTCCCTTGGTTGAACATTATTAAAGTTAGAGCTTATTTGTATATATATATATGTGTGTATGTATATATGTAGATACTTTGGCAGAAAGCGATGCATAAGGATGTAGTGTAACGACGCCCAGTTCCAGGAATGCACTAATATTTTATTTTATTTCACTAATATTTGGTAGTACCAGTTGGCAACAATTGTTAGTGAACACTAAGTTGTCAACACTTCGGAAAAATAATAATTCATCGTTACACTACATCCTTATGCATCGCTTTCTGCCAGGACTTTAACGTGCTTTTCCCAACTCACTGAAGTGACGTCGACGTCCGGGTTAGCGGTAGCATGAGCCATCAGGCAAGTGTAAGATGTACTTACAAACTTTCCAATGCCTCATTTTAGGAGTACAGAACCTATTTGTGCTACTGTAGAAGTTTGGTACCATTCTGGGCATTATTAGTGGGGTAATTTACGAGATACAGCCTTGGATCCTGCGCTAAACTATCCGGCTGATATCTCGTAAATTACCCCACTAATAATGCCCAGAATGGCACCAAACTTCTACAGTAGTACAAATAGGTTCTGTACTCCTAAAATGAGGCATTGGAAAGTTTGTAAGTACATCAGGAGTTTATTTAAATAACACTTGCCTGACGGCTCATGCTACCGCTAACCCGGACGTCGACGTCACTTCAGTGAGTTGGGAAAAGCACGTAAAAGTCCTGGCAGAAAGCGATGCATAAGGATGTAGTGTAACGGCGAATTATTATTTTTCCGAAGTGTTGACAACTTAGTGTTCACTAATAATTGTTGCCAACTGGTACTACCAAATATTAGTGAAATAAAATAAAATATTAGTGCATTCCTGGAACTGGGCGTCGTTACACTACATCCTTATGCATCGCTTTCTGCCTAAGTATCTACATATATACATACATATATATATATATATATATATACATTTGATACATACAATTAAAATTGCTGGCCAGTGCAAATATCTGGTCAAAAAAAGGGGGAAAAAAAAGAAAAAGGGCTATATTGTTGAGTCCTGCTTCTGTTCCTGAGTAATGAGATCTTCTAATTAGCAAACACAAAGGGCAATGTGTTAGAAAGTCGATGTTTGTTGATATGTGATAGTGTGTGTGTGTGTGTGTGTGTGTGTGTGTGTGTGTGTGTGTGTGTGTGTGTGTGTGTGTGTGTGTGTGTGTGTGTGTGTGTGTGTGTGTGTGTGTGTGTGTGTGTGTGTGTGTGTGTGTGTATAGAGTGGGAGGAAGTTTGATGAAGGGCTCAGAGGAGGAAAATGAGACTTCAAAGTCACATCAGTGGTCTTTCATCCAGTCTCCATCCGAGATTCAGTAACAGGATCATTCTGTGCTCGGCTTCTGCTAGCGATGCACCAAAACAAACCTTGTGGTCCTTTGAAACTGTACACCTCTAAAGATGTTACGCTTGTTCTTGGGGTTTGAGCAAACCAGTATACCTTTCTACACCCTTTACACCACGATCAGTGGACAGGACTGATTCACGTGTGGCAGCTAAGAACAAACACAGAGTACTGCAACATTTCACAGCGGGATAAATTAATAAAATAAATCAAAAGGTTAGATATTCAACGTGCCGCATCAATATAGAAGCCAAATTATGTGCTTCAAAACGTTTTTAAATGTAGATATGAGTTTAAACCCTGAACTATGTTCTTTATTATGACTTTTGTAGTTTTAAGCATTTCTTTTTTTCAACTCAAATGTTTCATAATGTGAAATACATTTTTCTGATAATGTGCAATATTTGCCACCTAGAATTAAGGGCATTTTTTCTTCTTGTGTAAGGGCATTAGCTTATTAAATGTGTCTATGTTTCCTTCAATGCCAAATACTTAAATTGAACCAATTACTTTAAGATTGTTACCAATAAAATTGTATTACCACCAACAATAGCCATCTATACACTGCAAAGTTGCCATTTTTGTCCCCTTATCTTGAATTTGGTGGCCTTTTTGTTAGCATTTTTGCCCCAATTCCATGTCAATTTCTGGCCCAACTTCAAATCCAATCAAAACTCAAATGAAAATGAAAATAAAATGATTTAATTCAATTGACTATCCTTCAAAAAGTCTTCACAAACATGGTTATTTAATGTATTTTTGCATCGAATGTTCAGCAAAAATGACTAGCTGATATATAATTGCTCACACCACTCACCCTAACTTACACACACCGACAACACTGGATCGTTCTGTTCCTAAGTGTCCTTTTCTCTCCGCAGCAATGCAGAGTATGGTCTATCTGTCAATCTTCTTAGCGCCTTCACTCACAGGAGTCCTCTGAGGACCGGTCCTGTGATTCTGCTCTAAAATCACATCAAATTATCCAATAGACTCAAAGCGACACAGCATATGCCTCATCTTTTATTGATGGCATTCATCCCAGACCTCTTAGAGGGGAAAGTCACCCTCCAGCCCTTGACACAGAGTGACCGAAATATGAGAGTTCATTGAGCCGCAGTGCCAGGCTGTGTGAGATTACAATACTAAGACCACAGAGCAGAGCCATGACTCTTTCTTCATCCAACACCGCTGAATAAATCATTAATCGACAGAATGTGTGGCATAATTATGTGTTGCATAATTCCTCAGTTTATAAAAAAAAAAAAACATTAAAACACAAGAAATACAAATTCAAAAATACTAGATATGCACAAATATTCAAATTCTGGCCGATACAAATGAGTCGATAGCCTAATTATTAAAATTTGATGGCCAATAACTGATCTTAATAATTGTATGAACTTATAAATAAATAAATGTAAATAAAACACTGAAAATCAATTGGTTTAAATGCTACAAGTGAATCCATGAATCACAAACGTTGAATTTTTTAAGATTTGACAGAAAATACATTTAACAGTTTTATTAAATTATTAACACAATTAAACGTTCTTCAATTAAGGGTGCGTTTACATGACAACGATGTACTAAAACAACGTTTTTCACGTACAGACCACAACATCGTCAAAACGATCCCCGTTCACACGGATCCGCGAAAACGACTAAAAACAGTGCGTTATACTTCTCGGCCAGTAGTTGGCGATGTCACTTTGTAAAGAAACACTATACGCATAATAGACTGAACATGAAATACGCATACGCATGACATCACCGTTTTCGTAGTTTACACAGACGATAATTGTATCGTTTTCAGAAACTTAAGTGAGCATTAGATGATTGCAAATGTGATCTACAAGTAAAAACAGGCGAAATGAACCAAGTAGAATATAGATACATTTTAAAACTATATTCTTGAATATTAGCGATAATCAATATGATTCTGATACATTGTGCATCCTTAGCAAATAATACACAGTTTAAAAGAAGATCAAGACTTTATACTAGTGTGAGAGAATCATTTACTTATCTTGCCTTGCGTAAAGTTTAATCCAATTTTTTCAACGTCAAACGCACATAGGCTAGCTAATGGCGGTGACTTTAGTGCAAGAATAGCAGAAAGAGACTGTTCACATGGAGCAAACTTGACATATTACATCAATAATCAGTAGAAACATAGTCCCACTTCATAAAGATGATTTAATTGTCAAGTAATATACAGAAATCCTTCATATAACTGCTTTAAAGGGATACTCCACTTTTTTGGGAAATAGGCTCATTTTACAACTCCCCCAGAGTTAAACAGTTGAGTTTTACCGTTTTCGAATCCATTCAGCCGATCTCCGGGTCTGGCAGTACCACTTTTAGCATAGCTTAGCATAGATCATTGAATCGGACAGGACCATTAGCATCTCTCTCAAAAAAATGACCAAAGAGTTTAGATATTTTTCCTATTTAAAACTTGACTCTTCTGTAGTTACATCGTGTACTAAGACCGACGGAAAATGTAAAGTTGCGATTTTCTAGGCTGATATGGCTAGGAACTATACTCTCATTCCTGCGTAATAATCAAGAAACTTTGCTGCCGTACCATGAGTGCAGCTCATGAACTACAGAAGAGTCAAGTTTTAAATAGGAAAAATATCGAAACTCTTTGGTCATTTTTTTGAGAGAGATGCTAATGGTCCTGTCCGATTCAATGATCTATGCTAAGCTATGCTAAAAGTGGTACCGCCAGACCCGGAGTTCGGCTGAATGGATTCGAAACCGCTAAAACTCAACTGTTTAACTCTGGGGGAGTTGTAAAATGAGCCTATTTCCAAATAAAGTGGAGTATCCCTTTAATAACAAACACAAGCTCCTCAATTCTGCTTTTACAATGGAAATGTTGCTCCATAGGCTTGTACTGTCTCGCTGTAACCACAAATTGTGCCTTTTTATTTAAAAAAACACCCACAAAAATAAGTCAAAATAATTTTTTTGTGATAATCGACATCAAGCCAAAGACGCTGCTGACTTGCATCGAGTGTGAAACAGTCCTCAGATCTCAGGCAAAACATTTCAGCTGTACGTCTCTCAATAATCTGCCTCGGACAATCTCTGATCAATAGACTGACCTCAGAGCCATTCGGCCACATTGAAGCATTTATCAAGCAATAACTGCACATTGTTTCAAAGAGAACTGGGAATGGACTACAAATATGACCCTGTAAAGCAGCGATTGGATTGTGTATTCAACGGCCACAGCAATCGATCTTCATTTGGAGGAGCTGCCGTCTCGCAGCGAAACTGGGCTTAATGAGACACATACGGATAAACTGGGGTGCTGGAGGCCACACTGTTCATCTTATCTTCTACTACAGCAAATAAAACTCCTCTCAAAAGCTGTTTTCTAAATCATTAAGTCTTTCGGCACTCTTAAGCGAGGGCTGTATGATAACAGTAGCTTAAAAATAATATCCTGATTTGGGTCGCACTTTAATCGTGATCACGATTTCTAGTTCTCTCGATTAATTAAGCATAATCAGGTGATATTTGACCACTGGTAAAGATGTAAAAAAGTGTTCATTTATGAGGCAAATATTAAATGAAACTACATGAGGTCAAATAAACCATGCTAATTGACGTTAATTTGTGCTTAAAGGGATAGTTCACCCAAAAATGAAAATTAGCCCATGATTTACTCACCCTGAAGCCATCCTAGGTGTGTATGACAATCTTCTTTGAAGGAGTTATATTAAATTGTCCTGGCTAATCCAAGCTTTATAATGGAAGTGAATGGCTGGTGAAAAAGTCGTCTGGCGGAAGCTAGTTATTTTAGATTAAAGTTATAAATATGGGTATTTTTCTTACAAAAACACACGGCTTCGCGTCAGAAGGCCTTTATTAACCCCCCGGAGCAGTGTGGAGCACTTTTATAATGGATGGATGCACTTTTTTGGGCTTCAAATTTTCACCAGCCATTCACTCCCATTATAAAGCTTGGATTAGCCAGGACATTTTTCAATATAACTCTGATTAATTTTGTCTGAAAGAAGAATGTCATGTACACCTTAGGATGGCTTGAGGGTGAGTAAAATCATTTTCATTTTTGGGTGAACTATCCCTTTAAGTGCAATCAATTTCTAAAATGACAATAATCGTGATTAATAAGCCTTTAACCATTACAGTGCAGCGCTAATCTTGATATTTGTCTGCGTTTTCTCCAGAAATGAAAGTTAGGGTGGTACTCACGGCTGACAGAGCTTGACCAGGTCGTGGTCGGTGGTGTTTGGCGGTAACCCACGAATGTAGAGGTTAGTTTTACTGAGCTGCTCCCAGCCGGCCGTGCTGCTGCTGCTGCTGCTGTGATTGGTGCTGCTGTTGGTCCCGGGACTGGGCGGAGCCATCGGGTGGGAGGCGGGGCCAACGGGGGGCTGGTGGGGGGGACACAAAACAAAGCTAAAGTCAGAGTGGAACAAGGTTACAGAAAGAAAGCAGGGAAGCGAAAAGTAGAAAATATTACTCGAAAATAGCCTAGGCAGGAGAAGTACTGTATATTGGACAGAAAGAAGCACAACAACTAATCCAGCAAACGTATGAGCATCACTGAACTTACTTAAGCTGGACTGTGATGCTATTTTCTTCTAGAAACAAACATTATTTTCACTTTAAAGCTGCTTTGAAACAATCTGTATTGTAAAAGGTGCTATAGAAATAAAGACTTGACTACTGACTAGTGGCATTTTCCCAAATTTTTAACAGAATTAAACGCAAAACAGCTGAAATGTGTAATTATTTGATGTTAAAATGCTTCCTCTGTTTTCCTTTTTTGAGAAACGATTCCAGAAACACGATTTCACTCCTAATGAGTCCAACTGATAAACCAGGCACACATTTACGTTTGTTAGTGTGAATTGTTGGGACTTTGGGACACACCTTGTGAAGTAAACCGGGACGTCTGGTCATCCTATTATAAGTTACGAGATGAACAAGACTGTCAAAGAGCCGCCCAAACCTTCGTCACACACTCATTATAAAGACTGAGGAGGAAGTTAAACAACCTGTAATTTAGGTTTGCTTATACAGTGTTTAACATGACTACACCCTCCTTAAATTAAAATAATTTCATTATTTAGTCACCCTCACGTCGTTTCAAACCTGAATGCGGATACTTTAATGCTATTCAGACTTTTAAACAAAATATTGGTCTATTTTGATTTTGAAGTGGTGTACTCTCAGCTACTTTGAACACATTTTTACCATGTTTATATCCATTATGTGGTTTTCTTAATGCAATCTCAGTGTTGAAAATGTAAAAATGTTTCCAGTTTAGGCCCATTAACATTTGTAGAGATGTATTTGGCCGGGAAAAAAAGAAAATAATTTTAAGGCCGACATCAATAAGATATTTTTCTTACAAAAACGCATCGCTTCGCTTCAGAAGTTATAAATATGGATATTTTTATTACAAAAAGGCCTTTATTAACCCCCTGGAGTCGTATGGATTACTTTTATGATGTATTGATGTGCTTTTTGGGCTTCAAAAACTATTCACTACCATTATAAAGCTTGGAAGAGCCAGAATAATTTTTTTTATCTAACTCTGATTGTGTTTGGCTGAAAGATGAAAGTCATATACACCTAGGATGACTTGAGGGTCAGTAAATTATTCATTTTTTCATTCATTCAATCATTCATTCGTTTCAGTAATCACTATTATTAATGCTGTCCAAAAGAGAAGGTACTAGCTTGCTTTTACAACCCCAACAAAGAGTAACTCCAAGTCTAATCTCCAAGAGCAAACAAATGCAAAACAGGAAAGCAATGTCGTAGCTCTGATAAAACAGGACCTAAAGGAAGCATGTTTACAAAGATGTTGGGAATTTTATGTTGGGAAGAATTTCGGCAACAGTGCATGGGTGCAAATCTTTGTCAAGTTAAGATGGCTCATGCTCACATTTCGTAAAGATTGCAAAACATGTCAAATATAAAA
This sequence comes from Rutilus rutilus, assembly GCF_951802725.1. NCBI lineage: Eukaryota > Metazoa > Chordata > Actinopteri > Cypriniformes > Leuciscidae > Rutilus > Rutilus rutilus. The sequence goes on from NC_140215.1 coordinate 3,459,876, forward strand.
CATGTCTGTTTCTGATTCACCAATAGAATAAGTTTGGTTTTGCATATGCTTTTCAACTTAAGCAGGAGATGCATCAATGCATTGATTTCTCCCTCCAACTCACTAGTGTACAGGATCTCCGAATCTCCTCAGCTCAAATGCTACACTGCTCATGTTTGTCAGTACTAAGATGAGTATCTGGCAGCGCTGTGATCCATATCTGCAGTGCAGTCTCTTCTACTTCAGAAAGCAGTTGTCAGCATAAAGTGGGTCCACAGGGGCCGGAAGCTCTGACCTAGGAGCAAAGCTGTCGGAGAGGACGCTTCGAGAATCTAAAAGGAAGTGAATGCGGCACAAGAGGCCGAAGGGCGAGCGCTGAACGTTTCTATGTGCTGAAGCCTTTTTGTAAGAGCTTGATATGTGCAGATGTACGACAGACCCAAAAGCGCTTCGTTTTATCTCTGATATTCAGTGCAGGTGAATCGTGCTCGTTGCATTGAACGTCTACAACAATTTCAAGAGGATCACAAGGAATTATTTATTTCTACGGTAAAATATCTGTCATATTTGCATGCATGAAATCAATGCATGGGTTGCCTAGTAATTGGTGGCTAAGTTTGCAATATTCAAAATGTCCGCCCCGCTTACCCCATTTAAGCAAGTGACTTAAATTTTGACAATAAATTCACACTCCTCATGCCGAACGAGAACCAAACAGCACCTTAATGAGGAGCTAATATGAAGGTTGGCGTTTACTCACAACGCTTTCCTGAAGGTATAATCCCCGGGAAAAGCACTTGAGTCTTTCTCTGCAGTTCTGAGAAACATGTAAACGCAAGCATAAGTTTTAATAAATTTTGTGAAAAAAAAAAAAAAAAAAAAAAGAGGCAATTTTTGATAAAAGGCAGTTTAAAATTTTAGTTGTGTAAAAAAATTAAAAATCATAAGTTTTAATAAATTGAGCGAAAAAAAAAAAGAGGCAATTTTTTATGCAATAGAAGTGTACAGGAATGAAGGAGGATGCTATGTACTATTCTCATTTAAAATAAATAAAATCTACAGCAGTCTATATATATACTCCAGTGAAGCTGCAAAAGACTTGATTTAGCGAAAGAAAGTCATACCTTTGGAAATAGCTTTTATATGCAAAATTTAAATAGAGATTTAAATATAATATCTACCAAGCCAAAGACTGATATTAAAGGGTTAGTTCACCCAAAAATTAAAATTCTGTCAGTAATTACTCACCCTCATGTTGTTCCAACCCCGTAAGACTTTCGTTCATCTTTGGAACACAAATTAAGATATTTTTGATGAAATCTGAGTGCTGTCTCACTCCTCCACAGGCTTATGGACACTATAACTTGCTGGCCCAGAAAATGTATTAAAGACATCGTTAATATAGTCCAAGTGGCTCCAGTGGCTCAATCTTAAGTTTATAAAGCGACGAGAATACTTTTTGTGCGCAAAAACAAAATAAATAACGACTTTATTCCACTATTCATTTCATTCTCTCTCTGTGCCTTGAGTTAGTTTACGTAGTCACCACGCATCACACACATGACCAGCATCGCCCAATAGTGAGCCTACGTGGTGACGTGTAACACAGACGCGCTGCGCAAAAACACTACGTCAACTCACTCGAGGCACAGAGAGAGAATGAAATGAATAGTGGAATAAAGTCGTTATTTATTTTGTTTTTGCGCACAAAAAGTATTCTCGTCGCTTTATAAACTTAAGATTGAGCCACTGGAGTCACTTGGACTATATTAACGATGTATTTAATACATTTTCTGGGCCAGCAAGTTTTAGTCACCTAGAAGCCTATGGAGGAGTGATCCAGCTCTCAGATTTCATCAAAAATATCTTAATTTGTGTTCTGAAGATGAACGAAGGTCTTACGGGGTTGGAACAACATGAGGGAGAGTAATTACTGACAGAATTTCCATTTTTGGGTGAACTAACCCTTTAAGTTACTTGACTTTTTAATATTCAGCACAATTAGGCCTGTCGCGATAGTCGATAAGTCAATTAATCGCACGATAAAAATAAATGAGCTCGATAATTTTTCCGGCCGCGATAATTCCATTTGCATGCTTGTTTGTTTTCCTCGTCTCTCTCTCTCAGTCTCTACCAAAGAGACTGGATGACCACTCTCGGTTCTTTAGCGTATAGGAGGAGTGAACTCTCTTGTCAGTCACATGGTCTTTGTGTGGGAAAGCGCCGGCGGGACTGTTTGCGGCGACTGCCGGGAGAGAGAGAAGACGCTAGTTGTGAGTTGCGACAGCGAGCCCGATCACATGAAAATGCGTATCTATACCACGAATGTTATTTCTCGTGCCATTTATACGCCAAAAATAGTTTTTGCATGCATATGATACGCTCTTTATGGCGTGTAATACGCACGCACTCCTCACCCCTAATCCTAACCAAGTATTTTCAGTGCGTAGCATATACACGCAATAAAGCGCGTCTCCGTCTTCTCGACAGTACACAATCACTTGACAAAGTAACAGGAGGACAAAGTAACAGGAGTAACAGTGCAAAATTGTGCGATATGGCTTGTTGAGGCTTTTTTTTGTTTTGTTTACAAAGGTCCTAACTGTCAGTTTTGCCTGTTATGGAATGTATCACTATTTATGCCTAATGTCTAAAGCCTAATGTTTAATATTTTTTGAAGTGCAATTTTGTTTACATCCATTTTTTTATTAACAGACATTTATTTTGTTAACAGACACTAAAGGTGATGATACACAGGGCAACTTTTTGAGCAATGTTGCTGGGCAATGTTGCCGTCAACGGGCAACCAGATGAGACACAGGGACCACGACCGATCTAAATTATCCAGATAGAAATTTATTGCCCATTTTCAATGGGAAAGTGCCCAAACAACAATCTCTCGGCAAGATTGCCCAGCAACATTGCTCAAAAAGTTGCCCTGTGTATCATCACCTTAAGAGTCCATTGCTTTTATTGTTTTTGGTTGTTTTGTTCATTTTTTGGGATATTTAAAATGTTTTCCGTTTTCAATGTTTAATATTCTTTAGAAATAAAAGTTTATAGATCGTTGAAAAGGTGTACCTGCATTATTATGCCATTATAATTATATTAAATGAAAATGGTCTCAGAACGACAATATTATCGTTTATCGCGATAATATCTTTATCGTCCAGCAAAATTTGTTATCGTGACAGGCCTAAGCACAATCAAAAAAAAAAAGAAGAGTTTTTTGGTTCTTACAGATGCAATAAAGATATTTTTGGTCATAATAGTGGTGAAAGTGTTGCGGTTTATCATGCATGATTTATTTTGTACACATGCTAGATAAAAGGGATGGAATACATGAACTAGGTATAATAAAAATTCTACTACACAAAATATCAGAAAGTTTGAAAGAATCTTTGTACAGTGAAAACTGGACCTTCGGATTGATTTCTCAAATATAGACGTAAATGTCACAAGGATCCATTCGAAAACTTCATAATCAGAACCCAAATGTGAGGCGCATTGAAAATCTTTTGGGAATTTCTGAACGGGCTGCGGATCTGTTGAGGTCAATGCTTTGCTGGCTTCATTCTCCGCACTATAAAAGAGTTCTTGTGTGGTAAAGACATCACTTCCGTCCTGTTTTGTATGGACACAGATGTTCTGTGCTGTGGAGGTCTTCCTGCTCAAGTGCCCTCGCAGTTCAACTGTGATTATCCCGCTCGCTCTTTTGTGGAAGTAACAAGGAGGAGGAAGCGTTGGGAATCTCTGGTATGCAGCAGTGACACAGTTGACTGGATGAGCTTCAAGACTGGAGCGGAAAACTGTTCCCATTCTGCCTTTCTGCTCCAACATTAAAACTAACAGAAAGTTCATTGTGAGAACACATTCCTTTTTGTTTTACATGATAGTGCACATGATTTTATTTCACGCGTCACATGACCAAAAAACACCAATGAGGAACTAATCTAAAGGCTGGTTTTTAGTAGCCTAAACGTTTTCCTGTCGGTATAATTACCAGAAAAAGGCATTAATCTTCCACTTCTGTCTTGTCTGCAGTCTAGAGACCCATTTGAACACACTAAGTGTAACGCAATGCTATGTCATTGTTACATGTTACATGTAATTTCTGTAGTAATAGCGATAAATTATGCATAATTACTAACCCTAAACCAAACCCTAATCCTAACCCTAAAGCAAGTACATGTAGTTCATTATTATTACTCAGTACTTAAATGTATAATTACACTGTAATACTGACACCTTAAAATAAAGGGTTACACCTTATTTTAAGGTGTCTTTGTTACACTGTAATTGTACATTTAAGTACTGAGTGACATTAAGTAACTATATGTACTTACTATAGGGTTAGGATTAGGATTAGGTTTTGGTTTAGGGTTAGTTACATGTAATTATGCATAATTTATCGTTATTACTATAGTAACTACATGTAACATATGTAAACTGTAAAATAAAGTGTTACCAAATAAAGTGTATCCAAATTATGCAATAATATGTATTTGCATATGCAACAATCTTAGCATGAATTCTGAAGGTACCGTTCCGATTCAAAATAAAGCCTATGTTTCTGTTTCTGTGTTATGAAAATGTAATAAAAAAAAAGTTTATATGTAGAACACTGCAAGTTTCTGAAAACATGAACATGTACTGTAACATGACTTATTGGAGGAAAGTCATTCAAGAAACCAGCTTTAAAAAAATGATCTGCATTATGTTATTAATATGCAAATGAACTTTAATTTGAGAGTAAAAGTTCAACTCTCATATAATAGCATACATTGTTTGTACTGGATATGAGGCGTAGATGTCAAATACAATTTTGGGAATAGTGCTACGGGCTTATTAAGATGGTTATTATTTCATGCTATGCTGTCACTGAGCACTTCTGTTTACTTCTATTAGTATTATTTCCGCTTTGACTCACATTTAACGAAACAATTCACCCAAAAATGACCTTACCTCCGAGCCACTTGGGCCATCTTCCATGATAAAAGTAGTCTCTATGATTTATGCACTATATTTTGATAGCATTTTGCAAAAAAATAGACTGAAATTTAAGTCAAGCACTCTCAAAACTCTCAAAACATACGTATGAACCACTTTTATGATGAATTTGGTCTTTTTTGGAGTGTGACAATATAAAAAAACACTGTACTTGGAAAACACAAATTCAGATGGACATGAGAATGAGTCAAATAATTTTGGGTGAACTGTCCCTTTAAAGGTGCAGTGAGCGATTCCTGGTAAACGCTGTTGATATTTGAAGTCACCAAAACAAACACGCCCCTACCCACAAAGGATCACATCCTGATCCTGATGCCTCCACCCCCATATTCATATTCATATTCAACAATGGTGAAATCTGCCGATGTGCCTGATGTCATCAATAAGTAAAAGCAATTTGTGTTACTATGATAATTTAGGTCGAATGTCTAATTGATATTTAGCCCCTCTACTCCTTTCGATGGCAAAGTCATCCCTTCCATCCAAAACAAACAAACATGGTTTTCAAGAACAGGTCCCTAATATATTACAAATGTGACAAGATTAAAGGGTCATAGTGATCACTAAAAGGGGAACCGAAAGAAAAGCCATATATTAGGAGGGTTATCTCACTTTTCGGACAGGAGCCGATGCTTGAAATGGGCGATGGAGGAGGTTTAGACGTTCCAGGCTTATAATAATAATAATGATAATAATAATAATATCATGAGTGGACGCCCCTTACTCCTGATTGGCTCACTCTCTCTCCTACCCTCTCATGAGTGGACATGCCCCTTACTGCTGATTGGCTCACTCTCTCTCCTCCCCTATCATGAGTGACACGCCCCTTGCTGCTGATTGGCTCACTCTCTATCCTCCCCTTTCATGAGAGGACACACCCCTTACTGCTGATTGGGTCACTCTCTCTCCTCCCCTCTCATGAGTGGACACGCCCCTTACTGCTGATTGGCTCACTCTCTCTCCTCCCCTCTCATGAGTGGACACGCCCCCTACTGCTGATTGGCTCACTCTCTCTCTCCTCCCCTATATGAGTGGACACGCCCCTTACTGCTGATTGGCTCACTCTCTCTCCTCCCCTCTCATGAGTGGACACGCCCCTTACTGCTGATTGGCTACATGTGTGTTTCGGTGCTCGGTCCGATCAACTTTTCAATGGCGTTTTTCAAAAATTGCTTCCTGCACCTTTAATTCCCCCACAAAGGCAGAGACAGCAGTGAAAATCCCCAAGATTGGCAGGTGCTGAAAAGCACAGATCTGAGCTCCATGAAATCCAGTAGTGCCGAACAAAATATCATTTCATTAAAGGTCTACACAACAAAGACAGCATTTAGGGGTCAGGATAGAGTCAATGTCCTATTGAAATGGCCTGGAAACCCTTTGGCCGCTCTTTATGCCATTGTCCAATGCAGCTGCGTAAAGGCGAAACCACAAGACTGGATAAATAAGACAAGCTCGAGTTTAAAAAGAAGGCGGTGGATTATTAAAGGTCACTAAATCTGCCATGATATGAATTCCTCCAACACTACCGATACTGAACATTTAACAGGGCAATTAAAGCTTCTCTTTCCATCAATGGCATGTTTTAACTTCTGAAATTAGGCAGCAAAGTCTCTTTGTGTTCAGGTGTTTTAGTCCAATTTAAATGCATGCTTTCACATGGTTTCTGGCTTAAAGGCATAAGGAACAACAACTTTACACAATCAACAACAAGCAACCAATCCTATGCATTTTAATGCCTAATTAAGTCACACCAAAGTTCATTCTCAAGTTTAAATGAAGTTCAAGTTTTCTAACACAATACCAAAGTAAAAAGCACATCCGGTCACTCTATTTCTCCATTCAAGTCGTGCTTTTGGAGCTTAATGGAAATGTAACAAGCTAAAGGAAGGCTTTCTTTGTTTGTGTCAGTGAAAAAAAAAGAAAAAGGGGTGGTTAAAATACTATCCAATATGACATAACAGAATATTGCTTTTGCTTTGTTCCTGTACGGCTGTTTCTGAGAAGGCACTGCCTCTCCGGCCTTGGGAAATAAAGCGCCCCTGGTTTCTACTTCAGTTGAAAATAAACTCATCATCCTGTAAAGCACAATGACTTTATGCTATTAGTCAAGTGTTCTGAGCGGATCCACTGGAAAACAGCACAGTTAGTCACGTTGCCGGTCAAGCGGGAAGTCCTTGAAGCGTGCTAATCTCTTTAAATGCTCGCAGGATGAATAGTTTTAGCAGAATCACATCCTATTCATGCAAACATAAAGTAGCTTTTATTTTTCGAATTAAGAAACATACATCGGACAGCACAACAAACGCGCACTTTCCAAGAAAACAGGACCTCAAAAACAAAACGCTCATCTGATCTTTGCATTGGAGAAACAGGAAATGAGGCGCAAAACAAGTGGACAAAGAACATCTTTGAGGGACGAGAAACCAGTGTTTCCCCTCGAAGGTCCTCCGGCCCTGACTGAAACACACACATTCCCAGAGCGGAACGGGCTTTTCTGAGGAACTCAAAGCTTGTTTTGTATCTCGCATCTGTTTGACCATTCAGCTCTGCGGGGAGAGACTGGCTTCTTATCAGAGAACCGCAGACCTAGTCAGCCCATCATATCCGTGCTGGAAATACACTGACGACTTCCAGTAAACCGGCCTCACCCTGCGAGAGATCCCGCTCGGCTGCTGAACGGGCCTATGAATATATGCATAATCCTCTTGAGCGCATATACCAAGCCCTTCCTCTTCCGAGCCTCCTTCCTCTTCTATCAAGAGGTCAATCTCTTCCGCTGATAAATCAAATTGCATCATTAGGAGACGCAATAAAAGCATGCGATTCGCAACAAGGCGACTCCAAACAGCGACACTATCTGATCCCAACATGATGCGCTGATGTGACAAGGTCACCTAAACCGATCTACACCGACCGCAAAGAGTTACGGATCACATGAAACACATCTGACCCCGAAATCAGATTAGAAACAGAATTTAATTAAAAGGCATTGTGATTTTATTTTATTTTCATGGGAAGTGAAGACTACCAAAATTCTCATTACCGTAATGCAGACATTTGACTTTTCAGTGTTTCTTCCCAATTCCCATTATTCTTTAATTGTGAGTAATGTGATATGTTAATGTTTTGATGCATTACAGTAAAAAACAATAATAATCATTTAAATTAGTTAAAACATATAATTGCATAAAATAGAAATAAATAAATGCTCTCTCTCTCTGTCTATATATATATATATATATATATATATAGTTCTTTAATTGTGAGTAAATGTGATATGTTAATGTTTTGATGCATTACAGTAAAAAACAATAATAATCATTTAAATTAGTTAAAACATATAATTGCATAAAATAGAAATAAATAAATGCTCTCTCTCTCTCTGTCTATATATATATATATATATATATATATATATATATATATAGTTCTTTAATTGTGAGTAATGTGATATGTTAATGTTTTGATGCATTACAGTAAAAAACAATAATAATCATTTAAATTAGTTAAAACATATAATTGCATAAAATAGAAATAAATAAATGCTCTCTCTCTCTGTCTATATATATATATAGTTCTTTAATTGTGAGTAAATGTGATATGTTAATGTTTTGATGCATTACAGTAAAAAACAATAATAATCATTTAAATTAGTTAAAACATATAATTGCATAAAATAGAAATAAATAAATGCTCTCTCTCTCTGTCTATATATATATATAGTTCTTTAATTGTGAGTAATGTGATATGTTAATGTTTTGATGCATTACAGTAAAAAACAATAATAATCATTTAAATTAGTTAAAACATATAATTGCATAAAATAGAAATAAATAAATGCTCTCTCTCTCTGTCTATATATATATATAGTTCTTTAATTGTGAGTAATGTGATATGTTAATGTTTTGATGCATTACAGTAAAAAACAATAATAATCATTTAAATTAGTTAAAACATATAATTGCATAAAATAGAAATAAATATAAATGTTCTCTCTCTCTCGCTCTCTCTCTCTCTGGCATTAAAGTAATGAGAATTTGAGAGGGAATTGTCATGAAAATTGGTCACATTCTTTATGCAAAAGCTGAAATATGACTTTTCTTTGCAGGTTTCACCCCAAAAAGACGTTAAAACCGCACTTCAAAGAACATGTAACTATGAGGGCCACAATTAAAGTCAAAGAAGATTTTTTTTTTATTTTTTTTTACCCATTTACAATTATGTGACGTCCTCACTTGGGCCAGAATTTGCAAAATATCATCCTCAACAACCGAGGGATTAATCCATTTCCATCATTTTCTTTATGCACAATCTACAAAAAAGGCTGGAATATGACTTGGACGTGTTCAAGATAGGTGGTGCGTGTGAAATGCATGGGATGAGATTAGAGAAGGCTTTAACGAACAGTGTCAATATGAGAGAACACACAAGGTGCATTAATTCAGCACTGTGACTTTTGACCATTACAGGCCGGTAAAGTAGATTAACCACTGAAACCAAACACACAAACACACACACACACACACACACACACACACATCAGAGCAGGCAGGGCTGTGAATGTATATTCCCATCAGAGGAAAATGCAGTGACGTACATGAGACACGTAAAAACTTGTTCAAATAGAGGCCTATTTTTAAACTCGTGGGACGGGTTTGATTGAGGGGGGTGTATTAAAATTGTGAATGAGTCGATGCAGTAACACAATAAAATTAAAAGCTAACACAACAAAAACACACCCATCAGAGGCGAGCATTTGATTGGAAGGGCACGAATGACAGCTATTCTTTATGGATTAGTTTCATGGAAGTGCTGCTTTCGGACACTATCAGTCTTTCATCCGTCGAGTCCTGCCTGGATTAAAATGTATTTTGGTTATTAATATTATAACTACAACAATAAAAGTGCAAAATGCACCATAACAGTTTCCACAAACACATACACACACTCCAAAGCCACACTTTGGGCCACAATTAAAGTGAAATAAGAGGTTTACCTGTTTACGATTATACGACGTCCTCACTGTGTGTCCAGAATTTGCAAAAATCATCCTCAACAACCGAATATCCCCTTGACTGGATGAATAAATGTCTACCAAATGCTTCTATCTCGTACGCTCTTGCCTATCCAGGAGGGTAGAAGTTGTGTTTGTGGCTCTATAAACCATAGAGACCGAGCAGTGCTGTCATATAGTCTCACTTACAGACGTGTCTTTAAGACCGAATCGTCGCATAGGGGGAGAAATGTTAAGTCTTGCGGAAGGAGAGGCATATATCCCACGAACGCTCGGTGTAGTCGGCTTGCCCAGCCCGTCTGTTTCGCTCAGTTCATTGATCTGCGGTGACTTCTCCACAAAACTACACCTCCCACTATGGAAGAAACCACTGCGCTCTCTTTAAAGGGGGGGAAGATGTGCACACAAACGAAGCTTACAAGCCTCACAAACAGCCTCTTCACTCGGATAACAATGCAGATTGCATGTGAAGTGTGCATGCGTGCATTTACATGCATTATGTACAGTGCACAACAGCCCAGTTTCGGAGCGAGGGGATTTGACATTACACTCACCCCCCCTTTGCTTGCTCTTGGTTTCCTTTGGCTCACATACTTCACATTCCTGAGTGAGGCCATCAGGTTTTGTGGTTTTACAATTTCATATGTGCTATATGGACTGATTTAACGCTGTGTTTAAACATGAAAAGACAAAACTGAGTGTGTATGACATTAAAAAAATCAATGCCGATGAAATATAGATGGATATATATTCAAAAAAGGGGGATTTTTTTATGCTATTCTGTGTTTTCTGACTCCAGGAAGAGCTATGTAAGCCGACTCTCCTCGATGGGTGTAGGAGGAGTAAATCCCGCGGGAAACATGTTCAGGTCACACTTAACCTTTCAAAAAAGTAGGAAGAAATCAGAAATTATATTATTTTAATACTATAATACTTTTAGGACCATTAAGATATTTTTTTTGCATTGCGACATTATTTTCATGACAATTAAACACAGTTTCCCCAATCAATGTTTTTCTTTTTGTAATTGATTTCATTGAATGATTTTGCATATAATAAAAACAAAATAAATTTTAAAAATAATTGCATTAAATTACGCTTAATGTAATGTATAATAAATGAAAATGTATATATATATATATATATATATATATATATATATATGTATATGTATATGTATGTATGTATGTATGTATATATATGTATATATATATATATACACACATATATACACACACACACACACATACTATATATTCAATTATATATATACACACAAATTACATTTAATTGTATAATATATATTAAAGGTGCTATTTAAATAAAACTCTATTATTTGAATTATTATTATTATTCTATTCTACCAGAAACAATACCAAACTTAATCCTAATCCTAAATTATTCATCAGAAGAATCAAGAATTCTGTTTACAATATGGGCTGGGGAATGAAATAAACAATCCATATGAAAAAAATAATAAAATTGAATATGACTTTAACATTTCTCCAACCCACTGGTTCACATCTAATCTAAATCTGCCTAAAAAAAATAAAATAATAATAATAATAATAATAATAATAATAATTAAGCCATGTCAATGATGACGTTAAAGTTCAAATGCATAAAACACAAAACTGTCCTCAGCATTAAAATCTAAATCTGTTTCCAAGCAAGTCGATGATGTTTCTGTGCTGCTGATGTCAAAATGTCTGATAAAGTGGTGCAGGGATGACGTAGATTTGTAAAGCGCAGAAACGAGTTCGCATTTTAGCACATCCGACCCGAAGTCAATGGGTTTTTGGTTAAATGGCTGAAATGAGGTCTGTGGTGAAAAAACACATACTTGAAAAAAAATGTATGACAGCAACAGCAAAATGCACAAGTGTTGGGTCGGTTACAAAACAAAAACAAACAAACAAACAAACATTTGTCCAGAAAACAACAAGTGTTCAATTGACATGTGGAAATAAAATCTAAATATCAGTAATAATATATCTAGGTTATCTAATATGAAATGTTTTTAAAATAATCATATTAAATCAACATGTTAGCTGTATTATATCCAGTAAAATAAATTTGAAAAGTTTAAAACATACTAGAAATGTTTCGTTCACAGAATTATATGGCAAGGTTTACTAAATTCATAACTAAAAGTTGATTTTTTGTTTTCGTTAATTTAATTACAGAACAATAATTTAATATATGCTTGGCCATGGCATAATTTAATTGTTTTAATAAAGTTTAATAAAGTTTTTTTTACTGAAAAAATAGGCTACTGTTGCATTATTGAAAGTGAAATAAACAAAAACAAATGTATTATTGAAGAAATAATGCTGCTGTATTTTTATATAAAAAATAAACAATAATAATTTATTATATAAATAATAATGATAATAATAATAATATTTATTATAAATAAATTTTAAAAATATATATTTTTATTATAAGCATTGTCCATTTTGTTTAATACATTGTGTGTCTTATTTAAAAGCACAATGAAATTATTTTGACATGAAGTGAGTTGATCGGGAGAGAGAAATGGTCAATTAAATAAATATCTCTATAGAAAGTAAACTGAAAGAGAACTTGTTTAAAAAAATTTAAATGTTTGAAGTATCGAATCAACGCTTAGAAACGTTGCTTTTTAAGTTTTGAAAGGGTCAGAAATGGCCCTGAATACTTAATTTAAACCTGTTTTAAAATAATAGAATTAAAAAAATTATTCCAGCTCTGCTCGCTCTGGATTCAGATTCAGCCATGTCAGCATTCAAAGCTATTTGCATGGCAAAAATTCAATTATAAAAATACAAATATCATATAAATACAATAAAAAACAAACAAACAAAAACAGCAAGTCATATTATAGAAGATTTTTTTTAATTAACAGAGCATTCTGCTTGTATTAAGTCCAGGACAATCTAATAAAATATGTTGAACAGAGAGGGGAATCTTACAAAACATGCATAAAGTTGGGTCTTCACCTTTAAGCAGAAAAAGCATGGGTCAAACTTGTATGACCTCTACGACATCTGGTGAATACCACTTGATCAAGTCTAGTTTTAAGAGCGATAAAGAGTTTCATATGTGACCCTGGACCACAAAACCAGTCTCGAGTCGCACGGGTATATCTGTGGCAATCGCCAACAATACACTGTATGGGTCAAAATTATCCATTTTTCTTTTATGCCAAAAATCATTAGGATATTAAGTAAAGATCATGTTCCATGAAGATATTTAGTAAATTTCCTACCGTAAATATGTAAAACATTTATTTTTGTGAGTGAATGCAGCACAATCGTGAACATAAATGAACAACTTTAAAGGAGATTTTCTCAATGTTTAGATTTTTTTGCACCCTCAGATTCCAGATTTTCAATAGTTGTATTTCAACCAAATATTGTCCTATATCCTAACAAACTATACATCAATGGAAAGCTTATTTATTCAGCTTTCATATGATCAATAAATCTCAATGTCAAAAAACTGACCCATGTGACTGGTTTTGTGGTCCAGGGTCACATATAGCTTATTATTCTTGCACATATTCCACTCTTCTTGCCACTTACTTAATATGTATCGATTAAATAATCAGTCTGATATCTGAGGGAGGAATTTGACATTCATCATATTTGACATTTACATTCATGCATTTGGCAGACGCTTTTAACCAAAGCGACTTACATTGCATTTCAAGGTCCACATTTACATAATTATCATTTCATTAACTTCCTGATTAAGCTGCTCGCTCTGGACATTCATAAACCAACTTCCTGAGGTGCATCATGGGATGCTTTTAAACACGGAACGTGTGTGATGAGTGGTATAGCTTCACTATATACACACAAACTGAAATCAAATGTTTAACTCCTTCAAATACAGAGTCGTGTCGTTCTGCGTCTCTCTGAATGTAAAGCACGTCTTCACACCTAAACACTGCATTTCCTGTTGTCTTCTTAAATAACTTCCCCTGAGCTCATCAGTTTTCGATTTCAGTCTGCCGTTTTGAATTTAAATGTGATCTTAGAAGCACCGAAAACACCTTGTGGTATCAATAATCCCCAGCAACGCCTGATCGTGCTTCGACAGCAGTTTACGTTGGATAGTTAGAATGTAAATGGGTCATTTACAATCCCGCAGAGAGCACGAGATCTTTGCCCTTGGATCCGATCCTTTTCCTTTTTGTGAAAAAAAAGAAAGAAAAAAAAAGTGACTAGAAAACATCTGCTATTCAGGACAGAGCAAACATGAGCAGGTCAATACAAGCCACGGATTACAATCTTTCATCAAAGCATGCAGCTTCAGAAATTTATTATAAAAAATAAATAAAACATTTGCACAGAAAGAGACAAAAATGCCCCAGAAACATATGGCGCAAAAAAGGTCACGTTATTCATATTTGACATACACTACTATTCAACAGTTTGTGGTTGGTAAGATTTAATAATTATGTTCCAAGTAAATGTTGTTATTTTGAGCTTTCTATTCATTAAGGAATTCTGAAAGAAAATGTATCAGTTCCCACAAAAAATATAAAGCAGCAACATTCAAAAAAATTCAAAAAAAGAAAGAAATTCAAATCATCAAATGTGACCCTGGACGACAAAACCAGTCACATGGGTCAATTTTTTTAAATTGAGATGTAAACATCATATGAAAGCTGGATAAATATGGTTTGTATGGTTTGTTATGATAGGACAATATTTGGCCGAGATACAACTATTAGAAAATCTGGAATCTGATGGTGCAAAAAAAAAAAAAATCGAAACATTGAGAAAATCTCCTTTAAAGTTGTTCATTTATGTTCATGATTGTGCTGCATATTCACTCACAAAAATAAATGTTTTATATATTTACAGTAGGAAATTTACCAAATATCTTCATGGAACATGATCTTTACTTAATATCCTAATGATTTGTGGCATAAAAGAAAAATCTATAATTGTGACCCATACAATGTATCGTTGGCTATTGCCACAGATATACCCGTGTGACTCGAGACTGGTTTTGTGGTCCAGGGTCACATATTAGAATGATTTCTGAAGGATCATGTGACACTGAAAAAGTCAGCTTTGACCACAGGAGTAAATTACACTTTAAAAATATATTCACATAGAAAAAAAAGAGTTATTTTAAAAGGTAATAATATTTCACAGTATTACTGATTTTACTGTATTTTTGATCAAATATAATTGCAGCTTTTAATTGCAAGAGTGTCTTAGTTTAATGTCTCTGCAGACATTTCAGCAGCTGTTAGATATTTGCATTTACTGTCTCAGAGTTGAATATTCAGTATTCAGCTAATATGTGGTTTTTCACACACTCACAACACACACACACACACACACACACACACATTGCATCAAAGGCTGTATAATCATGCATATAGGGACATGCAATTGTTTACAACGTAAAGCGTTCTGCTAATATTTCCATGCATTTGAATGTTTTCAAAAACAGTCAAATTGATACGGACATGTCTAAATTGTGACGTAGGCGTGGGGGGTGGAATAATGTGGTTTTCTGCACTCAAAAGGACATTCTGGGTCATGACAGTGACCCGTGGCACCTTTCCCTCTGCTGTGTACGTGTTTGTATGAGTAATGCCAGCATGTCACGGGCAAATGAGGAGACGGAAAGGGCTGATTCAGCAAAAACAAAGGGTCAGAGTGCAAAATTAAATGAAAGGACAAAGGGAGAGTGAGGAAAGGGGTGCTCATACTAGATTTTAAACATGCAAAAATACCTTGTGCAAAAAAAAAGTGTTTAAAAAAAGTACGTGTATGCAGTGCATGGGGTGCCGTTGTGTTAAAAATCATTCTTTTTTGTAATAAATAATAAAAAGCACATTTTTAAACTATTGGTAAGCTTAACCTTTCATTTTTATCACTGTAAAGGCCCATTCACACCAAGGCTGATAACGATAAAGATATAGTTCATTGTAAAAATCATTCTAAAATGTAAAAGAACAGCAGATTCAGCAGATTAATTAAAGTGAAAGTCATCAAAACAGTTACAGAAGACAAGTAAACAGTCAGCAATAAAATAAGAGCAAAGAAACTAATTGGAAGATGTGGTATTCAGAGAGACCAGCAGTGTTATTATTTTACATCTGATTTGACTAATACTTATTTAAAACTATACAAAAGTTATTCATTCAAGAGCAGTGAGTGATTTCATCTTTGTCTTTTCTTGTTTGACTAACATTAATGACTGCAGAAGAAGAGCTGCACGGATCCAATATACTGTTACACACACACGTTTCAAACACGCTTTCTCAAATGTTTATATTGACTTAAGACATAACCGACTGTTTACAAGGATAATTACTAAAATGGCATTTCGACATATTTGTGTGTAGGTTATTTGACGGTTTAGGCGCGTATCTGAACGCCCTCAGTATAAGCGTTTCGCCCCGTCTCGGAGCGCGCCGAGGGAACAGCGTCTCTTTTGCGGCTTAATCCGCTTTTAAAGGAATATTTCACCATTGAAAAAGAAAATGTGCATTTAAATTGGGTCATTTATGTAGTAGAAATGTGAAATTATTTTAGAAGTTGGTGCCTTCTAGACTGAGAAAAGCCAAAATTTTTATTTTTGGCTCATGTGGATGAAAGACAACAACTCCCAGAATGCACTTCGCTGCTCTACGAGGACACTCCCAAGCCACGCCTCCCGGTTACAGAGGGCAGTATCGGAAGAAATGATACAGCTAGGCTACTAGTCGACTCGAAACTGAAAAGACGGGGTTTTATGGTGAGATCTCCCTATGGGCGGGTTGAACACATGCGGGACGAGCTCCTCCTACTGGCTGGAGTCTCTCGCCTCTGGACAAAAAAGCCTCAGATGATGATAAATGATGATTTTTGCGTCATTTGAGGGGTTTTTCCAGACACACAATACAGAAATCTCTCGTCTCAGGGGGACATGATGAGGGAGGGAAGCACGGTCATTCGAAAATACTACCGGGTTTCTACTGATACAAAGCTTAATGCTAATCGGTGAAGTATCCCTTTAATAACGCTGTTTAATATCAAGTACCTCCCGCAGTTTAGCAACAGTAGACTGCCTTTTACATCACTCACTTATTCGGCTGATTTGGATGTTAAGTTAGGGCTTAGGGAGGAACGAAAGTTCTCATTGTTCTCATAATCGTTGGAAGCCAAAATCGAAATACGATTAATTGCACAGCCCTAAAACAAAGTGAGCGATACATACCAAGCATAGGAAATAAAAGGTCTTGATTGGAGGTCGACCGTTAACCAATTAATCAAGCGAAAGTTTTTAAAATGGATACTGAATGAAAACAAACATAACAAATAAAATAGTTTTGAACTTTATTGCAATTTTTTTAAAAAGTACTGTATTACTATATTCCTTATACCTTGATCATTCAATGTTAGCTCATATAGTGCATGAACTAATGTTGAGATACAACTTTCAAATGTAAAAATGTATTAGTTAATGTTGAAATTAACAATGAGCAAAGCTTTAATAAACCTTATATAGTTACAAATGGACTTTTTATACTGAAAAGTTACCATTTCATATAAAGCCAAACAGTCAAGCTTAAAGATTCAGATTCAGATTGATTGATTTAGTGCCATGTCAGCATTCAAAGCTATTTGCATGGCAAAAATTCAACTACAAAAATACAAATATCATGTAAAATTGTAAATAAAATAAAAACCAAACAAACGATTTTTTTAATTAACATATGATACAAAAAATCCAAAACCTTTTCAGGCATAATCTCACTTAAGTCTTTAAGTGAGGTAACTTCATAAAAGAGCATTCTGCTTGTATTAAGTCCAGGACAATCTAATAAAATATGTTTAACAGAGAGGGGAATGCATAAAAACATGCATAAAGTTGGGTCTTCACCTTTAAGCAGAAAAAGCATGGGTCAAACTTGTATGACCTCTTCAACATCTGGTGTAGACTTGATCAAATCTAGTTTTAAGAGCGATAAAAAGTCTGTAATTTCCGGATGAGTTTCATATAGCTTATTATTCTTGCACATATTCCACTCTTCTTCATGCTTAAAGATGTCCATCTTTAAATATATCTCCAAAATGGCAAACGTACTGCTGTTTTCCATATTCCTTTGGGAATATCGTGCACAATATGACCAGGAGAATGTATTAAGAAAGTGAATTAGGTCTATTTCGGGAAATTTTTGTTGACACTGCAAGGTAAACAACAGTCCAGAAACAAAGCCAGTTAAGAACGGCTATAGTTTATAATAGCCAAGGATGTTTAACAAGATCTAGAGGAGCTTGAAAAAGCCTACAGGAAAGCAGCCCACAAATCAGTCCTAAAGTCTCCCTGCTTGACATGGTACAGCTGTCCGTGCTGAATGTGCAGAGAAAACAAATGAAGAGGAAAGCGCTAGCCTCCCCCACAGGCTATCAGAGCTACAAATCACACTGTAACCTGCCAACATGCATGTGCATAAACCCATGCAAAACTTACATGCACACGGCCTCTTGATGCAACTGTGCCTATAACACACATAAAACACACGGAGAAGCTTTTGAACTCCAATGCAACTCTAAAAAAGCGCCACGTAAAAGCGAGCTTGCCCAGACCACATTCTCGACATTCTCCCTTGTAATGGAGAGACATCTCAGCCCGTTGACTTCCTCCCAGAGAATCTCGTTCTGTCTCGGTCCATTTGCAAAGTAGAAATGAAACGTTGCAATTTCTGCGCTGTTGAAACAGTGTTGACTACATACCTTCCTGCCTCTGCCGTCGGGCTCCAACCGAGGGCCCCATCTTCTTAACGGGGGCCACATTGTGGTCGTCAACAGCGGCAGCTTCGAGTTCGTCACGGCACTACGAAAGCAGCGTGTTTACATGTGTGTGTGTGTCTGTCGCACAGGAAGACGCCTCTTTCACACGGAGAGAACAAGAGAGAGCGAGAGTGTGGATGTGTGCAGGACTGGTTGGAATGAAACACAAGCTTACTACTTGCTGAATACTAAACCGTGTGCACTGTACACTGCCTACTACGTTTTAAAAATAGTACATTACAGTTATGCATGATGAAAATGTGCACCTTAATTCATTCAGTCGTGTTCGAAAATCACTAAATGATCGCTAAACTTTTGGCATGAAAACATTATTTTTTGAAATTCTTAATTTTATGTTTTAGAAAACTGAATTGGGGCAATAGACAAACACAATTATTTTTTATTTTTTTATTTCCAGACCTGGAAATGATTTAAATCAAAATCCAAACTGTGTATAGGAATCGTATAGGTGAGCAGGGGGCCAATATAATGTAGAATTAAAATGACGCCAATTAAGATGAAGACAAAATAGCTGGATTTAATAAAAATGGGCCCTATCTTGCACCCAGCGTAATTGCCTTTGTATCATTCGACGCATGTATCATTCCTATTTTGCACCCGCGCACAGCTGACTTTTCCCTCCACAGACGCACGTCTGTAAATTAGGGAATGAACTTGCGCTTCCCGGGGGCGGTTCAGCGAAAAGAGGAGGCGTGTTCCGGCGCAAACGTTCCCTGGTGCTATTTTGCAGTTTCAGAAAACAATTCCGCCACAGACCAGGAAAGATCTAGTCTAAAGTCAGTGGCGCGTTGCGCATGTTATTAATGTGCTATTTTAAAGGTGCATGCTTGGCCATAATCAATGTAGCGTGTGCACAAAGCACATACACTTTGCTTCTCTCATCTACACACAGATGCAGCAGTTCTCATTTTTAGAAAACCATACATTATTACAAGGAAAAATATTACCACACGAGGGAAATCATTGTGCTGTCCATGAAGATGTGAAAAAATAGGCATAAATCTAACTTACACATTTACCCAAATTATTAAACGCCTGTTTAACCGAAGCTAATTTGGGTGTGTTTCTCCATCCCCAATGTCACTTCTCTGTGTTTTACAGCCCTGGCGAGAACGTCGGTCTCCTCGGCTATGAACCTGGCATATCCGCCGTTATAATAGCAATCCGCCATGGAACAAGCACGCCTGCTCTTAAAGGGAATGTGAGATGATGATCTGATTGGTTTATTTCACGTTACGCCCAAACCACACCTATGAATAATGAAGCTACTTCAGACCAACCCATTTTAGATTTGCGTCGGGCGCAAGAGTCATTTATCCCGCCGGTATAATAGCAACAGCGCCCAAGACCCGCCCACAAAGTTACTTGCGTTTCGCGCTTGATACTTGCGTTTCAGATCGTTAAAATAGGGCCCAATGTAATTTAATGAGATGTGCACAAATATGCGGAAATTAAATCAACTTATTTTACATAATATTTAATGTATTCATAGATTTAGAAAATGACACACGGGGAACTAATACTTCAGATTGGTCAAAAACATGATCTCAAATCAAGAATTTGGCAACATTCAAATGAGTGAATATTACTTTGACTTTGAATAGGTTATTTTCATAAGTAGTCCACTCAAAAAAAGATGAGAAATTAGCAGACCAGAAGATAATTTGGTGCAAAGCTCAGAATTTATGCGAGTAATTTATTTATCATAACACGGCATGCTGCGAGTGTGAACAGCTTCTCTGATTTAAAGGGGAATGATCTAGTTTCGTCCAATTGCGCGGCATGTATCCAGTGTAGACATGGATGTTGGACGTGCCTTTCGTGTTTGATTTTCTCTAAATTGGAATTGGAAAGGGGCTCTGAGAGAGATTCAGTAAAATGATATCCTAAAATTCATGACTTTAATATCATTTGTTTATTTGCATGACATAAAACACCATTTCGCTCCTGCAACCCACACATGTAATTTCTAAACAATCACGACAGATGAGATATTTCTCCAGAGAATATCCGAAGATGATTATTATGAAGTATAATTTTTGCATCAAAACCCGGCAATCAAATGCAGCATTAATAATCCCGCCATCCTGGTAATATTCATCTGTGTATGTAAATAACTCTGAGGGAAAGATGTCAGTTGTTGTTATGCTTTCAGTGCCAAAATGCCCATTTTGTGGAGTATCCTCGCAAGCATAGTCTTAAATGAGTTAAAGTAAGTCTTAAATGAACGTCAAGAGTTGTGAGAAAATGTGTCAGATCCGGGTCATGTGCGGCAGGTCTTAAAGTGACAGCAGCCTAATAAACCTGCGAATGTCTGTCATTAATGTTAATCAAAGAATGAAAGAAAAAGAGAAAATCACTCACTGCTTTTGACTGAATAACTTTTGTAGCTTTAATAAGGATTAGTCTATATTTCATTTAGAATTTACGAAGTGAAGACTGTGAGGTGCTTGATAACTTTATTCACTTTCTGTATATCTCCTACCTGAACCGGTCTGACTTGGCCAATAGAAAAGAATTAGCCCATGTATAATAAAGGTAAAGCTAAATGTGACATTTATTATACAGGGTTTTTGTGAAGATTATACTGTATTACACAATTATAATGTGATACTGAATGCTTATAATAAATGGATAAAAAAAAAAAAATCAATTTCATAGAGACATCAGTACCAGTATTACTGGCCTTCATTCATACAAAAATGGCATTACAACAAATGTTTATAATATACTGTCTTCAAGCTGTTTCTACATTAATTTGGAGAGTAACTGTGAAATTAATACAATATAAAAATATTAAAAACTTTTAATTGCTATTAATAACAGAAAGAATGTGTGATTAATTAGTAAAACATTTTTTAAAGGGGTGGTATAATGCCCTTTTCACAAGATGTAAAATAAGTCTCTGATGTCCCCAGAGTGTGTATGTGAAGTTTTAGCTAAAAATACCCCACAGATATTTTTATATAGCATGTTAGAGTTGTCACTTTTTGAGGGTGAGCAAAAACGCACCGTTTTGTGTCTGTTCCTTTAAATGCAAATGAGCTGCTGCTCCCGGCACAGGGGGCGGAGCTTCGACAGCTTGCACTCACACAGACATGCACTGAAAATTTCAAAACCTTTTAGTCTTTTATGTTCAACCCGGAGTCAGACAATGATGGAGAGACTCGAGAAGAAGTGACAACATGTAGAAGCAACAGGACATTTCTGAATGGTTAGTTGATGAGTTTATGTAGCTGATGTGTAGCCTAGTTATCTTCTAGTCATTGATTAGCATATTTTGTCTTGATAATCTATAAATCACGTTCCCGGGGGGCGGGGTTTATGTAAATTATAGGGTTGGTGATGTCACTAATGTTGTGTAGTCCCTACCAGCCGTTTGTTGTAGTCGTTAAAAAGCAATTTCTCTAAAAGCAAATATCTCCCTTTGCTTTGAACTTTGAGCGTCGTAACTTTGCAGATGTTGTTTATGCTCAAACAGCAACATTACACACTAACTAAAGTTAGAAAAGTGAAATCATAATCAACCACCCCTTTAATCGATTGACAGCACTAATTAGTTTTGTCTCTTAATTCTGATGGTGGACATGGATGAACCACATTAGATTTTTCTATAAAATAGACACATTCTATATTAACATTGAACTGCAGTCACGTCCGCCGCTTCAGCTTTACCCCATGTTTCTTCATCTTTTCCACATGTAAAAATAGTATATGAACTGTCCATTTCATGGTATAAAATAGTCCTGTCCACGGATACCCACACAAATACATCATCCACTTTAGCAGAATCTCTACCAGCTGACAGATCTCGGTATATACCCGGCACTATTCGACAGGCCTCAAATAGCCTAGCCTTTGAGCAAAACTATTTTTTACCCCATTCGATCTTCACGTATTTACTTACACATTTACTGAATTGCCTGTTTACACAAAGTAACAAAGCAAGTCTATTAATACCAGACGGGTCTGTGTGGGTCTCATTGACCTTGTCAGTTAAGCTGAAGGACTTTGGAGCTCTCCGCCTGTGTTTGCGAGACAGGCCCTTGGCAGAGTGCTTCGCCACCATGGTGGTTATTATTGTTGAGCTGGTCCCTCATTTTCCTCATGTCAAAAAGTTCCCAGAATGACTATCATAGGAGAACAATTGGAATTCTTTCAGCTCGGCACACACATAATGAGCTGGTTAATTGTGTACATTCCGCTGCCAGGCAACTCTTCAGACTGTATTGTAAACATTGTATAGGGCTTTTTCAGGCCTTTCACAATGGCTTTGTTTGCAGGCTCTGTGTGTAATGTCCAATGGCAGTTAATGTGCTAAAACCCACCCCTCGATCACAGGCTTATGTTGACACGGCCGGCCCACCTACAAGCCATGGAAATACTTCAGAGCTGGTGGAAAAACTGGTGCTGTTGAATTATTATTCATATTATTAATGAACAGTTATGCACCACTGGTGATAATGCAACAGCATGTCTCCCTCGACTTGTAAATTTGACATGAATACATTTATTACGGCTTAGTTGCTTCTCATAATTTCTTGTCTATTTCATGCATTCTCAAGAAAATGTGTGGAAGCACATTTCAGTCTCACAAAAACATGTTAAACGGCAAAACGCTAAGAAAAAAAATAGGGAACCACATTAAGCTTTTTGCATTTGCTGCATTGTGACATTATTCTCATGATAACGAAGCACAAATTCACCCATAATTCCCATTACAGTAGCGCATCTGTATTCTGTATCTCCCCTTATTCTCTTGTTAATACATTGCTGTAGATACAGCTATACTTATTCTTCACAACTGTACATTTTTCTCCTCAAGGTAACATTTTGCATGTGCTGTTACACTTTCCGGATTACATTTCCATACTGACGTTTGGACCTGGTTGCCAATTTGCACAGTTCAATGAAAATATAATTGAATTTAATATAGACCTAATAAAATGTAGCCTGGGAAACCCCAGACAAACTCTGAAAGTAGTCTGGCAAAGAGAGCCCATTCAAGCCGATTTCTAATCCGTCCAAATCAAGGCACCAATCAGAAACGTCGAGGCGGGCTTTACACGATGACGATCGCTCTGATTGGTTTTAGGTCTATCCAATTGCGCCCAGAGGCATTTGAGCGACGTCTGTTGTGTGAAGCGCACCAACTTTTAAATGCATTATTATATTCAAATTGCAAACACATGAGGACAGTCTCCATGAAAGACCCACTGGCAGATGAACGTGCTGCTACATTTCTCTCCGAAACGGTAGGATTTTTAGTAATAGAGGATTTTAACTGTGACAAGATGATTGACAGGGTAGTTTACGTGACAGGATGCACGGCGATAGATCCGTCCGATAAAGATGACGAAGTAGTATGTCCCAAAGCTTGCCTACTTTTTTGCTACACATTCCTTTTCTTCACAAAAAGATGACATACTTTTATGGCGTAGTGTAACTTAGGCGAATTGGGACGCAGCATATGGCTTTACACGATGACGATCGCTCTGATTGGTTTTAGGTTTTATCCAATTGCGCCCAGAGGCATTTGAGTGACGCCCCTTTGGAAATGAGTTATTAATGAAGCTTTGCCAGACCATAACTCCGTTACTACTGAGAATGGTCTGGTTTTAACCAGGCTGAATAAAATGGTCTATAGACCTAAAAAAAATAGCTGTAGCCTAATACAAATGCTTAACATTACTGAATTTGGCACGAAATGTGATTGAAAATAATGTCATAATGCAAAAAAAACGTAATGGTCCTAAATATAAGTGTGAAATATGATGGGAACATGTTTTTATACCGGTTTTGTGAGATTGACCCTTCAATTACACAGCTAATCACAATCAAATGCGCTCACATGCTATAATTGGGTTGTTGTCTAAGCTGTAGCAGAGCACCATATAAATGTGTTCTACCTTTCCGCCTTTCAAATGAAGACAAAAGCTGCTGGCTTCCAGCCTTGAAAGAAATCAAGTTGCTGTAATAATAATAAAAAAGGTCATTCCTCCCTTCCCTGTCAAGGCTTATCTTACAAAAGCATCTCAACTTCCAAGCTCCTACAAGGGCACGTGTCCAAAAATAGCAAACCAGCCAACAAACAAATATTGGATATTTTCTGAACACGGAATAAAAATCTAATTACAAAAAATAAGAGATGACGGAGGATGAATGACGTGGACTAAAAATGTGCTCTATTTCTGCAGGCCACTTCATTGTAGAGTTTATGAAGCGTTAATGGACTCTATCCTGTATAAGTACGGCAGTATTTGGAGTTTCAGGACGCTTTTGTATATACTGTCGGCCCCCACATAAAGTCAACATACTATACAAGCTTCCTAGCATCTAGCAGAATTGATCCTGTTTACTTTCCCATCTTTCTGGTCTTATTGTGCATGATTCTGCCGTGCATATTAGCCTATAAAATCTCTTTTGTCTTTGCAATATGTGCATTCAATATGCATCTGAATCAACTTTCAAGTTTGGATCATCAATGACTCGGCATCTCGCCTCCAACCACCTGAATACATCTAACATCCACTTTTTACAATCCGATCAATTCCCGATGGATAAAATCAAGTCCGGTTTCCCTCATAAATACGTCAGAATGACTTTGATAAGAGTGAAATATGAGGCCTTAATGGAGACAAGTGCATGAAAGCTCAGGATCTGATACTCACAGGACAGCAGACATCAATATTACCAAGGCAAACCAGTCAGGTCAAACAGTGACCACTGCATTAACTGTGAGTTTTTTTTTTTGCTATGCTTTGATTGACAGAATGGTTGGTGGTTAAGATTTATGTTTCCTCTATGTCATAAATCAATGCTTTCATAAAGCTTTGTACAATGTGACATGTTTTTGGAAGGAACTGGATCTTTGATAAACGAAACCAGATTAGTACCATATCCATAGTCAGGCAGCATATACACTCCACCCAGTATTGATCAGCTGTGATGTCTGATAAACAGCAGTATTTATCACTGGTCGACCAATATCATTTTAATGGCAGATGCTGATATCTAAAGTGGAGAGTGCATGCATTAGAATAAAAACACTTTATTTCAAACAATATTTACTCAAAATTTACTCAATTTAAAAAAACATCAACGATATGGGAATGGTTATCGGCTAATACCAAACACTCTCAAAATATTCAGTTGCCTGCACTATTAATAGAGCAGATTGCACAATTCAAAAGAATATCATAGTGACAGACGAACAAGACTGATCAATCAGATATTATTTCACCATCTAAAAGATTATCGGAAAATGAACACTTGGATGAAGTAGCCGAAGAACTTAAAAAGTTTTCATTTCTAACAACAGTCTTGTCAATGGATAAATTTTTTTTTTATTTGGGACAGAGATATATTTAATATGAGTAATTTATGTTTTAAATAAGTATTTATTAGATTGTGTAATATTAATTAAATATATTTGATATTAAATTAAACATTTTAATACAATAGTTTATGTCATTAGCTATGATTCTGAATTAGACTGTTGGCTATCTATAATACAACCATCAACTCTAGATATCTGCATCAGCCACTGGAAACATACCTTTTCAGTATAAAAAATTAAATAAGTGAGAATTTTTTTATATATATAATTAAAAAATTAAGCAATTTTGATTTTTGTAATTGTAATGTATGTCGGTTACCCTTATCGCCCATGTGAAACACCATATCGGTCGACCACATACTGATGACTGCGTACAAACAAACAACACATTCAGTCTTTTTACAATTAAACTATGATTATATTGTCCTACAAAACACAACAATGATACTTAAGGGGATAAACTAGCATGATAAATGAGTAAGTTCACAAGAGAGTCGATCACAACAACACAAGTGCTGGAGTTCAGACTTCAGCCAGCGCGCGATGTCACGTCACAGGAATTCACTGGCAGAGAGAACGAACAAAACATTTAATAACGCCAAAAAACGACGACCACAAAGAGTTTAAACCAGCACTGTATACACAACAGCCGCGATTAGGTTATATCTGTACCTGACAGTTCATATCTGATTAAAAACACGATTTAAAATGTCCGCCCGAAAAATCATCTCAAGTACGCAACAAACTTACTACAGCGTCACTCGATCCATAATGGACAATATCCAATAAAACACGATACACACACCAGTCACATCAACAAAAGCGATATCAAACAAGAGGTAAAACTGATTTTCGTACCTTGGCTTGAAGGTAGGGGTAATAGTAGGTATATTGGGGGTACATCTGCCTCCACACCTTGCCCATGAAGATTAGCGGTAAATAAAAACGTGGATGTCACTACTGTCAGACCTGAAACCTGGAGAAAATCAACACCGGTTCTGTTGTCGACGTCCGAAAGCGGAGACTGAGGATGGATGTGGGCGGTGGAGCTGCAGTGGAGCGAAACACAGCAAACAGCCTCCCTTCGGTGCACTCAAACTCTGCTGAAAAGTCTGCAACACAGACTAATAAACACCAACCAAACGCTGTATTTAAAGCACCAGAGTAAGAATATTTCATATTCTGTGAAAAATGTTTTTAATCTTGCAGTAGATGGTAAAAAATAGATTCACAAATGTTCTAATGTCTTCTATTAAGTGCTTAACTTAATGAGACATCATATATGTACATGCATATATAGCCTATATATATATATATAGGCCTATAGAGCTCATCTTGAATTATTAAGGTTAGTCTTTAAAATAAGACCTCATATAGGCCTATATATATATATATACTAGGTAAACGTCATGGCTTCCTCATGTTGTTTATGAGCCAAATAGTGGATACCGGGGGAAGTTCTGAGTCTTTACAATTTCTGAGGGTGGGATTATTTTTCAGTTTCAATTGTGTCAGTTTCTGTATTGACACAAATGTTAAAATCTTAGTCACCATGAAATCAAAATTGACAATTCTTGTTTTATAAAGAATATTTAAGCATTTATTATAAATGATTTAGGCCTATCCGTCCGTGCACATCATTATATATAAAAAAATATGTAATTAATGTGCCCTTGTAATCTTTAATCAAAATAACTCCCCCCCTCCCTCTGGCTTGAGGGCGGGGCAACCTGTCAATTACACGAGATCGACCAATAGAGGGTTTGCACCTACGTCACGATTTGGTCAGTTACCCGGATGCGCGGCCATATTGGAGGTACTCGGATGTAAACAACGGCATGGATTGCACTGTTTATGTACTACTGAACACATTGTTACACTAATTTATGATGTCTAAACCACGGAAAAAAAACACATGGAAGCTGCGAAATCATATAGAGAAGGACTTAGTAAGCAGGAAAGAGCGCGAAATTTTGACAAACTTAAGTTAATATGTGGAAAAGATCCGAACGAGCTAGCTTCTCTAGTCCTTACTGCAATTCTTCCTTCTATTTCTTATCCCGACATTGGCTACGTTCAGATTGTCAGTCCAAACAAAGCACATGAAATCCGTTTCAAGCTACATCCATATGTGGTTTGAAATCCTATTCAAATCACATATCAGGAAATCCACTTCAGTCTGAACGCTCTGATCGGATTTCGCGTGGTTTATGTGACTTTCTCACGCCACGTAAAATGTAAACATCAGACGTTGTTATAGGGAACATGATGAAAGTCGCTGCCGAAACAAGGCTGTGTTGTTTCAAAGTGCCGGACGAGCAGAAAATTATTATTTTTTAAACGTATTTTGAAACCGGCGGGGAAAAAGAGTTGTGCATACCAGCCTCCTACAGTTCTGTAGCATGCTCAAGACGCAGTAGTCCAGCACGGCGGCTACACATTTCCATGTTGTAAAATTTAAATAAGACAACATTTCTATTGCAAATGCAAACCCCTCCATCAACGCAACATCATTGCCGTATTGTCAAAGAGCTGCGTGGACACACAAATCGGATCTGAACAGTGTGGACATCATTTTAGATCATATTCCAATCGGATACAAAGATAATCGGATTTGGACTGACAGTGTGAATGTAGCCATAGTGAACTACTTTACGTCAACATTTTAGCCATAGTCAACGCTCCATTTACACATGTGGCTGATGCTGTGCCTCTCTCAACCACAAACGCCATCTTTCATCAGTTTTTTGTACTCTTCTCTTTAACTTTCGGCAGTCTATAGAACTCGAAATGTTTTTTCCCGGTGCGACCGATTAGTACAGACCAAAACACGACCATTTTTCAGCAGCAATAATCAGCCAAATTTGCAGGTCCGTTCAGTTCAGTGGCATTGTTTACGTTCAGTGCCTCCAAAATGGCCGACTTCCGGATTGATGACGTGTAGTGAAAACCCTCTAGCAAACCATAACCACCCAACCATCCAATCATGGACAAAATCAAGTCCCGCCCTACATTTTTTCTTGTTTGAGAAGCCATTTCCCTTGCTTTTAATGCTGATTTTGAGAGAATATTTTCACTTATTGAGCAGGAAGAACAAGATACAGTTCATTTTTCTAGGCTTTGCAGGTCAATTTAAACAGTAAAACAATTTTGAAACAAAACTGACAAAACAAAACCAAAACTATTACTGAAACAGCAAAAAAGGGCCATAATAAGGTTATAAATAAAAATCAAACCACACAGCAAGACCTGAATGTGAGTTTTCAGTGAGTTGTGAAGGACCACTGTGTCATTTTTGATTAGACCCTTTGAATGGGACCTGGAAGCTGAAGGTCAAGTTCTCCCTCCAGAGCATCTTCAATGGTAAGCCCTCCATTTCAAATCTATTCTTATTTTAACATTTTTGTCCAAATCTGAATGAAATTACTATTAATTAACATTAAATCATTGTTTTATCAAGATTAACACAATCTTACAAACATTATCGCTTGATTCGGAATGCCAGTGATTCTACAAGAGATATAATAATCCATGCAAACAGGTTTAAATGCTGCTTTAGCAATATTTTGCAGGCCTCTATAGTTTGGAGTCCAGCCAGAAGCTCATGTGAGTGATGCTTCCTGTTGAGCATCAGGAGACAGGAAACATCATGCATGTCTAAGCGCCCTGTGAAGAAGGGTTGGACCAAAGCCTGCAGTAAAAAGCCAAAGCCTTGAGTGATGAGTGCAAGATCTTAATCCCCTTAAATCTCGACGGCAGAGAGAAAGAGAAGAGAGGGGAAAAGATTACTAAAGTCATATAATTAGGTGCGTTATATACCTGAAATTGAATGTTTTACCGAATAGCTGTCCCTTTCCAAGTTTACATTGCCTTGCTATTAGTCTCAGACGGCACTCCCACCAATCTGTCTGATGCGTATTGCACAAACAAAGTGACCTTATTTTATTACTTAAAACTTTGGTGCAAACTTTTATTATACTTATTTGATGTGCATTAAACCTGCTCAGAACAGCTCCTCATCTGTAATCACAGAACGAGACGCAATGTCATCCTGTGTAATGCGTGGGAAGGACCTCTTCAGGTCACCTCGTGTTTTTTGTGCCTGTCCTGCCCAATTCATTATACCCGCTGTTCCTCTGCCCTGATGCCAACTTCCAGATGGAGCTGCATGACACACTCATTTATCACAGAAAAAACACTCATTCCTGGGGTTAAGACAAAACACACACAGACTCTATACACTCATTTATTGCAGTGATTCAACAAGAAGTCTGAGTTATACTGGATATCTAATGAGAACAATTTCAATTAAATGTATTTGATTTAGCAAAGTAGTCATGTGCTGTCGGTCAAGCCAAATGTCAGTTCATTCGGCCTTTCTCAATCATGCGAGCGCGGCTCTATCTCCTATGGTATTATAAACTGTGTTTCCTAAACTCAAATTACTCAAACCTGTATTTTCTTTCAGCTGAGTCCAGCTAATGTGTAGGTTCTGAAATTGTAAGGGGAAGATTTCCCTATTCATATGAGTGGACTGTCCTTGTCTATACTGACTATACTAATATAATATTTGGCCCAGTGCTTGTTCCATGTGTTTGGTGAAACAAACTGTTCAGGTGCATAGAGTTTATTTTTTATTTAAAGTAACAATCACAAAAAATTGCACAGGAAAAGGCAAGAGGAAACACAAAAATTCACCAAATAAAGTGCACAACAAACAAAGACAATCACATGGGTTTGAATATTCTAGACACCTGGAAACAATCAGGATACAAAGACATCATGTGATCCTCTTACTAGGATTTTACATGAACACAACCAATATGATAACAAGACACGAGACTATCAATTGCACACAAAAAAAATCTATTTTCCTTTTTAGTCATATTCAGTTATAGCCTATAATTTTGCATACTCAGGCCTGTAGTTTGTGGTATAATATTAATAAATTGCACTGCAGGAATCGTTTGCTGACATCTTGTATGATTTTGGTGCTTTGTTGGTTCACCACATGATGTCAATGAGTGCTGAAGTGGAATCATTAGAGGCCACTGAGCTAAATGAATAAATACACATATAAATGTAAGTTTAAATATATATATATTTTTTGCTAAACGGTTGCTCGTAACTCAGACTGAGTTCTCAGTTATTTCAAAAAATTACTTAGGAAAAACCTAAATAGACCCATATAAGATAACTGTTTGCATACAGCAAGAGACCTCAAATAAATATGGATAATAACATAATGTAAGGGTTCTGTTAGTTTGTATTTTGACCTAGTTTCCTAGTGTGTGCCAGTTAATCACTTATTAAGTTCACTTGTTGTTCATTTAGTTTCCTCGGTAACCCCTGTGTATTTAATTTCTGAGTTTTGTCTGTTCTTTGTGTCGTCATTGGTAACGTGGTTGTGTTATTTAGCTTATTCCTGTAATCTCCTGCGTATTTACGTGTTGGATTTAAAGTCCCCCTGTAGACAATAATTTTATCCCGTTTTTGTTGTTTACACGGGGACCATTTTCAAAAACGTGCACTTTGAAACTTGTTTTCAAAAGTTTGCGTTTTCAGGCATCCAAAACGCTGTTGTCGTGTAAACGAATGGCCAAAATGCATAAAAAGTTTAACGGTTTTAGTTGAAAACGGTGTGGTGTTAACACAGCCCCTCAAAATAGCTTCAATGTAACTCGACACCCTTGCCTCATTTAGTATACGCGGTTCTATGAATATGCAAATGAGCGCGCAAAGTCCCAAATTTACATCAGAAAAGCCTGTTTCAGGAAGCATGGAAGGGAAGGGAAGGGAAGGGAGACGGAAGGGAAGGGAGACGGAAGGGAAGGGAGACGATTCAAACTAGACGGACATTTAAGAGATACAGTCATATCACTTATTACACAGCATTTTGCAACATAAATAATTATGGAGATAAGAGATATTGATTTCAGATTAAACTGTTTTAAAATCGTACCTGTTTGTATCTTATAATCCAACAGTGTACAAAACAATAGTCACAAAATGGCCGCCGCTGCGTTTGCATGAAACGAGAGAGCGAGACAAGATACTGGATGGCATAATTAAATAACTGTACACAAAATATTGATTCGACTGAGTTTTAATATTTTATTAGCACACCAAATGCTAAATTTCCACGAAGAAAAAACGTTCCTAGCGCTGCTGACTTAACCCGGATGAGCCTGTGTTTCTGTTTACAGCAGTATGTCATTCCCAGATAATCGGATGGTGCGATTGACCAATCAGAATCAAGTATTCCACAGAGCCGTGTAATAAAGCATATTCAAAAAACATCACATAGACATATGAACAGCATTAAAAACTTGATTTTCACCACAGGGGGACTTTAATATTAAAGACAGTTTTCGTTTGATTCCTCGTCTTTGACGTCATGCGTATTAAGTGTTCAGTCTTTAGATGTGTAGTATCTTTACGAAGTGACATCGCCAACTACTGGCCTGCTATGAATAATACAGCATTTTTGTTGTTTTCACGGATCCGTGTGAACGGGGATCGTTTTGACAACTTTGTCGTTTGTACGTGAAAAACGTTTCCATTTTTAATACGTTGTTGCCGTGTAAACATACCATTAGAAGATAAGTTGGCACTGGAAAATTTTTTAATGAGAAATGTTTGATTACATCATGAGGTTTTTGGTGAATCCGAGAACAAATCTCTCTTCAAACCATAGAGACGTGACATTACTAGGTTGTTTATCTCAGATGTTATGCAAATGTCTTAATCTGATCTTCATTTAGCTCTCCCCCCCCTGTTTATGTAGACCATATGCAAACCTCCCTTGATTTGGGAGCAAATGCAGGAACATATTAAGTGTCAAGGTTCACATGAAGTAACGGCTCAGTGAATGCATGTGTTTCTGAGGACGTTCATTCTGCTGACCAGTGCTTTGTGTTGTCATGGCATTTTGCAGAGCTCTCATTCTTTAGCTTGTTTTTTCTCTTGTCCATCGACTCTGTGACCTTTTTGATGGTGCAAGCTCATTGGTCAGCCCGCTCCGTAGGCCACACCCCCCAGGAAAGTTTAGAAAACAGTAGCAACATTTTAGAACAATGTCAGTGCGTAGCTAATTTAAGAATCTGTGACACAGTAAGATTCATGTGACAGGAAATGACCATTGGAAAAATCTCAGAAGAAAGATCTGACTGCTTGTGATTCACTTTTTGTGTTTGTAAAAAAAAAAAACCTATTCCTGAAGTGCAATCACCAAACAGATAAGTGTTTGGTGCATTGTGAATGGCATGATTGAGTCAGTCTCCCAACACTGTTAACCTACTGAATATTTTGCAATAACATATTGGTTTTATACTCTTAATTATTGACAGTATATCAGCCGTTTTATTTTATTGGATTGTAACTCACAATGTTTCATTGGATTGCACTTTCTCTCATAATATCTTGTATCTTCTTTTTTCTAAAATAATTTTCACACACTTTTTTGCTTCAAATCAAAGTTGTTGTTAATCTCAGAGCTGATTGGTTTGGTTTAAGACTTTTTAAAACTCCTTATTGATGATTTTTAATCCCTAAGAGGAAAATAAATGGGGAAAAATGCTTACAAAAAGTACCACAGACTTGGTTCCATCAGTATTTTCCCTGTTCTGTTACACTTTTTATCAGGGAATTTTAAAACGGTAATTTCCAGGCTGGGAAAAGTCATAGAAATTGAGTAAATCTTCATCATTATAGATATGAATTTCTATGATGGTTATGCACATCTCAAAAATAGTTTGATCGATTGAAATTGCTCCTTTTTTTTTTGTGCAGTCGCATTTTACAAATTCACAAAATCACAGTTTATCACATTTTTTATCACATTTTAATCACATTTAATCACAAACTACTGGAATAACATTTCTGTGGTCTGGGCTTTAGTTTGGTCATGTTGGCACAGAATACTTTAGAAATGACACAAAGAAGTGAAACTTGAGCAATATGATGCCAGTTGAGTCATCACCATAAATAGAGCATAAAATCCGAGCCAAATGACTAAGTTCCTTAAATGATTTTTTTTTCCTTTTCTGTAGGTGTACAACTTTTTTATTTTTCCTGACAGCGGAGATCAGATTATTGCAGACTTACATGTTAAACTTTTTTTTTTTTTTAACAACTGACCACCATGATGCTATAGTTGCTTGATATGTGGTTGCTAAAGTGTTCTCAGTGGTTTCTAGTGTGTTTCTATATGGTTGCCAAACCTGAAACATTAACATACGACTGCCAGCATTTACACGTCAATGTCTATTCTGTGTCCAGAAACTAGCAAGATACTATTATTCCCAAACAGCAGGAGAACTAGTGAACATTCTCTCGGCTCATCCTGTGGCTCCGTGAAATGTGATCTTCGGGTTTTCGCTCTGCATTCCTGAGCAAGATTCCTCATTACGTCTCCCTCCCGTGGGACGGCCGGCTCTCAGCCGTGCCCTTTGTCTGATCCCAGACCTACAGCAGTCTGTTTATTCTGCGCTCTCTGAGACATGTGGGGGGAAACAACCGATGTGACAAAGATTTACCAGCACCGGCATGTCGTCGTTTCATTCTGCATCACTCTGACTGTGCCATGAAGAGGGAACAAGAGACAAGATAAACACAGAGACCCTTTATATTCTGAATGCATTAATTGCTGCTTTCTTTTTTATACTTTGCATTTTTCAATGGCCGATGCTAACAGCTACAGACATAACTAGATTATATAGATACTGATACAAAACAAATTTGTACAAAATTTACAAAGTACATTTTGTATATCCATTAAATGAAGATGGCTGATATATCTGGCTGAACAATGTATCGGCTAATATATTAGACTAAATATTATGTCACTAGATATTTTAGTTTTCATTTTAGTTTTTTGTTTGTTTGTTTTTTACACTAATGTTCATTATCACAATCACTATTTGCACATTTAGTCATATCTTTAGGTTATTTTTCATATTATTTGTTTATTTAATATAACTTTTTTTCTGAATTTGGCAGTTGTTCCGAGTTGTTCTTAGTTTTTTATTTCATTTTATTAAAAAAATATATTTTGCATTATTTTGACATGCAAACCTGCCCATATGAAACTCTGGGCCTAAATATTAATAATGCAATATATATTGACTTATATATATATATATATATATATATATATACATACATACATACATACACACACACATACACATATATATACACATATATAAATATATATATGCAATTACAAAATTTTGATTACAATTAATCAAAAGTTATATTAAATAAAGTTTAAGTAAAGTATTTTTTGCACTATTTCTAGTTTATTTTTATTTTATTGTTAGTATTGTTCATTTACTTTGCACAATGTCTGACTAACAGAAACCTGTAACTATGACTAGAGATAAAAGCAGCCATGGGTTAGATTGTGCCGAAAGCCCTGCCGACTACGCCAAATTGTTAGAGAGGATGGATTTCCATGTCAGAAATATCAGATATATTAGATCCAACCCCGGATGCCGAAACCCTGCCAGAAGATATCCGTCTTCTTCCAGCCTGAGAGTTTGACTGAGAAAGCCAGGAAAGAGCAGAAACAGAAGACAAAGGGATGATAATAAAAAAGAGCAGAGTTTATTGAATAATCTTAGTTGCGTATGTTTCAATGCCAAGACTTCGCCTGACCAGTACAATTCCAACAAGTGTTATTATACCTTGATATGGAGATATTCTTATACCGAACACTCAATCATATGGATTAAACAACAATAGCAAGCATTGCAAGAGCAAGGAAAGAAGTAAAATAATGAGTAAAATAAAATATAAAAACATAAACCCCTGGTTTCACAGACAAGGCTTAGTCTAGTCCCAGACTATAGGGAAAAAAATGCATGTTTGAGCTGTTTTAACTGAAAGCAACTTGCACTAAAATATCTTAAAATGTTAGTGCCATTGTTTTGTCTCAAGATGCACACCAGTAATATATATTTTTTTCTAAGGCACGTTTATGAAAGATACTTAAATGTCCTAATTGAGCTAAAGCCTAATCCCGGATTAATCTAAACCCTGTCTGTGAAACTAGGCCAAAATGACATAAATTAATAATAATAATAAAACGATGGGAAACTACAGTTGGGAAACAGTATTGTATTCTACTGCGGTCGTAAAATCTGTCATGGTAACACCAGGGGGGATACACGTGCATTTGTTGACAAGCCGATACCCCGAACTCTGCAGGAGTTCTCACGTCTTGGGCAGGCTGCCTGCATTGCGTCTGAAATGTCTTCATCCCAGGTACAATGGCATATATTTCAGCATGTCATATGAATATAATTTCATGGGTTTTATTTTTTTCAAACGCCAAAAGATCGCGTAGCTCACGTTTCCAAGCCAGCGTCATTATAGTAGCCTATTGGCTACTGTTTTACAGAATGCTAATTCAATTCAATGTTTGTGTGGTAGGTAATAGCCATATATCGTCAATATTATATCAAGCTACCATAGATGAATCTGCAAAGTTGAAAAATCGATTTGCATTATAGCCTGAGGCAAGACACTTTCACCAGAAAAATAAATAAACAAACATGACTATCAGCCTGCAGTCATTAGGCTACTTAGCCTAAAAGATAATTTTGTCTGTCTAATCATGTATTATTTACTTGCAAGAATGTAGCTCCTACCAAACTTGTACACACCGTTTAGACATAGGCTTACTTCTGACTTTTTTTTTTGTCCGTTGCTGCTTTGGCCATGACAAAAACATACGCACGAAAGCCGGAAAACAAACGCTGGTTGGCCTCTCACGTCCATTAGACAGTAAACGCTCACGTCCAAATTTGAGGAAGTGGTGGGGGAAGTGATGTATGCCGTAAAGCAGTCGAATTTTGTAGTTCTTTTTGTGCTCGGGTTACTACCCGAACCCCGAAGTTACATAGTGCCAGTAAAAGCGATACAGACCCCGTCAGGCTCTGGCAGACGTGTCATTCAACCTATTGTAAGTCGATGTACCATCACAAGGGTCTTGGAAATATATTATGAAGGTTGAAAAGCTACATAGTGTTGCTTTAAAGTATCACACACACACAGGTTGTTATTGCGAATCCTTTGATCTTTCGGTGACCCTTTGCTAACCCTCATGTCATCTCTACCCCACGACTTCAAAGGAACGTATAATCGTTACACTGAAGAGGACACTACAAAAACTCTGAGTCACACTGAGATCGATACATTAGTGAGAGGTTTTCTCACTGAAACCATAAAACTACTGAAGAGTAACCATTTTTGATCCGCTTTAGTGATCAGTTTCCATGTGTGAATAAATAAGATTTCCCCTGGAAAATACCTATGAGTGATTCTAGCTGGTTCGTCATCACCTGACCAGGCACTTGAGAACGATCCTGTCAAACATGATATCCTACAGAGTATAAAATCTGCTGTACGTGCAGAAAAATGCATGTCAAAGAAATGTGACACGTAGATGTCAAGCGGTGAGGAGAGCTGGTGATCTCAGAGGTCGTGGTTTACACATTCAACCACACTTCACTTCAAAAACACTGTGGGGCAAAGGGTACAAATCTATTTTTTACAGTCTATGGTACAAATAAACGTTGTGATATTGCATGGTAGAGTTTTATGAAATATTTGTCCAACACTAATAAAAAGTGTATATCAGCTGCCGTTCATCAACTCACTGTAGTCTTTAGTGCCCAGAGTTTGAGCAGAAAGTGCTGAGAGACGCTGCTTCTGTGAGTTTCCACAAATCAGGCTAAACATGAGCAGTAACGCAGTCTGTGATACACACACACACACACACACACACACTCACTCACTCACTCACTCACTCACTCACTCACTCACTCTCTCTCACACACGCGCACACACACACACACACACACACACACACACACACACACACACACACACACACACACACACACACACACACACACACACACACACACACACACACACACACACACACACACACACACACACATATATCCACACTAACACTCATCTCCTTGTAATTAAGCAGGAGGTGTGTGTGTGTGTGTGGGAGAGAGAGAGAGAGAGAGAGAGAGAGAGAGAGAGAGTGTTTGTGTGTGAGTGTGAGTGTGTGTGTGTGTGTGTGTGTGTGTGTGTGTGAGAGAGAGAGAGAGAGAGTGAGTGAGTGTGTGTGTGTGAGAGAGAGTGAGTGAGTGAGTGTGTGTGTGTGTGTGTGTGTGTGTGTGTGTGTGTGTGTGTGTGTGTGTGTGTGTGTGTGTGTGTGTGTGTGTGTGTGTGTGTGTGTGTGATTAAAGCACATGGCTGTGAGTGTGACCTGAAGGAAGGGTGTGTGTGTGAACGCTGTGGATGACGAGGCAAAGACACTCGACAGGGAAACAGCAGCAGGATATGTCTAGCACGATGAGTGTGTGTGTGTGTGTGTGTGTGTGTGTGTGTGTGTGTGTGTGTGTGTGTGTGTGTGTGTGTGTGTGTGTGTGTGTGTGTGTGTGTGTGTGTGCTGTTTAATCATGGCATGCGAGAGGCTGTCAGACTCAGATCATTGATTGGGAAGCTGCCGTTGAGTGGAAGAGAGCAGTGTGTTTGTTCATCACAGGGTGTGTGTGATGGAAGATTTTACTGATATTTCCCGAACGCATTGGTATCTACTCACTCAAAAGAGCAACTTAGATGATTCTTTGATAGCTTATTATGTTTTGATTATTGCAGATCTATCTATCTATCTATCTATCTATCTATCTATCTATCTATCTATCTATCTATCTATCTATCTATCTATCTATCTATCTATCTATCTATCTATCTATCTATCTATCTATCTATCTATCGTACTCCTCCTAGCACAGAAACATTGCCTGTGCTGTTGTCATATTAAGGTGAACTGTCCCTTTAATAATCCCTCCCCATCTGGAAAGCATTCCAGGAATTCTTCTTCCTCTTAATTAGAGTGTATGTCGTCAGTGGTTCGAGTGGATAATATGTATGGATAGTTCCTCGAAGGTTCTTGGCAGCCAGAAAACCATTAGCTTTCACGGCAGATCTTAAAACGAGGCAGTAAAAAGATTTAGGCCACAAAAAGGCTTCATGTAACATGGTGATTTTTTTTACTGAGAGAGGGATCTGATGTGACAGAGAGAAGCTTTGCATCTCTCGAAGCTGCGGGAAATTCTTCATCGGTACATGTTCTGCCTCCAGCCTCCTGTCACAGCTTTCAGTAGTGCTGTATTTCATTATGACAGCGTTTTACATAAATTACTGCATTATAGTAATGTGAATCTAATGAGAATCTCCACTGAGATGAATGTAAATTGCACAAAAAAAAAAAAATGCTTAAACATAAAGCATCCATGCATTATTTTTATCATGAAAGTAATTTCGCAATGCTATCTTGATGTCCTAAAAACAGGCATCATTTCTTTATGCAAAATATGATTTCTTGTTTTTCTTCTAGGCTAGGGGAAATGTGACCTGGACATGTTCCTGACATGATTTATTATGAATCTGTCTGCGTTTTAAAGCTCGGAACATGAAAACACACTTCGGAGGCCCATTTCATGCAAGAAGCCTTTTATTGCCGGTTTTGCGAAACCGAGTCCTGGCTTTTATCCTGCTAACCTCTCATGCTGCCAGAGTGTTGAGCCAAATGCTGAAGCTGAACCCTCTGACCCTGCGCTCTGTCTGCAGGTCTAGCAGAAGTCTCTCTGTACCATTAATTCAACCCCATTTAAAGGGGTGGTTGATTATGATTTCACTTTTCTAACTTTAGTTAGTGTGTAATGTTGCTGTTTGAGCATAAACAACATCTGCAAAGTTACGACGCTCAGCGTTCAAAGCAAAGGGAGATATTTGCTTTTAAAGAAATCGTTTTTTAAGGACTACAACAAACGGCTGGTAGAGACTACACCACATTCCTCCTGGGTTAGTGACATCACCAACCCTAAAATTTACATAAACCCCGCCCCGGGAACACGCAGGCAGTGTTGAGAAGAGGAAGAGTTGTTGTAGTCGCACATTTCACATGCAATGCAGTACGTAACACAAATGCAATAGCATGTCACTCTGTAGGAATTTTACAACAGCGCCCTCTGTGCCGGGAGCAGCTCCTCATTTGCATCTAAAGGAACACACACACGAAACGACACGTTTTTACTGACCCTCAAAAAGGTACAACTTTAACATGCTGTAAAAAAATATCTGGGGTATTTTGAGCTAAAACTTCACACATACACTCTGGGGACATCAGAGACTTATTTTACATCTTGTAAAAAGGGGCATTATACCACCCCTTTAATGACTCTCAGTCTTAATGCCCGTGGATTACTGATTGACAGGCCGCTGTTGAAGGTACAGTACACGCTGTACAGTCAACAGTCGAGAAGTCTTTGATTCAGGTTACTGTGTGCTAGTGCAGGTCAGGTACTTTGACTGACTGCCAAAGAAGACTGAATGTACCTGTGATGAGTTCAAGCTTGAAATGAAGGAGAAAAGTTTCTGTTTCAAGATTAGTTGTGAAACATTGTGTTGCTCTGTAATTAATTTATGCAATTTCCTTAAACCATCTTTATTGCATGTTTCCCTAACCCATATGAATTTACTGGTAGCAGTCAGAATTGAACACATACGAGTATGTATGTGTTTGTTTGTTTGTTTGTTTGTTTGTTTGTTTATTCATTTATTGTGACCCAGATACATTAATTTTTTTGTGCCTTGCAGTATTTCTAGCACAGAAAGAAACATCTGTCTATATTGTCATATATTTATATTATATTCATTTTATAATATATATTCATTTGATTACATCCTCAATATGTTGCATATTACTTTTATCTTTTATGTTGTAAGAATATGAATGTATATTAATATAAGTAATATAAGTAAATTTATGAATTATGAAATATATATTTTTCTAAATGTGTTTATTTCAAATATTTGATTTTATTTATTTATTTATGCATTGCATTTTTATGTAGTAAGAATATTCATTACATATGATAAATTATATTTATGTATTTTTATATAAATATATATATATATATATTTTTTTTTTCTAAATCTGTATTTATTTAAAATGTTCATATATATTAAGATTTTGTTTTAGTAAATTAAATCAAAATAAATAATTAATAAATATTTTTGTATTTATTGTAAA
The DNA here is from genome assembly GCF_951802725.1 of Rutilus rutilus. NCBI lineage: Eukaryota > Metazoa > Chordata > Actinopteri > Cypriniformes > Leuciscidae > Rutilus > Rutilus rutilus. Next base: position 3,501,155 of record NC_140215.1, read on the forward strand.
CAGGAACATCCATGAAAGCAGAATCCATTGAATCATGTCCACAAACACACACACACACATACACACACACACACACACACACACACACACACACACACACACATGCAACAAAGGTATATAATAATGTAGCAGCAGTCAAACAGTCATTTGGACACATTAACATTCATGCCAACACAAAAAGAAATACGCCTGCTTTAGAGAGCCAGACCAGACAGCTCACCTCGCAATTTATCCCAGTTCTTCAATGAATTATTCAGGGTGGCGTCTCAGACTGTCGAGGCGTCAGACGCACCTGCTTGAGACTCCTGGACCATTATCAACACCAGCAGATCATTGCTGGGTTTGCAAAGTTGGAAACTTTAGCAACATGTGAATCTAATTGAGGATTTAATATTATAACAAAATATGTCAAGACTTTAACACTTTTATTTTGCTGCTGTGCAAGTGGTTTAATTGATTTAAAATTTACTTCAAATTAAAACTTTGACATTATTACAAAGTGTACTTAAAGGTGCAGTAAGCGATTTCTGAGAAACACTGTTGATTTTTGAAATCAACACCCAAACAAACACACCCCTCCCTTCATTGCTCCGCCCCCAAAATAACAAACGCTCTGCAACACAGGCAACAACTAACAGCATCAGACAGCTCACGCAAGTATGGATGATTCAGCTGTGATTCAACAACAACAACAGCATATCTCGGTTCTGAGAAACATAGCAAAAACCAATGTTACTCGTACATCAAGCGGAAACAGAACCTCAGCGTCCGATTTCAGGTCTTCCTGCTCGCTAACGTCTCTCTTCTGCACTGGAAAGCTTTTCCTATATTAACCCGGATCCCAGCTTCTTTCCAGTTATATTCCTCTGACCTTTTTCTTTTTGGTAATATCTCATCTATCTCTCTTTCTACAAATGTCCCGCTTGCTTGATCTCTCTCCTTCCCCATCATGAATGGACACGCCCCCTACTGCTCATTGGCTCGCTCTCTCTCTTCCCCCATCATGAGTGGACACGCCCTCTACTGGTGATTGGCTCACTCTCTCTCCTCCCCTATCATGAGTGGACACGCCCCCTTCTGCTGATTGGCTCGCTCACTCTCTCTCCTCCCCCATCATGAGTGGACACGCCCCTACTGGTGATTGGCTCGCTCTCTCTCCTCCCCCATCATGAGTGGACACGCCCCCTACAGGTGATTGGCTCACTCTCTCTCCTCCCCCATCATAAGTGGACACATCCCCTACTGGTGATTGGCTCGCTCTCTCTCCTCCCCCATCATGAGTGGACACGCCCCTACTGGTGATTGGCTCGCTCTCTCTCCTCCCCCATCATGAGTGGACACGCCCCCTACTGGTGATTGACTCACTCGCTCTCCTCCCCCATCATGAGTGGACACGCCCCCTACTGGTGATTGGCTCTCTCTCTTCTCCCCTATCATGAGTGGACACGCCCCCTACTGGTGATTGGCTCACTCTCTCTCCTCCCCTATCATGAGTGGACACGCCCCCTACTGCTGATTGGCTCACTCTCTCTCCTCCCCCATCATGAGTGCACACGCCCCTACTGGTGATTGGCTCACTCTCTCTCCTCCCCCATCATGAGTGGACACGCCCCTACTGCTGATCGGCTCGCTCTCTCTCTTCCCCCATCATGAGTGGACACGCCCTCTACTGGTGATTGGCTCACTCTCTCTCCTCCCCTATCATGAGTGGACACGCCCCCTAATGCTGATTGGCTCACTCTCTCTCCTCCCTCATCATGAGTGGACACGCCCCCTACTGGTGATTGGCTCGCTCTCTCTCCTCCCCCATCATGAGCGGACACGCCCTCTACCGGTGATTGGCTCGCTCTCTCTCCTCCCCCATCATGAGTGGGCACGCCCCCTACTGGTGATTGGCTCGCTCTCTCTCCTCCCCCATCATGAGCGGACACGCCCCCTACTGCTGAATGGCTACAACAGTGTTGTGGCGCTCAGTCTGATTGGTTCGATCCACTATATTTTTTCTCCTATTTACACACAATTAGGACTATGTACAAAGTATTTTTTTTCAGCACACACACAGAACAGACATCTAGCAAATATTCACAAAATTGTTTGTTTAGTTGTAAATTTAAAATTTCAACATCGTTTCTCAGAAATCGCTTACTGCACCTTTAAGTGTGTTAAACAGTCATGAACGTGTATTATTAATGGGATTGTTCACCCAAAAATTTTATTCTGTCATCATTTACTCACCCTCAAGTTGTTCCAAACCTTTATGAATTTCTTTCTTCTGCTGAAAGACAAAAGAAGATATTTTGAAGATATGGGTGATAACAGATGTAGAAAAAATACTATGGAAGTAAATACCAATATTTAACCAACATTCTTCAAAATATCTTCTTTTGTGTTCAGCAGAAGAAATAAATTTATACCAGTTTGGAACAACTTGAGGGTGAGCACATTTTCATATTTGGGTGAACCATCCTTTTATGTTGGCAATTTATTTAATTAAAATTATATTATCTGCAAGTAGGGTAAAGTATTTGCAACAGTATTTGCTTAAAGAGATGTAAATGTTGTCATTTCTGCAGCACAACCTGATAACGAAAGTCTCTGTGAGTTAAAAACAAAAACTCATGGGCATTTATATAGTTATAGTATCAACACAGGCCGAATTCACCGAAACTGAGAAGTCTATATGCGGGTGTGCATTCACCTTCAAATAGCAGCCAGCTATAAGATTGAATCTACTTCCTGTCAGTAAGAAGAAAAGATCTTTTAGTGAGATATCAGTGTGAGACAGGAATGTCAAGCATGTGTGGAGTGTGTGTTGTTTAAACGTTTGGTCTTAAGGCGGTGTCTCACTTTCTGCCGAGGTGAGGCACATTCTTCGTCTTCATCATACCTTCCATGAAAAGCTGTTTGTTGTCATTCTTGCTATTGACAACTCAAAGGAAATCCTACAAAAGAAGGAGAATTTGAACAATGCGTATGTATTTATACTGTAAAAGCTGGTAGCAGATTTACTCCCAGACCAAAAGAGGATTTTCAATGGTGAATTAATATTGACAGTGTGCTTCAATCCAAGGCCAGGCTCAAGCTAGTTAGTCTCTGGGAAAATGACCCCATTTTCTTTGCAAAAGCAGCAGCATCATAGCGCTGCGAATATAAATGCTTTTCTGAACATGCAAACTGCATCTTGAATTATTTACCAGGTTGTAACTACTTACACGGCAAACACTTGTCTAAACAGTCGCCTTAGGCTGTGCATCTGGCCCTGGGAGAACAGAGACGGGAAATAAACCTGAAAAGCCAATTAATATGCAACAGACAAAAAACAAGGCATAAAAAAAACAAAAAAGGGTTGTCATGCACTCAAGAGAGAGAGAAAAATGAAGAGAAACACAGCAGCAAAAAAACGTCTCTTTATCCATCCGCTGACTTGCAGATGTCGAGATCTTTCCACCAGCGTCAGACACGTGTGAAGTCATACATTAATGCATGCGCACACGTCTCATGTGATGGTAAATACACACTCTTTGGTGAGAGATGCTGTGTCTGAAATCACATACTCTCTTCTAATTACTTCACGACTGCTACAAAGGTATGTTATATATAGTATGAGTGTGTGTAGTATGAATGTAATCCGAGTCTATACATCCGCCATGTTGTCATTATCATGTGACCTACCAGCGTCAATTGCTTGCATCCCTTCACTGTCATTCACAAATCCTCTCCTGTGGCCTCATGGGATAGTAAAGTGTCCATCATAAGCACACTTCAGAATCTCACTGGAAGTAGTTGGTCATCTGGATACTTCTGCTACTCTTTTAATGAGTACTGTGAATTCTGACGTACTTCTTTCGTCACATACTGTTTTTCACCTACTATATAGTAGGGAAGTATGTGATTTCGTAAAAAGCCGGAGTCTCATCTGAAGAATGCAAGGAATGCAGAGTTGCATGACCGGTGACATGCCGGAAATATTTTACCCTACTAAAACTGGATCAGTTTCAATAACCGATTGATTTCTAAAAAGGCACTTTTAAAAGCTACACTGTGTCATTTTTAAAGTTGATTCTTAGCAAAAAACACTTTGTTCTTTCAAAATGATTATTAATGTGTAATTACTTCTACCAACTAATCAATTATTCTCGTAAGCGTAGAATCTGCCATTTAGAATACATACGAGCGAGTCGCTCGAATGGCGGAAGCCATGTTGCGCCTCAATCTTGAAAATACATTAGCCTAAGAGGGACATACCTGGAAATTCAAGCTTCGCGTTTTTACACTCAGTGGCACCGTGACGAACGCGAGGGGGAGATTACTCGCGACTGCCGGCAGATTTGAAATAATACGGCCACCGTAGGAGTTGAAACACCCTCGGAATGGGAGGGGCTAGAAAGTAATATTCAGTTGGTAGTCGCTAGATGGGAAAAAATCCTACACAGTGTAGCTTTAACTAAATGCAATGCTTTTTATAGGGTGCAAATGTGCTAAAGGCCCTTTGGGATGAAAGGAAACACTTTTCCAAATCCCTAGTATTTTTAAGTAGTATACGCCTATATACGGTTTTTTGAGAATTTCTACAGCCTATATCAGGGTTATTATAGTTAAATAAAACTAAAGCATGTTTGTTACTTAAAATAAAATGAACATTAACAGAAATAAAATAGTTTTTAAAAAACTCTAAAAAACATTTTTAATTTAGTTTAATCTACAAAAGTAACTAAAATCGCAGTTCTCAAGACACCCAACTTTGACCCCTAAATCCTTTCTCATTATCGTCCTGTTTCAGATCTACCGTTTATTGCCAAATTAATTGGAAAGTGCTGTTGCCTCCCAGCTAAATAGAAAATAATCTCTTAGATCCCTTTCAATTTGGTTTTTGCACTGAAACTGCCCTTGATTGACCTTCTACTACTTTGTGATGACTCTGGCTCTCTCTCAATACTTCTAGTACTCGCCTTTGACACTGTCTGCCATGATTTACTTATCTCACTTCTCGGATGTGGGTATTTTCCGTCTGATAGAAAATTTTACATTTCAATGCAGGATTTTAGATCTCCGACTGTCCCCCTGAAGCAAGGTGTCCCACAGGGATCCGTACTAGGTCCATTATTATTCATCATTTACATACTACCTCTGGGTTGGATCTTACATCGAACATGGTTTTAATTATCATTTCTACGCTGATGACTTCCAGATATACACTATGTGTACGCCTGCTCTACTCAAATTGATCATATCTGATGTAAAAGAATGGCTCAGCTCCGATCTTCTAAAACTAAACATGGACAAGACTGAAATCATTATTACTGGAACCTCTTCATTCACAAGCAAATTTCCTACTGACATTGCTGGTACTCTCATCAAACCCAGTACTGTAAAATTCTGTTATTTTTTATTCCCCTCTCATCTTTGAAGCTCATATTAACTCATTCACCATATCTGCAATCTTTCACTTACGACACATTACCAAGCTCCGTCCCTTCATTGGTGTTAAAGGGGTGGTATAATGCCCTTTTCACAAGATGTAAAATAAGTCTCTGATGTCCCCAGAGTGTGTGTGTGAAGTTTTAGCTCAAAATACCCCACAGATATTTTTATATAGCATGTTAAAATTGTCACTTTTTGAGGGTGAGCAAAAACGCACCGTTTTGTGTCTGTTCCTTTAAATGCAAATGAGCTGCTGCTCTCGGCACAGGGGGCGGAGCTTCAACAGCTTGTGTCCTGAAAATTTCAAAAACTTTTTTGTTTATGTTTAAATTTATGTAGCTGATGTGGAGTTAACTATCTTCTAGTCATTGATTAGCATATTCTGTCTTGATAATCTATAAATCGTGTTCCGGGGGCGGGGTTTATGTAAATTTTAGGGTTAGTGATTAGTGCATTAAAACCCGTTCTGCCTATATTTCCCCTATTCTGTTCGATCTCCACTGGCTACCGCTGGCCTATCGCATCAAGTACAAAATGCTACTACTCACTTTCAGATTATTGCATGGCTTGACTCCTAGCTATCTCTGTAATCTACTTCTTCCCTACATCCCGACTCGATCACTTCGGTCATCTGAATCTGGCCTTTTCTCTGTCCCTCGGTGTCGCCTCTCTTCTATGGGAAGTAGATCATAGTGTTTTTGCACCCAAACTATGGAATATTCTACTTCTCTGCATAATATTGTCTGTCACTATTATCTATTGTGTGTTATTATTACAACCATATTACTGTGATCTTTTTCTCATTGTATCTATCTACTTTGTAAAGCGTCCTTGAGCAATGGAAAGGTGCTATATAAGTAAAACATTATTATTATTATTATTATTATTGAAATTAAATAAAAATAACAAAAATCACAACAACATT
>NC_140215.1:3512500-3585000 GCF_951802725.1 Rutilus rutilus
ATATTTATAAAAAAAATATATATTTATGAGGGCAAATTTCCATTGTCACACTCTTTATATGGAATATAAATATATAAAATATGTTTTAATATGTAACAATAAAAATGGGTTGGTTATTGCATCCTCTGAGTTAAAGAATCAAGAACGCATTACATGACATAAAGTAAATACTTATAAAAAATATATAATATTTTTATGAGGGTAAATTTCCATTGGCACACTCTTTATATGGAATATAAATATATAAAATATGTTTTAATATGTAACAATAAAAATGGGTTGGTTATTGCATCCTCTGAGTTAAAGAATCAAGAAAGCATTACATGACATAAAGTAAATACTTATAAAAAATATATAATATTTTTATGAGGGTAAATTTCCATTGGCACACTCTTTATATGGAATATAAATATATAAAATATGTTTTAATATGGATGTTTATTGCATCCTCTGAGTTAAAGAATTAAGAATCAAGAACGCATTACATGACATACTCAATATAAGATGAAAAATGATTGGAATAATTCCTACTCGTTTCTTTACTGTATTCATATGTTGTAAAAAAAATATATAAACTTATGAATTTTCTTTGTGTACACTATATAGACCACACTTGTGCTGTCTGTAGGACTATAAATAAACTGAGAAAGCATCAGACAATTTAACAAACTGCATTATGCCCATCATGTGATATTATAGTATTATTATTACAACTTTAAATATCATTTATAACAAGTTTATGCACGTACTAGATTATTAAATTAGATTGTGTGTTGCATGCTCAGTATGCGAGTGTTATTTTAGCATGCATGGTTAGTTATCACATGCATGCTTTGATTTGATGAGTGTTCAAATGTCGTCAAGTGTTGTTATTGTTGATGAGTTTGACTGTGATAACGTGGCCCTAAATTTTTTAAACTTTTTTTTTTTTTTTTTTAGAGGAGGTCTGTGAGCCTGCGTACAGAAAACAGGAAGTAGAAACCTTGTCACCCAGCGATCATCGCTCTGACAACCCGTCCAGTCCCCACAGGACTAACCATTTCCTGGTGTGTGTGTTTTCTCTTAATGTCCATATGAAGGGATGTGACTCTGGCCAGTGTTTGATTTCAGAGTTTCTCTGCAACACTTTAGTCCAAACACAAGGAAATGCACCATGTTGTTGTTTTTTCTTCTTCTTTCTTTCTCAGTTATTGTGCAAATGCAGATTTGGTTGTGATGTAATTGTTCTGAAAGGACTTCTCTGACCGTGACCCCTGACCCCCCCCCCGCCAGCCTTTATATTGTGTTCTCATCGTTAACCGCCTGTAAGCACAGACAAACCCTAATAGCTGAGTTTGCAGTGCTTTGCTAGTTATCCACAGTTCACTCGAAGGGTTAAGTTGTGAGAAATGTGCGAAAAAGATGTAGTTCTCTCTCTTCACAGTTTGATATCATTTTTCATCGCTATCTGTCCATAGTGAGAATGTTTCTCTAATTGAATCCAGTGTGATAATTCTTCTCAATTGTTTTAATCGCACACACGTTTATAACCCACAGGGGGCAGTAGAGCCTAACGCTTTCATGTGCTCGACCAGATCTCTAACCAGCGTAGCACAGACACCGAGAATTGAGTTCTCTCTCATGAAAGGAGGTGTCACTTTTCTTAGATGACTGTTACTGAAAGATATAGACATAATAGTTTGAAATGGCAACTTTCTCCTTTTCCTGAACTTAATCTTGGGTAGATAATGGTCTCCATTCAAAATCTATAGTGAGCCTAACCTGTAAATGCAACAAAGTATGTTATTCTGTAGCAAATTCACTCAAAGGTGCCATAATTAAGGGAGTATGTCGTTTTTTGTGTGAAATTGAACAGACTTTTTAATGGACTTTTTAAAGTTTTTTCCGCTCGCTGAATCATACGAACCCCTTTAGATTCAGACGTGATTTTCTCAACAATTAAGCATATTTTCACGCCAGTTCTCATTACCGTAATGCAAAAACATTTTTTTATTTTTTTTATTTATTGTTACAAATTCGTTGTGCTGCCTTTTATTTGTGCTTGCTTAAAAAAAAAAAAAAAATTTTTTTTTAGATATACGTATACATTTTATATATATATGCAATAAAGTAAAATATTAATGGAAATGGAAAGTGCAAGAAAATCTGAAGAAAAATGCATTATAATAATAATGAGAATTTGAGCATGTTGGAGAGAATGTGTGATGAAGCTGTAATGAAATTAATGTCACAAAAAAATATATATTATTTCTATTATTATTATTATTATTATTATTATTTTATTTTTTCATCCAGCTGAGCTCTATAGTTTTCAGTACAGCTTGTTCATGCATTTAGAGAAAAAATGTGAAATATGTTTGATTGTGCAAATACTGTAGCCATATTTGATCTCTTCTGTTTGTTTTTGTGCAGATAAACGAACCCACAGAGTATTCTGGGATGCTTCCCCATCCGATATCTGCTCCCGGCGAAATGAAGAGGTAGATGAATCATATCACTTTACAAAATATTTAAATTTTAATGAAGGATTTTGCACTTCAGTCCCTTAGGCACCCAGTCTAAAGGTTCAAACTTGAACTAAAACAACTGATTAACAACTCTGTTAAGTTTGTTTATTGGAATTAGCAGGTCAGTATTGTTCTTGCAGAATATATCTTGTCTAATATCTGAATAACATTCAAACTGATCCAAAAACAACACCCCTGATACACCGTGCTCATGAAATACTAATGCCGTTCAGTTGATGTGGCTTCAGTTTGGTAGCAATGGGAGGTGAACATGTCTGTATATTCTTAAATGTTATGTTGAATGACATCCGGAAGTTAAAGTTAAGTCATATGTCTTATGCTTATGTCACCAAAAGTGAAAAGTGTGTCCCAGATACTTAAAATATGGTGGTAAAATGCCCCCGTTATGAAAATTTGAATATGTTTAATGTGGTCTCCAACATTGCAGTCATGTAGAAAACGCACTGAATTGCACGCAATATGCACATTATACACATAATGCACACATTATAAATCTAACGTTTGTCTTGGATGCTGATTGGTCAATACAGTGTTCCAGCTTTACACCACATAGAAATGGCTGCAATGTATAGAAACCAACAGTTAACTTTAAATTACATGTCAGGACTTGATATTCTAGCAGAAAGATGGCACTTGATGCTAAATAAAATGACTTTTTAATGATAAATTCTTACATTTTATGAGGAACTGCTATGTTGAAAGCAATAAGGCACTCAAAGCTTTTATATTGTATGATTTTTTTTATATATAGTTAGTTATTGAAGTTATTTACTTAGCTAGTTACTTAGTTTGGTTGTTTATTTACTTAGTTTAGTTATTTACATAGTTTGGTTGTTTACTTAGTTTGGTTGTTTATTTACTTAGTTTGGTTGTTTACTTAGTTTGGTTATTTACTTAGTTTGGTTGTTTATTTACGTAGTTTGGTTGTTTATTTATTTACTTAGTTTGGTTGTTTATTTACTTAGTTTGGTTGTTTATTTACGTAGTTTGGTTGTTTATTTACTTAGTTTGGTTGTTTACTAGTTATTTACTTAGTTTGGTTGTTTATTTACTTAGTTTGGTTGTTTACTAGTTATTTACTTAGTTTGGTTGTTTATTTACTTAGTTTGGTTGTTTATTTACTTAGTTAGGTTGTTTACTAGTTATTTACTTAGTTTGGTTGTTTACTTAGTTAGGTTGTTTACTAGTTATTTACTTAGTTTGGTTGTTTACTAGTTATTTACTTAGTTTGGTTGTTTATTTACTTAGTTTGGTTGTTTACTTAGTTTGGTTGTTTACTAGTTATTTACTTAGTTTGGTTGTTTATTTACGTAGTTTGGTTGTTTATTTACTTAGTTTGGTTGTTTATTTATGTAGTTTGGTTGTTTATTTACTTAGTTTGGTTGTTTACTAGTTATTTACTTAGTTTGGTTGTTTATTTACTTAGTTTGGTTGTTTACTAGTTATTTACTTAGTTTGGTTGTTTACTTAGTTTGGTTGTTTACTAGTTATTTACTTAGTTTGGTTGTTTATTTACTTAGTTTGGTTGTTTATTTACTTAGTTTGGTTGTTTACTAGTTATTTACTTAGTTTGGTTGTTTATTTACGTAGTTTGGTTGTTTATTTACGTAGTTTGGTTGTTTATTTACTTAGTTTGGTTGTTTACTTAGTTAGGTTGTTTACTAGTTATTTACTTAGTTTGGTTGTTTACTAGTTATTTACTTAGTTTGGTTGTTTATTAGTTTGGTTATTTACTTAGTTTGGTTGTTTATTTACGTAGTTTGGTTGTTTATTTACTTAGTTTGGTTGTTTATTTATGTAGTTTGGTTGTTTATTTACTTAGTTTGGTTGTTTACTAGTTATTTACTTAGTTTGGTTGTTTATTTACTTAGTTTGGTTGTTTACTAGTTATTTACTTAGTTTGGTTGTTTACTTAGTTTGGTTGTTTACTAGTTATTTACTTAGTTTGGTTGTTTATTTACTTAGTTTGGTTGTTTATTTACTTAGTTTGGTTGTTTACTAGTTATTTACTTAGTTTGGTTGTTTATTTACGTAGTTTGGTTGTTTATTTACGTAGTTTGGTTGTTTATTTACTTAGTTTGGTTGTTTACTTAGTTAGGTTGTTTACTAGTTATTTACTTAGTTTGGTTGTTTACTAGTTATTTACTTAGTTTGGTTGTTTATTAGTTTGGTTATTTACTTAGTTTGGTTGTTTATTACTTAGTTTAGTTATTTACATAGTTGAGTTAGTTAGGTTATTTACTTAGTTTGCTTATTTGCTTAATTAGTTATTTACTTTAGTTATTTATTTAGTTTAGTTATTTACATAGTTTGGATGTGTACTTAGTTTGGTAATTTATTTATTTACATTAGTTTGGTTATTTACTTAATTTGCTTATTTAATTGGTTTAGTTATTAACTTAGCTAGTTACTTAGTCCAGTTATTTACTTAGTTTAGTTATTAACTTAGCTAGTTACTTAGTCCAGTTATTTACTTAGTTTAGTTATTTACTTAGTTATTTATTTATATTAAGTTTTATGCCATTCATATTTTAATATATTTAAATGAAGTGAAACAGTTTCCTCTTAAAAAAGTTCCTTTTAAAGTTCCTTCCCAGTGAGAAACTAGATATTCTGGGTAAAGTTATTTTTTTTTCTAATGTCAACACTGGTTTTGTTTTTTTATTAGCATTATTATGTTGAAAGAGCCCAGCCAGACATTTGACTTTTCTCTTTCTCTTTCGATTAGTGCAAATTTTCTGGACACTTGGCAGGAAATCCAGGGGACTTTCCAGAGGATTCAGACTCTAACCAGAAGGCAGAAAGATCACCTGAAGAGAATACACAAAGGAAATGACACCACTAATGGTAAAATAATGTTTTAGAGCCTAATTTGAAATGTCTGGACTAATATCCTTTATTAAAATTATAGCTGTTATACCACCTCACCCAAGTGCGTTTCTTCCCATTCTAATTAAATTAGGTCAAATGAAAACGGTGGAGTTACAATTACTTTAGAAATGTCACAACAAATTAGTAATTACATAGCTAGTAGTGTAATGCAGCATACTAGTAATTACACATTTCATTGTTTGTTCTTTCACGCAATTAAAAGCAGAAATACTCCACGCAAAGCCATGGTGTAAGGGCTTTTTGCTCCGATGACCTCTGACCTCCATGCAGATGAGCCTGTTGAATTATCACTTTGATAAATGTTGTTTTGAAGCAGCACACTGTTACACAATTACGTGTCCTCTGTGAAATCACTTGGAAAACAATACGCCAGTGAGATGTATTTTTGGACGTGGTTGCATGACGGAAAGCATGCAGAAAGGACGGTGTGTTTTTGCCCCATGGAACGTCCATACGTATATTAAACGCAATTAGGAGTGTTTGCTAAGGCAACCGTTACTAATAGCTGATGCTATTGCTCATGGTTAGGGCTTCTGGAAAACCATACTGTAAATATATCAGTAAAAAATGGACCAAATTCAATCTTGGCAACCGCCTGCATTTTTAAAACCAGAATTATGCAACACCAAAGTCATATTTTGGTCACATCACAGACCAGAACAGTAGAAATAACAGTACATTTATTGGCATCACTGTGGATATGTTGCCATGTTAATTGTTGAGGGATTATGGAAATAACTTTTGAGGTCAAATAAACATTCTACTCAACTAGATCCTCTTTAAAAATTAATATATGCTTTTATTTTAAGATTATGTAGTTCACCCAGAATTGAAATGTTATTATGATTTATTCACCCTAGTGTTGTTGACCTTTGCATTTTATTTGAAGTCAAATGAGATGTTATGCTGAATGTGTTAGCTGCTGTTTTCTATTCAGTGATAGTGGGCGATTTACAAATTCAAGCTCCGTATGTATAGTCAGTTTTAGACTTTGAATATATTGCTATATTTTATGTCTTCTGAAACCATATGATCTTTTCCAAGCAATCCAAATAAGAAATTAAATCAAGTAAATAAAGTCGACATCTTACTAGGTGTCAAAGGCCACAGAGAAAAGACGGGTTTTAAGAGTCAATGATGTCAAACGATGCTTTTGAATTGAACACAAATGTGAGAGTTCAGCATGTCAGAGTTCATTAACTTTGGGTCTGTTCCTCACATAAAACTATCATATGAATATAGTGCACAAATCATATAATATCATACTGTTTTGATACTGTAATGGTGCCCTTTTTGGGGCTTTACAAGTATAAATCTGCACTTTTTGTTTATGGAAAAGAGCAGCTCAAACATTCTGCCGAACATCTTTTGCGTTTCACAAAACAAAATTTCAAAATAGTACTTTTTCTCACAATGATCTCAGACTTACTGCCTTCTTAATAAAATGCCTCCATCGTTTTACGAGGAGGTTGAAAGCCATGCTTTGATGATCATGATATGTCACATTACTATCTCCACGTGCCTTCTCGGTGTGATCACAGGCTTTGATCGGGACGCATTGGAGGTGAATTTGGAGCTCGGAGTCTGTAGTTGATTTTAATTGCTCTTGCAGTGGCAGCGGCTGACGCAGTTGTTATGGTAGAGCAATTCTCACTGCATTGTTTGGTGCTAAAATTGACAGAGTTCCTCATTAATAGTCAGCGTTGCATGGTGTACATATCACTGCTGTGCTTTCTTTGCATTTGCATACTAATGCACTCGTATCTATATGAGCGAGAGAGAGAGATTGACGAGAGAAAAATGCCTGTTCCTTGATGCTAAAGCACAATCAGTTTAATGTAATTACACGAGGCTTGTCCGTTTCCATTTGTGTTCCTCTTAATGCTTGATTAATAGATGTTTATTTTGCTCATTTAGCAAAACACTTCTATGCAAAGTGAGCTTAAAGCAATCATTTTTAATTGTAATTTGGACCAGAAACTTGTTTCTGATGCTGGAAATACATGATAACACATGCACCACAAGTACTGATTATTTCACAAGACTCTTTCAAAGATTTGATGCCACTCTCCTGGAAAACTTATTCCTCTCAATACATTTACATAATTGCATTTAGGAAACTCTTTCATCCAAAATGCACCAATAATAGGCATTATGATGTGTAAATGTGGTAAATAGTACCACTGTACATTTGATAATATTAATGCATTAGCTAACATGAACTAACAACGTTTAGATTTGTTTTTTTAATCTTTGATAATGTTTGTTAAAGAGGACCTATTATGCCCTTTTTCCTTTCTTTCTGGGCTCTACTAGAATAGGTTTTCATGCTTGAACGTTCGAATGCTTACTATGGTCGCTACGTTATTAGCGTAGTTCAACGAGTCAGTGTTTACAGGACCCATCGTTCCAACAAACGTTCTCGAACAGCATCGCAAAGTTGTGTGTTTGGAGCGACAGCTCTCGGTCTGTGGTCAGCAGAGTTTCTTGTTTGCAATGACACGTGGACTCAATAAATCCTTATCTTGAGCCAAATAAGCAAGCTGACATCCAATACAATCTATACGTTTATATAAATGTCATTTTACGTGTTTTAGTTTGTCAAGAGATTTAAAGCACCGTGTTTGAAGAGTGCGCCTGTGTGAACGTGCTCTAGTGCGTAAGAACGAGCCTATGAATGAATCAGGAAATAAAGAAAAATGACTGAGAAAAATGAGAATTGGTCCTCAGATGTCATGTCCATGTCCATTATAGCAAAAAATCTGGCATTAATTCGATCTCAAACACATTTGTCATCAGTTATGACACTTATTGTCATAAGTGTATTGTGATTGTCAAAACATTTTAGTAACTAAACTGAATTTTATTAGGTTTAGTGACAACACGTTACAATGTTTACATGGTACACTTTCTGGTAAGCTACGTGTTTTTTATTATTGCTTTGCACAAATTTCACGATTTCAATTAAATTAATTTCTTGTGATTTGATTTAATATTGACTCATTTGGATAAATATTAGGTACACAAGATAGGCGTTAATTTGTCTCAAGAAAAAAAAAAAAACTCACCTATTGCTGTAAACATATAGACCCTATCAGCTGGTAGTATTATTTAAGGTCAAAAATAGACTAGCTCAAATTAAATATAATGCGTTTTTTTTATTATAATAACAACTTTAGTAAAAGTAAAATAAAATATGTCAAGAAAAATATAATAAATATGTAATATAGTACACATATTTAGCAAAATACTCTCTATAGATCTATTTTTCTAGCCAACCGCTAGCCCATATTATGGTCATTAAATGGCTTTCCTGAAGTGACATAATTGTTCTCCATCAGTTTTATTGACCCCTTTCCGTGGATGAAAAACACTGATTGATCGATATTATGTATGATGAATATACATTTCGATAAGTTGCACTGTATCTTTCAACAGTGTTCGTGTTTATTTACTATTAGCTAGTAGAGATGATCTGTTCACGTGCCGCTAGGGATCTGTCACGTCACATTTACAAACGCCAAAACGGTATTTATTGTTTGAATTCTGTAATAAAATTGACAGAATCTGAGAGCTGAGATTTGTATTATATCATAAGTAACCTGCTCTGTCTAGACTGTCGGTCTCCGTGTCCTCTTTGCTTCGCGATTTTTCTGTGCGTGAGAAAATGGATGTGTGACGTGAGAGCGTGTGAAAAGTCTAAATCACGTGAGTCTCACGGTGAATGCGTGAGTGTTGGCAGCTCTGCAAACAGATTCATTAAAAGAAGTTATAATTACTACACCACCTGCATGACATCATTAACCAACGTGGTTGAACGACAAATTTGCAACAATACGGTTTCAGGAGACAGTCGTGACTAGCTAGTTGATTTCTTCCACATCGTTGTACGGGAAGAAACACACACCCCTGTTTAGTTCCTGTCTCTATGAAGCCCCTCCTTCTGAAAATCACACTGTGCTCTGATTGGTCAGCTGGATCAGTGTGTTGTGATTGGTCAACTGCTTCGAGTGTGTTTGGGAAATGTCCCGCCCCTTACCATAACCGCCAGTTTAACACACTACTAACTAACTCAACCAGGCCCCGCCCCTTTATTCTGCATATGAATTATTTAAATGAGGAATATTGTGACGCGTTCGTTCCCGGAAGAAAACTCAAGACCACAATAGAGGCGTTTCAGGGAGTTCAGAAACACTGACATAGAGAATTACTCCCGCTGGAGGGACTTTCAGAGCTTTTCATGCTCAAACTGCAACATTACACACTAAAGAAAGATGAATATGGACCCCTTAAATAAAAATACAATTGTTCATGTTAGTTTAAAGGGCATTTACTAATGTTAACAGATAGAACTTTTTTATTTTAATAATGTTAATGTTATTTTCATAAATAACAAATAACTAAGATAAATAACATTTACTAAGAATAATGAATACTATAGTATTGTTATTTGCTAGTTCACGTCAACTAATGTTAAAAAATGTTACCATGTTTTTCATGATATGAGCATAACATAAATGTTTTGTTGATTTTCCTATCTGATTCCAGTGCAGTTTTCCATGCCCATCCAGTGCACGGACGACACGGCAGAACAAGCCGAGGTGTCGTTTTCCTCACCGCTGAGGTCAGAGGTCGACGAACCCTCGAACTCCGCCTCCCTCGCGTCACGTGGCGCAGTTCCAGTCAACACCTCTTTTGACCACCTTTCCCTAAGCGGCCTGAGTGTGAAGTTTCCCCCAAACACAGACGACGAGTACGACTTTCTCAACAGTACTCCGGATAAACGGGTGGACCTGCCTCTGCACAGACTGGACCTGGGAGACCAATTGCACACAATGAGGGAGGAGTCTTGCTCATCATACTCCGCCCCCTCTTCCTCAGCTCACACCTCTGCATCCGCATCTTCTGCCTCACACGAAAATGTACGAGGACCCCAACAGGTAAGATGGACATTCACACCCAGGATGCCTTGAACGTTATCCGATATCCTTATTAAGAATTGCAACATCGCATGCTGTAGGACAGGTCGAATTGTAAGAACAAAAAATCTAAAGGTGCGTCCCATGATGCACTTAATTAACCGAAAAACGAAGTGTGAAATGTTGGACAGCTTTAATTACGTAGCAAAGGGGGAGGAGCTAACAGACTGATGTTGAATGACCAAAATAACCGGTTACACTTTACAATAAGGTTCATTATTTGACATTAGTTAACTACCTTAATTAACATGAACTAAGAATGAACAATACTTCTTCAGCATTTATTAATCTTAGTTAATATTAATTTTAACATATACGTTATTAAAATCAAAGGTTGTATTTGTTAACATTAATTAATGCACTGTGAACTAACAATGAACAGCTGGATTTTTAATTAACTAACGTTAACAAAGATTAATAAACACTGTAACAAATGTATTGCTCATTGTTAGTTCATGTTAGTAAATGCATTAAATAATGTTAACTAATGAACCTTATTGTAAAGTGTTACCGAATAACCTTGTACAATTCGGTTGTGTACGTATTGCATAAGTACATCATGCAATACGACATAAGTATTGTACATTAGTACATAAGTATTGCATAGTATTGTTTTATGTACGTAGTGTATAGACCTTATGTAGCCCCGCCCCTTTTCAGCGCGGCGCTCGTTGTCCTTTGACTTCCGGTCTGTATTTTCACAGCGATTTTGCGTGTTTATTAATGAACGGCTTGTTTTAAAATCTTCCCGGTCGACTGACATTAGTTAAGTCATCTGCTTTAAACATTACAGTCCTCATGATAACTTTCGTTAACTTTACATTAAGTAAATCCTCTTTAAAAGCTAATTACTCCTGGACAGCGATGCCATAGAAATATACAGAGCGACTGCAAAAGCTAAAGTAAAAAGACAATATTATAAAGATGGCGGCGCCCTCGTTTCTCTGGCGCATAAGGTCTATAAGTGCGACATTTAGGACACATCTTAAGTGACGTACAACCCGTCTGCTTAAGAAAACATCTATAACAGCAGTCGTTTTTTAAGATTATTCACAACCCAGTCAGATTCAATTTGGAAACATTGCATTGTATTTGGCTAATATCACTCAAAAAATATGATTTTTTTATGTCATTATAGTGTTCTGTTCCAAAACCTAGTGAGCAAACCCTCGTGTATACTGACCACAAAGGGAGAAACCAAACTGCAATGCAGAGAAGTGATTCAATCAGAATCTCTTGATCTAAGAATTTGGTTCATTAGCATAGAAATACACAGCATTCTGAAACTATAAATTTGTCCATTTTTATTTAGAATGTATTTCATTCAATAGGTATTGTTTTTTATGACCTTTATCTCGCCTTAGAACCCTTGAAAAGGTTTTTAATCAAGTTAATCCAAATTAAGTTTTACAATTCTTAGGAAAAAAATGGATCTAATAATAACTCAAGTATGGTTTTCACTATTAAAATAAGCAAAGAAGCAAACCAGGGTTATTATCATTAACTAAAACTAAAACCATTAAAAAAAAATTCCCTTGAAACAAAATAAATGTTAACTGAAATAAAATATTAAAAAAGTAACACTTTATTTTCGATGGTCCACTTTAGACATTCTACTAACTATAAGTGGAGCATCGAAATAAAGTGTAACCTAACCTAACCTAAATTTTTTTTTTTTTTTGCTTTTTACTTGTACTGAGCTCATCACAATGCATTTTGGGATTGCCTGCAAAGAATACATGCAATGCTGCCACTAAACAGGATATTGTAGAAGGGATTAGATTCAAAATGCTAATTAAGCATTTTTGGTCTTTCTAAATGGTAGAATGAAATAAAAGAGCGGTAAATAATGTTCTTTTTAAAATGCATGATGTACACTGTACATAGGTCAGCGACATCATCACACATGCACTCATCTCTTTTATTTGTTTTGTTTTGCATGAATAAAGACGACTGATGTTTGATAGAGAACACATTTTACCACAGCATCTAGTCTAGAATCAGACACGTCCACATGCAGTCGGCACTGGACATGTGAAATCTTTCCCTCATAACTGTGCGTGGGAAATTAACAGCTTCATGCAACAGGAAGTGGTGTAAATCGGAAAGTTTGCTTGGACAAAATTATTAAGTCATTGGTTTTTAGGGAAAATTCCAGCTTTCCGTTACGTTCTGCAAAAACAAACAAAAAAACGATTTGTTTTTAGTTTTTGTTCCTTGAATCATTTCTAATCTTTGCATAAAAAGTAGTATAATACGTCACCAATTATTCTGAGCAGCATTCATGTGAGTGGTGTGTCTATGATGCCTTTAAATGCCGCCTAGCTAGCCAGCTCCCTAATGCATTAACATAAAGCATAATGTCTTTGATTTGCATGTGCTAAACGCTTATTCTGAAGCCTGACGTCAAAAACATAATCTAAGCATGAGGTTGTTTTTTAGTGAATGATACCCATTCTTTTTGATACATTAATATTATGCTACACTTAATCAAAATACATATGCAGCATTTTTAAGGCATCATTTAAGGTGCTCTAAAAGCAAAGACTAAGGTACAGGTAAACAGCATGATTATGATGCCTGTTAGCATAAACCTATTTTCCAGCAATGCATGTATTCTTTGTAAAATGGGCAAATCCCATAATGCATTGTGATGATGAGCATTGTGTTAATGCATTTAATGCATTTCATTTCTGAAGTGTTCAGACTTCAGTCTATTTATATTTTACCCAGTATTTTTGTATGCTACTGTATTTATTTTTGTGCTTGTTCTATGGCTAATAATAATGTGGTGTTAGCTTAGCAACATGCTAACAGCAAACTATTGAAGTAAACTGAATTAAGTCTTCTGTGCTCTTCGTGTGAAATGCCTATATAGGCAGATACAACTCAGCAATACAACTCACTAGGTTTTAGATAAACGTGTATATTATGTAAACTAGACAAATCTACACATTATATATTTAAAAAGCATGTTATACTACACAAAATTCATAAGCTAAATATTTGATATAGTTCTTCTCGTAGGTTTACATGCCCCTTACAGAAAATAGGGATCATAATTTTTTTAGATTATAAAAATCTTAAATATTTTAATACTAATGAGCGAGGAGGCAACATCTGATATAATATGTAAACCAAATTATTGTCTTGTGGAATATATTTAAATATCTGTTATACAGCTTGTGCAAATGCTAAACATCTTACAGATTCTGGAAGGGGTGTGTAAAGTTGCATATTTACAACTGTATATATTTGCAGCTTGTGAAATTGCCAAGGAAATCTAATTAAACGCATATAAAGAAGAACCCTATTGCTTTTACCTGTCCATATGGAGAGCCGCGAAACTCGCACCTATTATGTAAGGCTCACATCTGCACAGGAATTGGGTGCTATTCCATTTAGGATGTCAATTAGGATGTGCTAAGACCACAGAGAGCTGTGAATCACATATTACCTCGTCTTCTGTGCTGCCGTGCCATTACACTTGTTTCCGGACTGTTCTTTTTGCTCTCTTTGAGCTCAAAAGCATTGCAGATACCTGGGCTCATCTGTTTTAAGAGCATGAAAAAAATTTTTTTTGTGTTGTTGGCAAAACAGACAATTTGAACGGAATGGCTAAATTATGAAGTGTAAATCTGGTGTCATCCAAAAAAGAGCATATTTTTTTTCATCATGACATTTCCAAAAACAAAACAAAACAGTGCTGTTTGCAATGGGGCAGATCTTAATATACGTGATAACAGATTGATTATGAAGTCAGTTGTTTTGGTTGTCATCATATGACTGCGTCCAGAATGTGAGACCAGTTTAAAAAATGCTTTTCTCACTAGCAGAGAATCTAAATGAAATGCAAAAGATATATATATATATATATTAGGGCTGTCAATCGATTACATTTTTTAATCTAATTAATTACACGATTTGGCGGAGAAAATTTCCCCCAAAAGATGATTTAAAGGGGTGGTTGATTATGATTTCACTTTTTTAACTTTAGTTAGTGTGTAATGTTGCTGTTTGAGCATAAACAACATCTGCAAAGTTACAACGCTCAAAGTTCAAAGCAAAGGGAGATATTTGCTTTTAGAGAAATCACTTTTTAAGGACTACAACAAACGGCTGGTAGAGACTACACCACATTAGTGACATCACCAACCCTAGAATTTACATAAACCCCGCCCCCTGAACACGATTTATAGATTATCATGACAGAATATGCTAATCAAAGACTTGAAGATAACTACACATCAGCTACATAAATTCATCAACTAATCATTCAGAAACGTCCTGTTGCTTCTACATGTTGTCACTTCTTCTTGAGTCTCTCCATCATTGTCTGACTCCGGTTTGGACATAAAAGGCAGAACAGTTTCTGACAGTTTTTAGTGCGTGTCTGCGTAATTGAAGCTGCTAACACACAGCTCCGCCCTCTGTGCAGAGAGCTGCAGCTCATTTGCATTTAAAGGAACAGACACAAAACGACACGTTTTTACTGACCCTCAAAAAGGGACAATTTTAACATGCTATATAAAAATATCTGTGGGGTATTTTGAGCTAAAACTTCACATACACACTTCAGTGTCCCCCCCCCCCCCCCCCCCCCCCCCCCCACACACACACACACACACACACAATGAGGGTGAATAAATGATGACAGAGTTAAAAAATTTGGGCGAACTATATCTTCAATGCCTTTTTTTATTAATATTTAAAAAAATTATTTAAATTTTAATGAAATGATACTCTAAATAAGAAACTGTACATGTCTAAATGAGTAAGTCATTGAGTCATGCAATCATTCGATTTGTTCAAATGGCTGATTCATTCAGGAATTAAGTAAATGTCTCTCTTTATGAATGGGCCATTGAATCATTGGTTCACCCGATATTATACAATATTAACTTATTATTTATTGAACTGTTGTATAAAATCAATATCACGTTTACACTCTTACTATTCGGGACAAAAACAGCACTCGTTTGATATTGCGCTTGTTACTCGTGTGATGTCGCTTAACTATATCAGTATAAAAATGTAATATTGTCTCTATATTAAATAAATACGAGACAAATATATATATATATATGCATATATATATATATATATATATATATATATATGTGTGTGTGTGAGTGTTATTGTTTTTGTTAGTGTTATTATTACACAACCATGTCACATAAAGGCCTTAGCTTTTGCATTTCACTTGCATAATATTTCGTATTAATGTAGTAATGCAATACTTCAGTGCATTTTACCCTGCAGTATGAGCAGTTTGAGCTACAGATGCATGTTGAGTAGTTTAATCTTGGCTTTTATTAACTCATCATTATAAGATGCCAGCTTAACAAATGAATAATTTGCCAGTATGATTGCCCTCATTGCTGTCTAATGTCCTTTGTCTATGTCCAGCTTTTTTGGACTCCAGACCTCCCGGACTTGTCGGCCCAGGCGTCGGGGACAGACGCTCAGCAGATGAACAGCCGAGAGAAGTGTGCCTTTTGTGAGGATGACGTTCCCCCAAATCACATGTATAGCCACCTCAATTCACACTTCAAGAACAAAGCTGGCGATTGACACACGCGGGCAAGGGGTCGCCCGCCGGACTGAAA
Organism: Rutilus rutilus; assembly: GCF_951802725.1. NCBI lineage: Eukaryota > Metazoa > Chordata > Actinopteri > Cypriniformes > Leuciscidae > Rutilus > Rutilus rutilus. The sequence goes on from NC_140215.1 coordinate 3,528,509, forward strand.
CGGCCTTTATTCATGGCTTTAAGTAGCACACTTCCCTTCTGAACACATTTGCTCACGTCCGTCAGCGACACGATGAAGAGAGCGGAACCTTTCCGCGGTCGTTTATTTAATTAGGAGAACTTTAAACGGAGTGGTTATGTCTTAATTAATCTTTTTAGCTGCATTTTAGTTGGATGACTGGCAGTTTAACTGTAGAATAAAGGCAAAAAAGTCATTTAATTTGATATCCGCATCTCGGAGGGTGAGTTGTCTCACCGTTGTACTTTTATTCGAATGCATCCCAACCTAAAGAACAAGCTCTTACCTGTGCTATGCATATATCAATTAAAACAAAATATCAGTTTCTAGGGATGGTCCCAAGCCTTTTCTATGAATATATAACATTTGTGAATGTAAACCGTCATATCTTAGTAATTATGCGATTTTTATTTTATTTTATTTTATTTTTTTAAGTCATAAATCCAATTACACAAATGCTTGTTTTCTCTAGCAATGGTTTTGTTTGTTGGTTTCAAACGTACTTTCTTAAAGTAGAATTATTTTTTGTGCATCCTTTCCTCCTAGCTAAATTTCAATATCATATTTTTGTAATATCTTTTTTTTTTTTTTTAAGTGAACACAATAAAACCACACTGACATACATTAAGGCAAGAGTCACTAATTTAAACAGGCAAAAAAAAAAGTGTCAGGTCGGGGTAAGTTGTAGTTTAGCACTCTTGTTTTAACTTAAGCAACACGGCTGGTAAATTTAGCGATCGCTGACATTTTTTTTCCCCATTGAAATGTTGTGGAAGTAATAACTCCTAATTGCTTTAATTTGATAACTTAAATTTAATGTGTACCACCTGTATGAGGGAATCTGTTCATAATGAGAAATAATTCCAGGATAATCATTTCAACGATAAACACCATCTGGTTTACGAAAGCACTTCTGCACAGGTATATCAGGTTAATTAAAACTGTGTTTCTACACTGAGTATGCAATACAAGCTCAATTTGTGATTTCATGCACAATTATCTTATGAATTATACTGCATTATTTTGTGGCCTGCTTGCTATTAGGCCTGTTTTAGATGTCTGGGGTTCATCCACATGAATGAACACGAGCAAAAAGCACTGAGAAATATTAACCGAGCGTTTTCTAGACTGCATATCATGTGAATTATCTGCTCAAATACCAAAACAATCTTCCATTTGGTTTTCACACGATCGCATTATACCTCTAAACTGCACTGTGCTCTCGTGTGTACAGAAGTGCTTGTGTTTTTACTGGAATATCTTAAACCATGTCCTTGATGCTGCATTGGACTGTGTGTGTGTGTGTGGATAATTAGCAGCGTCGTAAACAAACGTAATCATTTTCAGTAATTCAGTGACGACGCGTTGAGCAGATAGTCAGATGTGTGTAGTTGCACACGTGTGTGTGTGTGTGTGTGTGCAGCGAAGACCTCGCAGCGCCCCGGATTACAGCCTGCTAACACACACACACACACACACACTCCATAGATGAGCTGGTGTGAAGAAGAGGAGCTAGTTTTGTGGTTGTTTTTCACACTGGCAGACTGGCGCTGCACATTGGGACTTTTGCAATGTTTCGCTGATTCGCTGAAGAAAATATCCCTTAAAATATTGATTTAAGGAATAATGTACAACCAGCCGGTCATTATCGCAAAATAAACACTGATAGGGTTATTCAACAACTCAAAGCGGGCGTTTGTTTTGACCAGCTTACTGTGTGTAATCCTGGTGGTTCGGTTTGTGGTTTTAAAACCTAAAAGAGAATCAGCATTTTCAAGTCATAGCTTCCCTCTGGAGATTCCTTTCGGTTTGTTTAGCGTTGGTTGGTGAGTTAAATGAGGTCTGCAGTGCAACATAAATTATACACAGCTATATGTGAATTGTAAAGCTACTATGTAATGTAACTTGCTAACAAGTGTCTAAATGAGGACTAAAACACAAGAATGTGAGTTTGCATGCTTGGAGAATCTGAAAACTGTTGTAGTCCTTGTTTAGCCAAGTTTTATTCTGAAAACCCAATGGAAATTCCCTTGGGAGCCCATGATGACTGATCCGGGTCAACCTACAAACGGATGTAATGACTGAACAGCTCTATTTACTGTATACTTACCAAATAAATAAGTACATTTACTTGAAATATCAATTGATTTTTGAGTTGATCATGTCCAAGCTGTTGCTTTAGGGCGGTGTTTCTAAACTAAGGGGCAGACGCAGACTTCTATATGTATATACACACATATCATATGTATAATATATATATAAATATAATAATATGTAAACACATATATTATATAAATGCAAACTTTTATGTTAGATGCAATTAATCGCGATTAATTGATTTGACTAATATATATGTATATGTGTGTGTACACATATATGTGTGTATATGTGCATACACACACACATAGGCCTGTATATGTATACACACACATTATGTATAATATATATAAATGTAATAATACACATATCATACAAATGCAAACTTTTATGTTAGATGCAATTAATCGCGATTAATGTGTGTGTACACATACACACACACACACACACACACACATAGGCCTATATATATATATATGTATACACACACACACACACACACACACACATATTAGATAAACAAACTTCATATGTTAGATGCTATTAATCGATTTGATACAGTTAGTTTAATTACATAATTACTTGGCCTTGACATGTTTTTACTCTGATTAAAACATAATTTCATTAAGAAAATTCATGACGCGGCATTCTATTAGAATATAGCCTATCTGACGTAACATAAGGTTGCTATGCAACAAAAATTATTATCGCTACTGGCGCACAGCGATATGGTGAATTAGGAATAGCATACTACCTTATATTACTGTTTTTCCTCATCTTTATATTTAAAAAATAGTAAGAATATGCTACTCTGTGAACTTTTTGCTTAGAGTGGTTTGAACGCTTTACTGACCAATCAGCAGTCAGCATCGATCTTTTAAGGTGCTGGGCTATAATATAGGAAGTCATGCTAAAAGACAACAGATGATTTTCACCCATATTCCCTCCCAAATCCTCGTGTTTTAATGAAGCATAATTTCGCAATGTCTCGCGCCACACATTGCTGTTTTGCTCCAGCAAAAACAACACAACAACTGAGGCACACGACATGCTTTTGCTCTATTTGCAATGCTGAATATTGCATGTCGAAAGCACACAATGTGTTGCGCATAATACACGACCCAACTTGGATAAACAGAGCGTTCAAATTCTCATCTCTCACATCAAAGCATGAATTTATTCTAAAAGGCAGCAAATATGAACTCTCTCCCTAATGATCTCTCTCTCTCTCTCTCTCTCTCTCTCTCTCTCTCTCTCTCCCTCTCTCTCTCTCTCTCTCTCTCTCTCTCTCTCTCTGGAGTCGTGGACAGATGCTTGTACATAATTACGTTGTCAGTGCTCGTTATTTGGAAGAGGAAAGCTGTACTGACAGTTTCTGGGTCCATGTGTTTTCTTTTTTCTTTTTTGTCTTAATTTTTTTTTTCTTTTTTTTTTTGTCCTTGCTGTTGACTCAAATTTGACAGCATAATGCCGAAAGTGTAAGACAGAAATATGACTGATTAGATATTCTAAAGGTCTATAGACCGCCACTCCTCGATAAAGCAGGCCTTCCATTCATTCATCTGCGCACTTTCTTGCAATATATTTGGATTAAAGTCCCCCAAAAAAAGAGGAGGAGGAAGACGAGGGTTATAGATTGAGAAGGAGAAGCAGCAGGCTGATTACGAGGTGTCAAAATTGCCAGGAGCAAAAAGGTGAAAGCAATCAGGGGTGAGAAGAGTGCAGCATTCGTGAGGGGCAACTAATTATCCAATTCATTTGTGGAGAGCAGCATTTGAGTCTGAACGCTGACAGATTGGTGCGGAGGAGAGGGGAGGTGTTGGAACAATGGAACCCGGTTCACCCTCATTACTGCCGCATGCTAATCAGACGCTCCGCGCTGACGCTCCGCGCCGCACAGTTCAGCGGAAAACAGCTTCATTCCAACGCGAAGAAACCCGCTGGAGAGAGAGAGAGAGAGAATAATAAAAATAAAATAAATTACTTTATAATTAAAAATGTTTAACATTTAAAAAAACATTTTATTTAAAATAAGAGAGAGAGAGAGAGAGGGAGAGAGAGACCTGCACAGAACTGTGTTGGCTCAAGTTCCACCAACGCATAAACGAGCTAAAAGGTTCCTTCAAGCAAAGGGAGTTGCATTGCTTGAATTGCCTACTAATTTAAATTAGGCTATGTCTTATTTTAACAATCTGCCCTATAATAATCTATAGGTAACCTATAGGCTACTGTAAAAATTGGCAATAGGCAATCTAATACAATAGCCATATGCTGTCAAATCGATTAAACGCATCTAACATAAAAGTTTGTTTATTATATTATTATATGTAGGCTATATGTTATATGTCTCTGTGTGTATTTATATAAATATAATATATACACACACACACACACACACACACACACACACACACACACACACACATTCTCACTATAAAAAAAGTATATGATCAATAAGTTATGACAGCATGTTTTTTTTTATTTAACTCATCAAAATAATATCAATTTCAACTTTTTTATAAATGATAAAAGATTCAACTAATTTTTAAGTCAGTTTCAAGTAATTTAAGTTGAAATTACTTAAAAATCCAAGTTGACTGTACTTAATTTAAGGCAGCAACTTCGTTTTAAAGTATACAAATAATACACACACACACACACACACACACACACACATATTATGTAAGAACAAACTTTTATGTTATGCACTTAATCGATTTGACAGCACTATACATTTTTACCTTATATATATTTATATATATGTAGCCTATGTATGTATGTATATATATATATAGCCTATATATATATAGCTACAGAGAGAGTCAACCTGCTCCTCTATATCGTTTTGTCGCCCTCTTGTAATGCGTTTATGTAGCCTATATAAATTATTTTATTTAAATATATCAAGGCTATATTCTATATTAATAATATAAACTACGAAGTCACGTTGGAAATTAAGCTTCCTAACTGAATTAATATACTTGCCGTCAAGAAATGGGACATAATTACATTAAATTAGCATCATTTGAAACATCTGTTGCTATTTCATTTGTGTCTAATCTTTCCTCAATTAATGTTTCCTTATGTCCTATAACTGCACAACATCGTTCATGAGAATTCCCCGCGAGATGTGGATTTTTAGGCCCATACCAGACCACATGAATTATACTACTAATAAAAATTAGGCCAATTATTATAGCCTAATTATTATTATGTTTTGAGAATCATGAAGAATTATTTTTTTCGGAAATCATTTCTACATTTTTTTTTACCTTGCTATTTTCACTTCATTTCTTCCCGGAGGATTAATTTAGCAGTTTATTTATTTATTTATTTAAATGTAGGCTAACTTTAAACTATTGAAATGTTTTACACGCAAACGGAAATTATAAATCAGATTATAAACATTAAAAACATTCACTCGTTTCGTTTACAGCTGAAAATGAACTAGTTGAGAGTCACTGCACGACTTTATTATATTGCGGCATCATCATTTTTCTACCTGAATCGCAGTCATTATGACATCACAGAGAATGTCCTGAATGTATCGAAATCTAATTAGCTATTGCTATGACGTGATTAATAAATGGGTAGTCTATCAAAAAAATTAAATAATAATTTCGTTCAAGCAGATTGTGCGTAAAGTGTTTTCTTAATTTCTTGACCAGTCCGTAGCTAAAATAAATATATGAACATAATAATTATAATATTTAGTACATAAATTACTAAAACATCAGAAACTCCCTCTCGTTTACACATTAAGAAAAATAATAGGCTACTTATCAACATGATCTTATTTCTTTTTGTACAGCCAAATAAACCACAATCTGAGTAACCAAGCTGACTATTGCCAAATCACAGTCTGGGAGAGGAGAGGGGGGAAAAGATGGAGGAATTAATATGTAGTGTTAATTAACAGGAAGTCAGAGAGAGTCTCAGCATCACTGAGAAAGTTTGATCAGAGGAAGTATATATTCCCACAGTATTATGTGCGGTGTTTATAACGACAGCTCAGTGCTGGCGCCTTTTCTAGCGAACACCTGAGATCTGAGGACGCAATTGTAATCTCAAATGAAACAAATTATGTTTGTTGTGAAATCTAGAGTCAGGTTTGACTGTCACGTGTCTTTTCCCGCCCCTTACATTTGACCTGCAATTATGTTATTTTATTTTGCAATTTGTCAAGCGTTTCCAGACCCAATATTAGATAGGCGAACATGATAGTATTTATTTAGGATATCTATTTTGAGAATTGTATATTATTTGTCCATGCACCTGTGAGATCTCGCGTTGTTACCCCTAGCAGGTGTTTTAGGTCAGTTGGCCGGTATCCTCCCGATGGCTCGATGGCCATCTCTCCATATCAGAGTCGTGCAGACAATCAACAACTTCCTACATGAACACATGCGAATATATGGGATGCAGACCAAATGTAAGGGCAAGAGAGGAGAGGGCCACCCCGCAGTTTACATGTTACCCAACAAGCAACGCGACGGTCCCTCTCGGTTCAGGATGCGACGCGATTCCTCCTCGTGTCAGGCGAAATGTGTTGAAGCGAAAGGCTTCTTCCGTAGGTCTCTGAGCAGTCCTGTCTGCTGTGTGTGTTTGTTTCGAGAACCCCGATTCTGGAGCACGGATTTGGCAGTCACAGCAAGTGATGACAGAGGCATTGGTGAGATCGCACCCGGAGCCCCAGAGGACGATACCGTTTCTGAGGAGAGGAAGGCCTCTTAGACCGGCACAGGCTTCGCTTCAAGATGCTTAAAGTCGTGCGTTTTGCTGGTTCTGTACGCTCTTCGAAATAAATGTTTCGCAGCGATGATATCATAGAAGAATTCCATTTTTGTTTCCCCAAAAGTTCCATTCAGTGAACCGTTCGTAAAAGAAACATTTTTGTTAACGCTTTATTTTAAGCTGACCTTGTTACTGCATTTATGCAAAATTACAATTAACCAACCCTAAACCAAGCCCTAACCCTAACTGGAACTTTCTTTGGTTACACTTTATTTTAAGGTGTCGTTGTTACAGTGTAATTATATATTTATTTATACTGAGTAATATTAAGCAACTATATGTACTTAGGATTAGGGTTTGGTTGAGGGTTAGTTGCATGTAATTATGCATCATTTACTGTTATTACTATATATGTAACAAGGACACTGTAAAATAAAGTGTTACCCTTTCTATTAATGTTGTTAATTAATAGTATTACTCAGTACTTATTTGAGTAAGTACAATGTAATAACGTCATCTTAAAATAAAGGGTTGCACTTTATTTTAAGGTTTCTTTGTTACACTGTATTTATGTAAGTACTGAGTAATGTTAAGTAATGTAGTATTTACTATAGGATATGGGTTTGGTTTGGTTTGGTTTAGTTGCATTATGCATAATTAGTTCGTGACTACATCTATGTAACAATGACACTGTAAAATAAAGTGTAACCATATTTTTCTTAGTAGGCTACAAAGAACATTTAAAAATAATAATAATAATAATAATATAAAGAACCCTTTTCTTTATTTCCGTGGATTTTCCCAGCTCAGCTATAACAAAAATCTGAACGTTGCTGAAATATTATTTCTGAAGAAAATTTTTCAAACACACCTGAATGTTAAATTTGAACGTTCTGAAACTAACATATAAACGCTTTCCAGGAACAATGTTTAATAACATTTGTGTGCTAAAATCCGATAATGCTGAACGAATGTTCACTTGTAGAACGTTGTCATATCATGGACCCATAGATACCAATAAAGAATCTTTATTTTTAGGGTTCTATTTTCATATTGGCCTGCGCCCTAATCAAGGGCTTTGCCATGTATCCATCCATCCATCTCAGAAAAGTATTTTTTTCCCCATGCAAATTTATTCATAACACCCTTGCAAGCTACAATTGTGACATCGCTGACCTTTCAGAAGCAATAATGAAATAATGATGCACGGTGTTTCACGTTGCATTCATATCTACCTATATATATGTCTTTTCCCCTTTGCTTTAGATGGTTAAAAAAGAAGGAAGGGAGAGATGCAATGCGCCGCAAGGGTTAAGGCAGCATGAGAGAATCCATTCTCGGCTTAATGACCTCTCCTAGCTGGGCGAGGACGGCAGGGAACACGCTCTTGACTTGTACCGAATTTGCCAATTAACACCTCGGATAACAGGCAGCCTCGGAACATCAGGCGCGTTGGGAGGAGACGCTCACATGCACTTTGTTTTTCATTCTTGGCCTGCTTCCTATGGCTGGCATGCGTGCGTTTCAGCATCTTAAGGGCTTCGGGACGACGCTTCACTCATTCACATCGCGTTCAACACAAAGATCGCTCGAAGCAGCGATTAGCGTTTAGCGATTCAGGAAACGTGTTCGTTTTGTCCTTACAGCTGGAGAGAGAATTGGCTCCGAATGCATAGTCATATCTTAGATATTCTTCGACTTCTCTTTTTCCCCCCCCTCCCTTCGTATTTCTCCGTTACTGATAGCGTTTGCTATTTTCACACTAGCCCATATGGCCGCTTGCAGCCTCAATTAGATCCACAACTCTGGTTTCCAAGACACTCTCGTCTCTCTCTCTCTCTTTCTCTCTCGCTCATGCCTGGCTCACTCTCCCTCTTCCTCTCTATTGTTGCTCCTATTGAACAAATGAAGACTAACAGACTGATATCGTCTTGATCACAAAGTTAATTATTCAAAAATCTCGATCTTGACTCTGGTCTCCTTGGTTGAAGCACCCACTCCTCTCCAGCCTATTATTTTCTCACATGTTTATCAGACGCCTAAACAACACCTTGGGCGGGTGTGAATTTTCAAGCCCCCAGTGAAATTCTCACCGGGCTCCGTCACTGTTTTTCCTCCGAGTCCATTTACAGGTAGGAGAGAGAGAGAAACACCGCTGCCAGGTCCTAATGACTGGAAGCCCGCATGAAACACCTTTCGGCCCGTGTCGCGCGTTCGTCCTCACATCAAGCTGCGGAAATTGAATACGTTTACGCGCGATGTTTTCACCGTTCCACACGTCGCTTCGCAATTCATTAGCAGCTATTCTAACGGAATGCGATCATCAAAGGAAAGATACATAATTGATAGAGGTTCACACCGCAGACAAAGGTGATGCAATCTGTCTAACAATGTTCGCAAATGTGTGCCTTATACATCTAGGAGGATAACACTTTCTTTAAGCGGCCGCGGGCCTTCCCGCGCGGCGCGTCACAGCGCGCGTTCCGCTCACCTCCGAGGTTGCGAGATCGTAGCTCGCCTCGTCTTAAAGACGAGCAGGGAGAATGTGATCCGTGCTATGGAGGTCCACACACCCGCATTCATTTATTTATGCAGTGTGAAGAAACCATCTGGCCGTGGAGAAATTGAAAGTGGATGTAATCTGGCAGGCGCAGAGTGTATGACTGACACCTCATGCGGTATTAGTGGGAGGACAAAATCATTAATGCTCCTTCTGAACCGGCACAAGACATTAAATGGCTGACTAGTAGAAACCTTATATTCCTTGAAAGTCTCCCAGACAATGATGATTCACTTACATTCACAAAATAGTAGCCCTGGTCAGATTTACTCTCAGTGAGTCATTAGTTTTTTTTTTGTTTTTTTTTGTATATTGAATTTTATTTGAATCCCCACAGCTGTTGTTTTTTTGGCCCAGTTTTTCATTTGTCACTGTGTTAAATGGAGAAAAAAAGCTGCTTGACATTGTGAAATATTCTTAAAACCTGCTCAATTGTGGCCAAACTGTTCAGATCAGATTAAATGATCAGAAAGTAAACTTTAGCTGCTTACTTTTGTTGTAAATCCTTCAGGAATAATAGTATCTTTCGACTTATGGTGATCACGTGTGCTAATGTATTCACCTGTCTGATGTCAGTGACACGCACAATGTTCAGAATGGCTCATTTTTGCAGTTTCTTTGCAGCAAATTCTCCTTTTTTTCAGCGGGGAGGAACTACTGTTCGTTTACAATGAAGTATATCTGAACAGATCAATTCGATTTTTATTCCTCATGATATGAGCCCTTTACTTTGTATTCTTTTATTATATTTATATAAAGGGATTGTATTGGTGAACTTTAGCGCTAAACACCCTAAATGTGGCAAGTGACACTTTTACCTCAGAAGTGTTTAAAACAAAAACAACTGAAAAGCAAATAATTAGCTTGGTTATGTTGGGGTCACTCAATAAAGCAATATGGCAAGAAAGTCTGCGTTAATGTGTCACAAGTGTATTTCATACAATACAGCCTCAAGTGCTTTCATATAGCAATTACTACAAAATAATTTTTTTTATATAACATTGACTTTTATTTTATTAAGCAAATTAAACGCCATATGTCTACAAGAACATTTAGTCTTTACATAAAGTAACATTTCATAGGTTCGAGTGCTGTGCTAAATAAAAATTTAAAGAAGCATTGTTGATTTGTGCTTTTGTGCAAATTCTACATTAATGCATCTAAAATATTTTCATGGCAAAGTAAAATAGTTTGAGCAACAGATGCACTGATTATATAGACTGAATTCATTTGACTTTTTCTTTTTCTAAGGTCTTTTAATTTAGTGCAAAACAAATGTGTTGCCTACTCTGCTCACACACTCCTCTATCTGGGGATGAGCTAGTGCAATTCTCCGCTGGCTTTTCTGCGACAACAACCTGCAAAGTGCTCCCAAAACCCTAATCTGCACGTCAGGGACCCCACACCTCCTGAGCACCGACGGCTTCTGTTGTTGTCCTGCGAGTCCTGCTTTTCTTCTATTGTCTTTGCATCCTTTAGGTCATGTCAAATTCATTGGATGCGCTCACAATAGAGCGAATGGAAATGAGAGTTGTGTTCATTTCACTAGTTGTGGTGATGAAACAACTCCAGACATAAATGCCAAGTTTGGATTTAAAGCTGAGAAGCAGTAATGAGAAATCCATTATTTCTCTCTCGAAGTTCTTTTTAAGGACCTTTGATTTCTGTAAATGTAAATTAGCACTTTTCCTCTTCCTCTAAAGCACAGAGCTGGCAGTGCCAAGCTTGTGGGTTAAATTTCCAGGCAACAAAAATACTGCGAAAAATATACATTAAAGGGATAGTTTACCCAAAAATGAAAATTCTGTCATCATTTACTCGCCCTCATGTCGTTCCAAACGTGTAAGACTTTCGTTCATCTTCAGAACACAAATGAAAATATTTTTTATGAAATCTGAGAGATTTCTGTCCCTCTATTGACAGATACGCAACTACGACTTTGACTCTTCAAAAAGTTCATAAAGAGATTGTAAAACTAATCCATATGAATTAAGAGGCTTAGTCCAAATTTTCTGTAATGATTTAATTTAGGCTTTTATTCACATATAAACATTGATCAGCAAACAAGCTCAACCGAACCTGCTTTCACACTTGAGAAACAAACCTCTAACAGAAGCTCAGACGTGCTGCGTAACATGAGAATGAACCTTATTGGTTGTTGCTGAAGCTCAAAGGTGATGCGTAACACGAGACTTAACCTCATTGGTTCTTGCAGAAGCTCAGACGTGCTGCGTAACATGAGAATGAACCTCATTGGTTCTTGCAGAAGCTCAAACGTGATGCGTAACATGAGAATGAACCTCATTGGTTCTTGCAGAAGCTCAAACATGATGCGTAACATGAGAATGAACCTCATTGGTTCTTGCAGAAGCTCAAACATGATGCGTAACACGATAATGAACCTCATTGGTTCTTGCAGAAGCTCAAACGTGCTGTGTAACACGAGAATGAACCTCATTGGTTCTTGCGGAAGCTCAAACGTGATGCGTAACACGAGAATGAACCTCATTGGTTCTTGCGGAAGCTCAAACGTGCTGCGTAACATGAGAATGAACCTCATTGGTTCTTGCGGAAGCTCAAACGTGCTGCGTAACATGAGAATGAACCCTCATTGGTTCTTGCGGAAGCTCAAACGTGCTGCGTAACACGAGAATGAACCTCATTGGTTCTTGCGGAAGCTCAAACGTGCTGCGTAACATGAGAATGAACCTCATTGGGTGCTGCGTAACATGAGAATGAACCTCATTGGTTCTTGCGGAAGCTCAAACGTGATGCGTAACACGAGAATGAACCTCATTGGTTCTTGCGGAAGCTCAAACGTGCTGCGTAACATGAGAATGAACCTCATTGGTTCTTGCGGAAGCTCAAACGTGCTGCGTAACATGAGAATGAACCCTCATTGGTTCTTGCGGAAGCTCAAACGTGCTGCGTAACACGAGAATGAACCTCATTGGTTCTTGCGGAAGCTCAAACGTGCTGCGTAACACGAGAATGAACCTCATTGGGTGCTGCGTAACATGAGAATGAACCTCATTGGTTCTTGCGGAAGCTCAAACGTGCTGCGTAACATGAGAATGAACCTCATTGGTTCTTGCGGAAGCTCAAACGTGCTGCGTAACATGAGAATGAACCTCATTGGTTCTTGCGGAAGCTCAAACGTGCTGCGTAACACGAGAATGAACCTCATTGGTTCTTGCGGAAGCTCAAACGTGCTGCGTAACACGAGAATGAACCTCATTGGTTCTTGCGGAAGCTCAAACGTGCTGCATAACACGAGAATGAACCTCATTGGTTCTTGCGGAAGCTCAAACGTGCTGCGTAACACGAGAATGAACCTCATTGGTTCTTGCAGAAGCTCAAACGTGCTGCGTAACACGAGAATGAACCTCATTGGTTCTTGCAGAAGCTCAAACGTCCTGCGTAACACGAGAATGAACCTCATTGGTTCTTGCAGAAGCTCAAACGTCCTGTGTAACACGAGAATGAACCTCATTGGTTCTTGCAGAAGCTCAAACGTCCTGCGTAACACGAGAATGAACCTCATTGGTTCTTGCAGAAGCTCAAACGTCCTGCGTAACACGAGAATGAACCTCATTGGTTCTTGCAGAAGCTCAAACGTGCTGCGTAACACGAGAATGAACCTCATTGGTTCTTGCGGAAGCTCAAACGTGCTGCGTAACACGAGAATGAACCTCATTGGTTCTCGCTGAAGCTCAAACGTCCTGTGTAACACGAGAATGAACCTCATTGGTTCTCGCTGAAGCTCAAACGTCCTGTGTAACACGAGAATGAACCTCATTGGTTCTTGCAGAAGCTCAAACGTGATGCGTAACACGAGAATGAACCTCATTGGTTCTCGCTGAAGCTCAAACGTCCTGTGTAACACGAGAATGAACCTCACTGGTTCTCGCAGAAGCTCAAACGTGATGCGTAACATGAGAATGAACCTCATTGGTTCTTGCAGAAGCTCAAACGTGATGCGTAACACGAGAAGGAACCTCATTGGTTCTTGCAGAAGCTCAAACGTGCTGCGTAACACGAGAATGAACCTCATTGGTTCACGTCAAGTAAGCATGCTTGAGCTTCCCTTTAACAAATCTGATTTGTGTGTTGATGAATGTTTAAATGTGAATAAAAGCCTAAATTCAATATGTTCATCATATAAAGTGATCAAGTCTCTACAGAAAATTAAAATGGATTCGTTTTACGATTTCTTTATGTACTTTTTGAAGAGTTAAAGTAGTAGTTGTGCAGCTGTCATCAGAGACAGAAATTTCTCAGATTTCATTAAAAAGATCTTCATTTGTGTTCCGAAGATGAACGAAATTCTTATGGGTTTGGAACGACATGAGGGAGAGTAAATGATGACAGAATTTAGTTTTTTTGTGGGAAAATAAGCCTTTAAATAAATATTCTAATAAGGTTGTACACATTCACTATTGAATTGAGTATGCTGAAATAATACGATTTATGCGTAACAAACTTCCATATTCTATAAAAACAGGTCGCATAACTTCCAGTCCAGATCTTTTGTATGTGCTTCATAAATAAAGATCCATTTTACTCAAGATGCCTTAAAAGGAGCTACTGAAGATGAGCATAACCGATGTCCATCGCATATGAGGATATTAGTATAGGTATACGGTTTTTATTTTTCCTCTTCTCACTAACATTGGGATATATATAAAAAAAAAAGAAAAAAAAGGACAACAATAAAAATGACTAGACAAGTAACCTATTATGCAAAATTCACTTTTACATGGTGTTTGAACATAAATGTGTGTCGGCAGTGTGTGTACACAACCACCCTATAATGGTACAAAATTCACCATATTTTAATCCCCATAAATCATAAGAAGTGTCTCAGAATAAGTCGTTTGCAGTTTCTATGCAGTGTGATGTCACATTGCACAGGCTCCGCCCACAACTCCTGACAGACTCCGCCCCATATTAGCATAGACCCCGCCCCTCAGTGAGCTGTTTACAGTCTGTCATGTTAGCAGCATTCAAGTAAGACATGTATTCTTAAAACAGTTATCAAGTCAATCAAGTTCAGTGAGTGACTTTCTGTTTTTCTTTTGTTGTTTGATTCATATTAACAGCATAAATAACAGTAACTGTATATTACACTGCTTTCACTTTAATACACAGATCTAATAAACACTTGCGATTTCTTTGCCTGCTGTTTACGTTCACAAACTGACTGTGTTTATGTGAACTTGGTGTGTTTTCGACATAACCTTGTGTGTATTTGACAGTTTAAGGCAAGTCAAGGCAAGGCAGGTTTATTTATATAGCACATTTCATACACTATGGCAATTCAAAGTGCTTTACATAGAGAGGAATAAAAATGATCACAAAATAAAAGCAGTTTAAGCGCAATAAGATGTGAAAGATAACTTAGTTTAATACTCACGGGACGCGCCGTCTGACATCCAGCTTTCTGTGCGCGTGCTTCGGGTGTGTGCGCTCAGAAAACCATATATCAGAAGTTTAGACTGATATGGCTAAAAATATGGCTTTAAAATGCATGCAGATAATAAACTTTCATGATGATGATGAACTGCAATGTCACGTAAGCAGTGCAGTGATAGAGATTATAATCAAAACCAAACAGATGTTTTAGTTTTTGGCAGAGTATCAGAGGCAGGAGCTGTAAAGGCTCCGCCCTCTCCTGGATAGGAGGCGGAGCAGCAACTCATTTGCATTTAAAGACACATGCATGAAAACAGGTTTTTCCTTCCTTTCAAAAATGGGCGTTTACAACATGGTATAATAAATGATCTGTGAGGTATTCTGAGCTGAAACTTCACAGACACATTCTGGGGACACCTGAGACTTATCTTGTATTGCAACTTGTAAAAAGGTGCACAATAAGTCACCTTTAAAAGTCAATAGATATCTACGTCAGTTCGTGATGCCGTTAACACTTTCTCCGACAAGCGGATGCGATGAGACCTGTTTTTTGTTAATGTGATGTTCAGCATAAATGCTGCATTCATGCTTAATTGCAGTCATAATTACATAAAAACACATGACGTTCTACTCATAGCTGTTTAATAAAGGGGTGGTTGAATATGATTTCACTTTTCTAACTTTAGTTAGTGTGTAATGTTGCTGTTTGAGCATAAACAACATCTGCAAAGTTACGAAACTCAAAGTTCAAAGCAAAGGGAGATATTTTATTTTAAAGAAATTGCTTTTTAATCATCAACCCTAAAATTTACATAAACCCGCCCCCTGAACACGATTTATAGATTATCAAGACAGAATATGCTAATCAATGACTAGAAGATAACATAAATTCATCAACTAACCATTCAGAAATGTCCAGTTGCTTCTACATGTTGTCACTTCTTCTCGAGTCTCTCCATCATTGTCTGACTCCGGTTTGAACATAAAAGGCTAAAAGTGTTTGAAATTTTCAGAGTGTGTGTGAGGTAAAATGACACAAGCTGTTGAAGCTCCGCCCCCTGTGCCGGGAGCAGCAGCTCATTTGCATTTAAAGGGACAGACACAAAAACGGTGCGTTTTTGCTCACCCTCAAAAAGTGACAACTTTAACATGCTATATAAAAATATCTGTGGGGTATTTTGAGCTAAAACTTCACACACACACTCTGGGGACATCAGAGACTTATTTTACATCTTGTGAAAAGGGCATTATACCACCCCTTTAAGTCCTCGGACTGGGAATTAGACATTTCTATGGCAACATTATCAACACCTAAATGAATCTGCAGCAGTCAGTCAATCATAATGTGGTACAAGTAGGAGCTCTCAGAAAATTCCCAGATAACAAGTTGTAATCACGAGCTCTGAGGACGTGAACGCTCTTTACAAGATGAGATCTTGAAATTACGAAGGTAACTGAATGCAGAATTGCATTTTGAATTTGAATGCAAGGAATTAAAATGACCTTAAATTCAAAGAAATTATAATTTAACTCTAATTTCCGGTTCAAATTCCTGTGTTGTGGCCAGCTTACTTTATATTTACACTCATTAACTGAAAGGGAGCAAATTCTTTAATTCTGAATTTTGCATGACTTTGAATGCATTGTCAATTCCATTCATCGTGTGCATAATGTGTCAGACTGCAATGCAATGCAAGTGTGCTCAGTTTTCTCTTTCAGTTCTTCTACAACTACTGTCGTGGGAGAGCAACAGTTTGAAGAGTATCTTGCTGAGCAGGTGTGTTAAAGTCACATTTTCTATAACAGCTTATAATGATCTGATTTAATGGCACAGACATTTAGAGGAAAATCTGATGCCTGAATGTACAACAGGACCGTGTGCTTGCATTTCTTCTTGGCGAACATTCACGTATGCATTAATGCACTTGAATGAAGTTTATGATCCAAGTCACTTTAGATAAAAGCATCTGCCAAATGCATTAATGTTAAATACAGTATATGGTATATAACTATTCCACACTTTAACTTAATAATGTAGCATGCATACTAGTGGCATTCAAGTGCAACTGACATAAAATATATACAAGCAAAACAAACGCAATAGAGTTGATCTTAAAATGTTTGTGCCTGCTTTATATTTTTAGGTTCGCATGATTGCAGATATCTGAACGGCACACAGGCGCTGGACAGCTATCAAACACGGCTTATGTTAGTGCCATCCAGAAATCTCAGCTCCTCAGCCATGATGGCAGAGAGAGAGAGAGAGAGAGAGAGAGAGATGTGTGCTGGCAGCCTCTTCCATCTGCATTACTAAATCATACACTGTCTCTCTGCAGGGACAAATAAAAACCTCAGTGCTGAATATTTCAGCAACGGCTTGGATTTCATCATGGTAGGCCTGACAATATTGATAGAGTAGCCAAAAAGATGCTAAACCTAAAGCCAGTGACATGAGACTTGTTTAGTAGCATCAGTATTAGGAATGCAAGAGCAGTTTTTAATCATTCATTTATTTTTACTCTTGCCTGGAAGCACTGAATTGATATTTCTCAAAACAATTCAGCTAAAATTGCTTGATTCAAACTTGATTTTGATACGAACATAATGGTAAACTTGATCATTTCTGAACAATCTAAGATTAAAGTTTGAAAGTTTCCTGTTGACTCATTCAAAACGGAAATGCTTGTGATTGGAATTGTGATTAGTCTACTTACTCTAAAATGTTTACAATGTGGTTAATTACAATATGGTTACATATGGTTAAACAGATGAGATCAGGTTGGGTAAAAAAAAAAAAAAAAAAATTCAAGATCAGTCAAAATTAGATAGGATGGAAATGTTATGTCCATAAAAAATGTCATAATAAAGTATAAGTATAATGAGTATAATAAAAAAATAAACTTGGCTGTACAAGTCATTTGAACTGAAATTGTTAAAAATATCGAGTTGAATCTCATATAACTTTTTAAATAAAAAAGTTAAAGTTGCTTAAATTATTGATGAGTTATAATTTTCAATGACTTTCTGATCATATAATTTTTCACTGATATTTTTTTAAATGAAAAATACATATTTTCAAAATGTTGCAGAAACATTTGTCACATTCATCTTTAAAAGTAAAGTATTACCAATAACATAAAATGAGAAAGGAATGAAGATTATATGGTGTCTTTTTGTATTTCTTCATAACTAATTCACCATTCATACTGATAGGGTGACTTTTGGAGAGAAATAAAAAGACTGGCATAATTCAGATTAACATACTGTTAATAATTGTGATTTAAGTTCTCTGTTTTCTCTCTCAGAGCAACGTTCAGCACTGACATCTGCCAGACTCGGATCTCGCTGAGACGGAAAGTGTACGAGCTGTGGAGGTTATTGATCGATCCGCCTCTGAAGGCCCTGTCATGTCACCTCTGCGTTCTGGTGATAACTCGTTGTGGTGAGATTTGGCTCCTGTAAGATGAATGTTGTCTCTATGACATATATGTCACCTGAACCCGTGTCTGCTCCTGCAGGTGCTGGCCTCATGCTGAAATGCAAGTCTTTGGGGCTGTTTTCACACTTGGTTCGATTGCTTGGTCCGGACCTGAGTTCGATTCCACCCCTGCTCAAGCGCATAATGGATTTTTGGGGGGATATTTTGTTAAAGTTAAAAATGTAACCTGTAGTGATATCTACATTTACTTATTTTCTTTTCTTTCTTACATACCCATAAACTGCATTGTAAAAACGAGTTGTGGCATTGCATGGTGCGGTCATGGGTTTGATTCACAGGGATGCATGAACTGGTAAAGCATTTAGCTTGAATGCAACGCAAGTCGCTTTAGATACTGTAAAAGTGTCTTGCAAATGCATCATTGGAAATGCACGCATACATGCATGTGCTTTTATGTGCATATTTGCATGCATATATGTGGTCGCCTCACGTGGTTTTTGGGCTTGTGCATCATCGATTATCTGCCTTTTAGCATGTCTAGCGTGTTAGCACGTCTGTATGCGTGTGCTCGTGCATGTACGAGCTTAAGAACAGGAACAGAGCGAACTCTAATCTGTTCAAGCACCTCAACAGTTCAACTGTGCCCTTCAACAGTTGTCATTTGCTTCGTCAAATACCTTTGTCATCGAAGAGAGATTAAAAAAAGCCTCAAATGAATGCGAACAAAGGCACAGCAGAGGAGCAACGCAGTGCAAATTGCCTGATGATGAGGTGGCTAATCCCACTGCTAGTTTAATTGATACTTAAAGGCCTGCTATCCGCTCTGAAGTGCTGAGAGGCTACAAACCGCCTCGGCCAAGGTGTGGTAACAGGGTGAGGAACTGCAAGCGACTTCTCTGTCTCTCTCTCTTGCCTTCCTCTGCAGTCTCAACTCGCTCTTGCACGTTTGCACTCGTGCATTTTAGGTGCCACTTTAATCACTGTCTATTGTTTTGGGCTTTCTTTTCGCACCCCTGTGATACCTCAGACCTTGTCTGCCCGCTTTATACCAGTTGTCTCAGTCGGTGTCTTCTCATTCGCAGGGTGGCATGAGTCCAGAGTGTTGTTGTGTGTTGACAGGCAGAGATGGGCACTGTTACCTGTGGAAAAGTGCATGCACAAATGAGCACAACGCTTTCGGGCACTGACAAAATCATTCTGGAAGCAATGCAGTTTGATCAAGGTAAGTTTTGTGGTTCTTATATCGTGCTTAAGGATATTTCATCTGCCTGTTGCCTGTTCGAATGCCTGTTGACTTTGTTTAAAATTATTTTGGCTAATGTCAGATTGCTCAAATAAACCCAAAGAGACTGTAATTCCACTTGGTGCCACTAGTGGAACAATAATTGCATGCTCGCTAAAATAATTGAATAACGTGGACAAAATACATCATAGGAGCAATTATATACTTTTGGCTGCAAAATAATGATCACGACGACTCATATGGCGTTCGGTCGCCAGAGCGGAAGTTGCATCCAATTTGACAAGTGTTTGTTTGTAATTGAACTTGTTGCAATGCATTCTTCAGTATTTGATCTAGTTGCAAGGTTACACAGCATGCCAAGCTCATTGGTTCTATTGGCAGGAAATGTATGAAATGATCAAGTATACACCCTGAATGCAATGCATTCTTGCAAATGCATACATGCAAATGTGCATAAACATGCATGTGTGCATTTGCTCCATATGTGCATGTAGTATACCCAAACATGCTGTAATAATGTTCGGCTAATGTCAGATTGCTCAAATAAACCTAAACAGACTGCATTTCCTCTTGGTGCCACTAGTTGAGCAATAATTGTTCAACTTACTGAAGCTATTTGTCTTTGTGCATAATGTGGACAAAATGCATCACCAAAGCAATTATATACAGTTCTGGCTGCAAAATAATCATCACGACGTCCTCGTATGGCGTTCGGTGGCCGGAGCGGAAGTGGCGTCCAATTTGACGAGTGTTTGTTTGAAGGTAAGTCAAACCCTGAAAGAAGCACTCGGTTCTTCCTTCCCCTTCCCCCACTCTCTCAACTTCAAGAAGACTTTCTCCCACTAGAATTCTGGAATGATCATTAACCTTTCCTTCTGCCCCCCCCCTCTCCCTCCTCCTTGCCAGGCTGTATCTCCTGTTCTGTTTGGTTCCTGGCCCCATATGCCACTTTCCTATTTCCTGGCTGTAGACAGCAGGGAGTAGCTCTATTATCACCTCCACTGAGCTGTCTTTGAATGTGAGAGGCAATTCCATTTCACTTTGCCACGGGGAGGAGGAGGCAGGCGTACTACCCAGCTCACAGAAATTGGCTAAGGGTTCATTTTTATAGACCGAGCGCAAGGACACAGCTTTTCCTCTGGTGTTATAGAGGATTTCGAATGTACTACACTAATGCCATGATTGCTATTGTGAAAATTGCTCAATATGGGTTTTGACAGGTGCACAGATCGAGACTGTTTGTTTGTTTCAGAGAGGTGTCGTCGCATTTGAATATTGCACATCCAGACGTTTACTCATATAGTTATGTTATATATGTATTTGATTGACGCACAAACCGGTTTTGAATTTTAGCTTTGGTTTGTTTGAATCACAACATGCTTTATTTAAACTCGTTACACAGACTTGATTTTGTGCATTGCAGAGGATTTCGAATGTCTTCTACACTAATCCCATGATTGCGAAAACTGCTCAAGATTAGGTTTGACAGGTGCACGGATCATGACTATTTGTTTGCTTCAGAGAGGTGTCATTGCATTTAAATATTGCACATCGAGCCATGATTGATCCATATGATTAATGCATGCACCATTTTTGAATTTTCACTTTGGTTTGTTTTATTATTCCATTGTTTTCTTTACATCAAAACATGCTTTAAGCAAGTATTTGAAGTAGACACGCAGTCTTGATGTTGTGCATTGTTGCATTTCTGAAATGTCAGACCAACTGAAGTACACGTTGCATTCTCGCCATTGCCATTAGCCCAAGATGTCTTCTTGTACTGTCAATTTTCTCTTTCAGAGCAACAGTTTGAATTTTAATATGTTTATATTATATTATAGCATGCTTAAATACAGACATTTAAAGGATTATTCATCATGCATTTGAGCACTGAAGCTTGGTGCAAACTACAGTAATGCAAGAATGCACATGAAGCTTGTACAACAAAGATTGCATGCTTGTAATGCTTTGGCTAAACATTTGCGTACTTGTGTTTTTGGCCCAAGTGTCTAAGATTCTTTAAACTTGGTGCTTTCCAATGGGGTTTTCAGTGTGTGTTTTTTGTGATGCGACAATGCTATTGTATGCATAATGTATATTGAACTAGAATTGTGCAAATGTATAATCTTTGCCAGCCATTTATTGTTAAGTTTCGTTAACATGTTTAACCACATATTTTTTATATTATGTGCAGTTCTGACAACTGAAAATCAAACCTGCACAGCTAAAACTATATATATATATATATATATTGGGATCTGTTTCTTGCTGGGAAAAATCAGCACGACACAGAGGCTAGACAGGTTTTTCTATCGTTTAGGGTCCGGGCAAATATGTTGAAATCCTCTAAGGAGGCTGATGAAAAATGCACCCGCTTCGAGCCATCGCTAGTCTTAAGCTAAAATTGATGTTTTATAAATAATTTCGACCCCACAAACATCAAAGGCCACAATCACAGCGACTCAGTGATATTCATTTGGCATAAGTCAGTTTCATTTTTCCGAGCTTTTCATCAGAAATGGCTTAAAAAGTATCCTTGCTCTGAATCTTTCATGACTTGGGGCTTGCAGAGGACAGTGGCTGATGTTCTTCACTTGTAGACGTCTGACAGCGCTCGGCAGCATCAACAACAAAATGCTCACAAACCCCCGTTGCACTTCCTGGGTCATGCGGCCTGATAAATATTTCAAGGGACTAGCGACACACTGAGCGGCTGATAACAGGTCAGTTGCAGGTGATAAAAGTCGGTTTTAGTTGGGACATTAGGCCTTTTCTTCAGTGTGTGATATTATATCTTCACCTTCGTTTAGCCCTGTATTACACATCAGTGATTTAGCTTCGCATCGCCTGAACAGTGATATCAAACCGCTGATCTGGCCAACAGCAGTCACGTTTGAGTTGGGTCACCATGCTAAACTGGCGAATCGCTTCGTTGTAAAAATGAAATTAACATTTATGAAATTTTACAGTGGTGAGTTGTTGCAACTCCTCACATGAAGCACATTAGAGACTCCAATAGCAATTTATTTCAGTAGATTGGCATTACCATGATGCTAAGCTAATGACGTAATATTCGAATAAACAGTACACTCTTACGAAAAGCCTGTGAAAATATGCAGAAATATTGATATGGAATATAAATATTGCAGTATTTATTATTAATGATTTATCCGTGCTCATTATTATTATTATTTTTTAAATCATGTGTCCTCGTAATCTTCTCTGTCCTCTCTTCTCTGATGATGAGGGCGGGTCAACCTGTCACTCACATGAGATCCACCAATAGCAGACCACACCCATCCAATTAATTCCCCACAGGTAAGATCAAGCCCCGCCCTACATTTGTTCTTGTTTGAGAAGCCATTTTACTCTGATACTCTGATATACTTCACAATCGGGAAGAAAAAAAGACTATCACAACTTTAAAGGAAATGTCTGTAAACTTAACAGAAAATGTTCTAGCAGAAAAATATGCATATGCATTATTAATCTCTCTACAGATACAGTGTAAAATACATAACACAAAAGTTGAAAAAGACACTATTGTCAGGGTTATGTTTTGTTTGTTTTTTCATGTCTGAGTTTCACATGTTCCTTTGTTCAGTTTCCCGCCTTTGTTCAGTTTCCATGGTTACCGTCATTATTAGTTCATTAGTTTCAGCTGTGTGTCATTTATTAGCTTGTTTCAGTTTGTTATTTAAGCCTCATCTTTGCCTTCACTGTCTGTAGCTTCCCTGCATGCATCATTACAACTATATAAATATATAGCATATTATATATCAGAGTACAGTGCTTTTCATTTGATTCGATTTTTTATTTTACTTTTTAATTCTCTAGAAGAGAGAGAACAGACCTGATAGAAAGATAAAAAATCTTTTAATCAGTATTTTTGAATTAGTTTTTTTGTGTGTGATATTTTTGTCTTGTTTTTAAGTAATAAACTAACAACATTTATGAGGTTTATGTTTAAAACAAGAAAAAACAAAAAAACATTGCCAATGGAATATGAAATATAAAAAAGTATCAAAATATTTAGCAATTTTATACAAAGTAAATCTTTCTTGTTTTAACGATGTTTAAACAAGACAAAAATACAGATTAAACAAAATATTTATTGGCGTGTGCTGGAAGCATGATGCCTTAAAAGCTCACTATAGACCAGAGCCAGGGTGCATCTATTCACTATTAAAATAGAGTAAATGCATACAGAAGATTATTCATGTAAAAATGTCATTACCTGAGATGTTCGCAGCTGGGAAAAGTCAGGGAGATCATTGTTCTGTTCGTCTTTATAGTGCATCACCTCTGGAGCGATTGCCACAGGGAAGCTAAAAGTAGAACAAGCCAATGCTGAAAGTAACAGATATTTCTTTATAGGTGTATTTTATTGCAATTCTTAATTAAAATGCTAATTAATTGCGTGTCCATTGGTCTGTTATTGCTGATTATACGGACACCATAATTAGACCCGGTTCAAGTTCAGCAAAGCTATACTGGCGCAAAGTGAACCAAACAGACCCTTTCCTATACCTGAAAGGCCAGCGTCCTCATTAGCCTTGCTTTTGTGGTGTCAGGTGTGGAAAATAAAGCCAATAAATTGCTCTAATTTACTCTCTCCAATGCACCTTTGCATAAAATAACTTTTATTGATTTACTTTAATCAGGTGCATATCTTCAATCAACACCTCTTAAAAACTCAAGCAACTTAATGTGTGGCAAAACTCATAAAATAATAGAATAATAGGCTAATAATATCGTAGACTGACTTGAGTCAACCATGAAACGAGGGCACAGATAATTGGTCCATACGCCGACGTGGGCACCCGAAATGCCAGGCATCATTTCAAGAGAGAAAGCGTATTTAGAGGGTCAGCACGTATATGCAGGTAAATCTGGCTCCTTTACTAGGCTGACAAGGAGAACATCGGTGACACCTGAGCAGGAGAGACCTAAAAGGACATCAATAATGAGAGGTGTGGGAGTGCATCTCAGGGGACGACATGGGCCCGGAGTCGTCTGCACAGAGGCTAATAAGGGTTTAAAAGCCACAACTGTCCACAGCCCACGCCAGCACACCAGCCGTCTTTCTTTTCCAAAGAGCTGCCTGATGCTTTGTGACAGGCCTCAGCTGCAACCGCGGGGGACCGGGGCGGTCAGTGGTTATGTCAGCATCAAACAATACAGCCCGCCCCTATTAGAGAGGCGAGGCGTTGATTAGAACGAGCCCTCTCTGAATACTCTCCCAATTCGACAAAGAAAGACGTCATATTTCGGCTTGACTTCT
This sequence comes from Rutilus rutilus, assembly GCF_951802725.1. Taxonomy (NCBI): domain Eukaryota; kingdom Metazoa; phylum Chordata; class Actinopteri; order Cypriniformes; family Leuciscidae; genus Rutilus; species Rutilus rutilus. The sequence goes on from NC_140215.1 coordinate 3,553,299, forward strand.
TCGTATGAATTTCATCTGGCATCTGGCAAACAACTTATAAATAACTCAAGGGCCATCTTAAATGCATTCCCATGAAATTTTTAGTGACACTGTAATGTAAGCCACTACCTGTCATGAATCGCAAATAACCTCGGCCTCTCGCCGTGTTTACTCTGTTGTCCATCAGCTCGCGCGCCTTCCTCGTATATTCACCAAAGAAAGCAATCTCTTCTGACTGTAGTGGGACGGCCTTCCCTTGTCCCCGTATCCAGGCTGGCAATAATTTCGTTGTCATTTGCTGTGCGGTGACCACATCATTGATGTGACAGTGCCGGGCATTAGGTAAAGTCCCCAGACTGGTGCTCACTTACAGAAGCTGCCTCGATCTGTCATTGACAGTGATTAGATTAGACCTGGCTGGCAAACACGTTCCTTAGCGACAGGACTTCTTGATGTGTGCGGTCCTTAACCAACCTCTGAAAATTTTAATGTGCAATTTCTTTGTTTTTAACATTTATATATTCGAGACTTTAATCCAAATCGACTTTGCATTTAAGGTGTAAAGTTGATCAGTTCGTGCATGATGCCCTGGGAATCGAACCCATGACCTTGGTGCTGCTCTACCGTTTCAGATACAGGAATGCATTCATTTGTCGAATTAATTGTTAGGTAATAATATTTCCCCCATGGCATTGATTTGATTTAGATCACATCGGATGCATTGCGTTTCAATCTGCTGTTTGGCTTCTTCATCTATAGGCAGTTGTTGGCTTTGCACGACTAATGAAGAATCGGCGGTCCGACCTCCAGGTTGATGTCATTTATACAAGCTGTTTTCGCAGGTGTTCCTTGGCGACAGGACTTCTTGATTTTGTGTGGACATTAACCAACCTCTGAAAACCTCTGAACACTTTATTTGAAGGTGTCATTGTTACAGTGTAATTATATATTTAAGTACTGAGTAATATTAAGCAACTACATGTTGGGGTATAGGATTAGAATTTGGTTGAGGTTTAGTTGTATGTAATTATGCATAATTTACTTTGGTACATGTACAAGGACACTGTAAAATAAAGTGTAATCCAATTTTTTTTTTTACATTTATATATTTGAGACACTTTTATCCGAATCGACTTGCATTTAAGGTGTAAAGTTTATCAGTTCATGCATGCCCTGGGAATCGAACCCATGACCTTGGTGCCGCTCTACCGTTTCAGATACAGGAATTCATTTTTAGATAATAATATTTCATCCATAGGTCACATCGGATGCACTGCTGTTTGGCTTCTTCATCTATAGGCAGTTGTTGGCTTTGCACAACTAATGAAGAATCAGCGGTCCGACCTCCAGGTTGATGTCATTTCTACAAGCTGTTTTCGCAGGTGTTCTTTAACGACAGGACTTCTTGATTTGTGTGGTCCTTAACCAACCTTCAAAAACTTTCATATGTGATTTTCAGGTTATAATATTTCGTCCTTGGGTTGCATCAGATGCATTGTCTTTCAATCTGATGTTTGGCTTGCACATCTAAGGCGGTTGTTGGCTTTGCATAACTAATGAATGCCATAGTGGAGAATCTGCGAGAACTTTAAAATGTGATTTTTCGGGTAATAATGTTCCGTCCTTGGCATTGTCTTGATTGCGCTTCAAATCCGATGTTTGTCTTGTTCATCTAGGCTGTCGTTGGCATTGCACGACTAATGAAGAATCTGCGGTCTGACCTCCAGGTTGATGTCGTCTACACAAGCTGTTTCACATGCAGGTGAGGCTTTATTAGAGGTTATCATCACCTTCATTTATACAGCGCTTTATACAATACAGATAGTTTCAAACAGTAATCAATGCTTCAAACTTCTGATGTAAAGTGTCATTGTTCAGCTAAAGTCAGTTCAGTGTAAAATCCATTGTAATGGGAAAGCATTTAGTGAAATTAGTTAGAGAGGCGACGCAAACACCAGCTGCTGGCGTGGGTCAGCGCAGTGTGTTTGTACCCACCTGATGATGGAAAAGCTCTCCATCCAACACAATGACTCCCTGAGGGAGCGGCTGGTCTTACCGTTCCTAATCACGGCGGCCCCTCGGCGATTGTGGCCACTGACTGCGCTAATAAGTGCAAAGTACAGGGGGCTAATACACAACAAAAGGAGAGCAGAAAAAACAAGTAGGGGGAGAAAAACAAACTCCTCGGGTTGGCGCACACACGGTTAATTCAACAATAAGGCCTCGGAGCAAAGCCTGTCGGCAGCCTATTAAAGAGAGGAGAAAGGGAGGAAAGGCAAATAATCCGGTAATGAGGATGAGAAGATGGCCGCTCGCCCTGCTGGTAGGCTTCAGGCAAGCCCGTGCATGCATGTTTCAGGAGAATAGATTACTGGACCCCATTGCCCTGTTATAATGACCCTTCTTGTTAGCCTCAGAGATGGAAGCCTCTTCATTAGGACTCACAACAACTCACCTCTGCCTGCATCCCTTTCCAGAACACAGGAGCTGTTTGCACCCATAAACACACGTTTTCTTTGGCTTGCAAATCAGTTGGGACATTATGAGGTGTGCTGAGGTCTCAACTGTGTGGCTAAATATCATATGCAAGCTAAGATTATCGCAATATCTAAAATACACACTCTCTATAAATCATGTTCTATCTATGTACTGTATATACTGGAGAAAAAAAAACGATATATATATTCACGCACACACCCACACTTCATCATATTTAATACTTAATGTTTCTAGACCCCTAAACAGAAGTAGGTAGTGGGTTGCAACAGCAGGGAAAAAAAAACATGCTTAATGCAAACAATAACTAGGCATAGAATTGCGGGTTGCACTTTATTTAACAGTACATGTACTTACAGTGTACTTACCTAAGAAAGTACTGGTTAATATAAGGTAACTACATGGGTTAAGGTTAGGTTCAGATTTAGTTATTACCAAGTTATTATATAATAAGTACTATAATTTATTATTATTATTATTACTATAATAAGTACATGTACATGAGGAACACAACTGTGAAATAAAGTGCTAGTTAGGATGGCAAAATGAATAGTCTTATCAGCCTTTCTAAGAGAGAAGAAAATATTTCCCATTTCTTTTGTTGTTTATGTCACCCAATCAAACTGGTATTTTGGCGCAAATTCATCTGTCACTTGGTAATACGGCTAATACTAAAACAATATTTGGCCCAGTGTTTGATTCTATGTGTTATGCTGTTAAATCACACTTTTAGTGTTATGCATTCACAAAATAGTCAGTTTTCTAATTCAGTCTATGTCAGATTGTTGGGCTATAGTGAAGTTCAAGGTAGGCTAGTATTAATCAATTTCAGTGTTTTTTTTATTTTTTTTTTTATCAAACTGTTGAGAACAACTAATTATTTTTAATTAATATTTTTGTGTGTATATATGTAGGCCTATATATAATTTATAATCCGTTCTAATAAAGTTTTGAACATGATACCACAATGTTAAGTATGTTTCCCCCTTATTTAAAGGGCCAGAACATGGGAGAGTATCTCATCAGACACTCATCAAAGACTTCAGCGGTGTTTTCTAATCGGTCGTGTGGAGAGGCAGTTGTGGCAGTGAGACAGGTGAGATGAACTGATAAGAAGAGCCTATTGCAGGCTGGTGATGGAGAGTTCAGATGTTGACATGCGGCGTGTTACTCTAGAACAGGCACGAGCGAGGAAAAACTTCGAAAACTAACTGTAATACGCTATTTGATTTATGATAATAACATATACACGCGAGTAGCCGTCGCTTGTTTGAAAAACGTGCAATGACTAAAATACAATAAACAATCGCAAAACCATTTCCCCTATTACTAACTCTGCAATGCATTATCTATAATTTTTTACTTTATTTCATTAGAATGCATTGGATAATTGTAATATTATCCAGATTCAATTTGCATGCATTTTAGTGTTATTTATAAGATGCGAATAAGACCTTGCCTGTTTGAATTTTTTATTTTATTATTATTAAAATTACAAATCCTTTCAAGATATAGCCTATTATAAAAACACATTTCGACAAACACAATGCATTTTTTTTGTTTTCAAAATGTGGTTGGCTGGATTGACTCATGCCTGATTTGATTGTTTCAGGCATGTTTTGAAGCGTTGAATGCATAACTTGGAGTAGTCCACTCATATAAAATATTTATATGCCTTGGGACCAGTAAACAGATCTTCAAGAGAAGCCAATATTTCACGCTATAACGCAAACATTTTAGGTAGGGCGCGAGGCGTGTCATTTCAAGCGTTTTAAATAATAAATAATGAAGTTTTCGTGGTAAACCGAGTGACTTCTGCCGCATAGAAATATATTCAGCACACAATGACCTCGAATGGAAGACAATAGGGTTTATTTGCACTACTTAGTGGCTATGCTGAAGATTCACACGAGCCTCAATTTTCACAGACTACAGTATACAAACATGGATGACCAGCAGAAGTGAATACACTGTGGCGTGTAAGCCTCCTTGATTACACTAATTAAGTTCTGTCTAATTAAATTACCGTCACGTGTTAACCAATAGCAAAAGTTGATTCATTAAGCATGCAGACCGAGCACTGAAAAGCAAAGCCTTTCCTGATTGCAGGCTAGTGTCAATTGGCTAATTTGCTGTCTTGCACAAAGTAGCTCGAGCCGCAGGAAGGCGTTAGTTTTCTCTCGCGCTCGCGTTAATTGCTATTTGTCATCGAGCGATGCAGCTCGAGCGTTGCATCTCGCCAGCTCTCGCGCGCTCCAAGAAATGTATGATTGTGGGCAGTGGCTACCCAAACTCACACGCATCTGAGTTCGCCTTGCAGGACTACCCTATTATATCTGTCGGCGACAACCTGGAGAGAAGTTCACCTCTGAAAAAAAACTCCGCTGGGATGACGAATCAGTCAGAGGCAGACAATTTCTCCGACTCGAAGGACTCATCGGGGGACGTCCAGCGAGGCAAACTCTCTCCTGATCTTGACGGAGTCGCCGACAGTCGTCACACTTTCGATGGATCTGCAGGAGAAAGGTATCTCCTGTCTCAGTCCAGTCAAGTTCAGCCGAGTCCCACCAGCATGTTTCCCTACCCGAGTCAGCATGGACCGACGCACCCGGCGTTTTCCATCGGCAGCCCGAGCCGCTACATGGCGCACCACCCGGTCATCACGAACGGAGCCTACAACAGTCTCTTGAGCAACTCTTCTCCGCAAGGCTATCCGACCGCGGGCTACCCGTACGCGCAACAGTACGGACACGCGTACCAAGGCACGGCTTTCTACCAGTTTTCCTCCGCTCAGGCCGGGCTTGTGCCCGGTAAAGCGCAGGTTTACCTCTGCAACAGGGCCCTGTGGCTTAAATTTCACAGGCATCAAACGGAGATGATTATTACCAAGCAGGGGCGGTAGGTGTTTTGCAATTACGGGGATTACTGTCCGTTCTAGACGCTATATTATCCGCACAATGATGTTTTCGTTTTCGCAAACATCTATAGAACAAATTAAGGTAATGAGTCGTGGGAAAATTACGTGGATCACAGCATTTTTTATTTATTTTTTTCATTCCGAAAAATCTTTAAGCTTTCTTCTTTTATTTTAGTCTGCATTATCCAAAAACAAAAATACATTGATTTAGGTAAACCTATTCTTTATTTTCAGCCAAGTATTATTTGTATATCTTCATATTCTTTGAATTTGTTTTCCAAACATTTAAGCCCATTTATTATTCAGGCTATATCCTTTGCCTTTATTTATCAAAAGCATTTGTTTTTCGATTTGGTTTTCAAAGATATTTAGCTACATTTGTTTTGTACTGATCCTTTTTTTTTTTTTTTTTTTTTTAATCCAAAATTCATATATATATAATTTTTAAAGATTGCAAACGTTGGTTTGGCTACATGCTACTACAGAATTATGCATTTAAGCTTGAAATTTTATATACCCCCAGGCGTATGTTCCCGTTTTTGAGTTTCAATATATCTGGTCTTGATCCAACGGCGCATTACAACATCTTTGTGGACGTGATTCTTGCGGATCCGAATCACTGGCGCTTTCAAGGAGGAAAATGGGTCCCGTGCGGCAAAGCGGACACGAATGTAACAGGTAAACAAAATATGCCTCCCCCAATTTATTTAGTTTAATTTATAATAATAAAGCAATAATGTTTGCATTATTATTTTTATTATTATGATGATTATTATTAGCCTATTATATAACTGTTTAAATACCGTCGATTTGAATAAGACGCAGAGGAGTTTTTATATTATTTATTATTATTATTATTATTATTTATGTTGTGCTACCTCAGCACTGACATTCCAATCATGATATTTGTGAACAGGAAACAGAGTGTACATGCACCCGGATTCGCCAAACACCGGTGCGCACTGGATGCGTCAAGAGATATCCTTTGGAAAGCTCAAACTAACCAACAATAAAGGAGCAACTAACAACACGGGACAGGTCAGTTATTGATCGTTAGATTTGTTTATTTCATTATTTTTAATCCCACTACTGTGTCATGCATTCAGACTGCTTTATGAATATAAAGAATGTTGTGCATTTCTGTGTGTAGAGAATATTAAATTATACTGGATAGCATTTTACAAGCAGCTCCTCAAAATATGAGTTTCGTTAGGTTTATTAATATTTTTGAAAATATTAAATTACACTATCTTTTGTGATAAGATCATTTTACTGAACATTTTTGAAATTATGAAAATATGCTACATTAACATAATACGTTCGTTGTTGTATAACCATGCACGTTTTTCCTAGCCATAACAAAATTGTATTTTAAAAATAAATAAACCAGATAATTTACAAATGAGCTGATAAAACATTTAGTAGAATTTAGCAAAATTAGTTCAATGTTGGAACTACGCGTGCGTAAAGACGCGTGAGGAGATGCTCTCTGACTGTCGTTTTTTCGCTTGAATTCCTGCAGATGGTGGTCCTGCAGTCTCTGCATAAATACCAGCCTCGGCTGCATGTGGTGCAGGTGAACGAGGACGGAACCGAGGACACGAGCCAACCCGGCCGGGTGCAGACCTTCACTTTCCCGGAGACGCAGTTTATCGCGGTCACCGCGTATCAAAATACTGATGTAAGAAAATAAATGGATTTCTAAAAAAAATCGATGGACTTATGGGAGAGTTTTAAAGTGTGTAATTTTTTGTTGTTGTTGATTGCAGATCACGCAGCTAAAAATCGACCACAATCCATTTGCAAAAGGATTCCGTGACAATTATGACACGTAAGTTTAGTCACGTCTGACACCTATGTAGTCAGGGTTAATTATATTAAATATTATTGATTGAAACAAATTAATTTAGATGCACATGAAATAAAACTTTTTTTTCTTTTTTTGCTTTAGCCTGAGTTTAACCAAACTCCTGTATTTGTGCGTGCGCATTTCTATTTCTCAGACTTAAAGACAACAGAACAATAACAAGTGCTCATATGTGGCATGTGAATATTATAGCAAAAGTAGGAGTCGTGTGTGCACTTGTTTTAATTTTAATCTGTGCATGTGGATAAGAGTACTTTTTTAATTTAAAGTGTCAGTCAAATCACAAAGAAAGTTTTTTTTTTACTCTGAATTCCCATTGGCCGATGTATTAATCAGATGTCTTATTTGGCCTGGCTAATCTCAAGACAAATATATCTTCATTTCCATTCACAGCATCTAAACAGAAACACATTTAAGTTATTTTACTAATTGTAATATTTATAAACGATCACTCTAAAAAATGCTGGGTTGTTTCAACCCATATTTGGGTCAAATAAGGACAAATCCAACCGTTGGTTTAAAAAAATAATGATTGAAACTTTAAACCCAACGGTTGGTTTTCTTCCATATTTGACCCAAAAAAATAAAAAAATAATTAAATCAACAAATTTCAATTTCTAACCCTTGGTAACCATTTTAAATGAACAACCCAACAGTTGGTTTTGTCCATTTGAAACAAACAAACAACCCAGCATTTTTAAAGTGTATTAGTGCAATGTGCATTTTGATTGTCCGTGAGCAGTGCTTATTTGTTAATTTGCGCAATTACGCACAGAATGGAAAATTGATATGTGAGCAGCATCGTTTGCACATTCGCAACGCTTTATTTACGGTTAGCTACGCATCTCATATGCAACATTAACGTGTTTGTCCATCATCTTTCTCCAGTGTCTACACAGGGTGCGACATCGATCGGTTGACGCCGTCCCCGGGTGACTCTCCACGCTCTCAGATCATGCCTGGCGCAAGATATGCCATGGCTGGTTCTTTCCTGCAGGACCAATTTGTCAGCTCGTATGCCAAGTCCCGCTTTCACCCTGGCGTCGGAGGCGCTCCTGGCACGGACCGCAGCGTCCCACTTAGTAACAGCTTGCTCTCCCCGCAACAAACCGAGGACACCACGGTGGCCTCCCCGCAGCGATGGTTTGTCACCCCTGCCAACAACCGACTGGACTTTGCCGCCTCGGCATACGATGCTGCCGCGGCTGCTGATTTCGCCGGTAACGCGGCCACCCTTCTGTCGTACGCAGCTGCCGGAGTTAAAGCGCTGCCCCTGCCCGGGGCCGGGTGCTCCAACAGACCCCTGGGGTATTACGGCGAGCCGCCGGGGTGGGGCACCCGCACACCACCGCAATATTGCAGCAAGTCCAGCTCTGTCCTGTCGTGCTGGCCGTCCAACTCCGTAGGGAGCAGAACGAGCTCCTCCAGTTACCTGGTCCCTGGCCTCGACGACGGAGACGCCATCGCGCCCGAGAGGTCACCGCTAGGCGGGGCGGATGAGTCCAAACCCAAAGACCTGTCCGAATCCAGCTGGATAGAAACCCCGTCCTCAATTAAGTCGATCGATTCGAGCGATTCTGGGATTTTTGAGCAAGCCAAGCGGAGGAGGATTTCGCCATCTGCCACGCCGGTTTCAGAGACATCGTCTCCATTAAAATCTGAAATGTTGACGCCGAGGGAATGCGAGAAAAACTGCTCCAAGGACATCGGCTACTACAGCTTTTACCCCCACAGTTAGAAACTCGGAACAACTAATGCATGGCTCGTGTGTTCATAAGGATTCACAAGTGACTTACAATCTATTTATGTGCTTTATTTATTTATTTGTTTATTTATTTATTCATATATCCGGCCATCGGTCGCCTCGTTCCAATGACGTCATCAATTGCGTCGTGTTTTTAACGGGAAAAAAACTTTGACACGAAAGCTTGAGATGTTTTCGTTTCCAAATGACATTTTAAGGTTCTAACTGTCAAACCTATTGTAAGTATGAAAGTAATGTACATAACTGTATTTATCTATCCATTTGTGATTTTTCTCGTTGAACGTTGATGTACAATATAGAAAACCGGATTAGGTTTAGCCTATATGTTTAATGTACTTAGAACTGTTCGTTCCTTCGAATAGCTACATATATTAAATATTTTGATGTTTGAAAAAAAATAAGAATACAACTTATGTAGGTTCCCGGTTATGACAGAAACGATGGATCTGACTGAATTGGAAGTATAGCTGCTTACCAGTTGAAGAGCCCGCCAAAAAGAGTTCCACTGACAAGAAACAAATATGGCGGACACGTGTCTTTCAGAGGTCGTTTTTTATGTGAGCTTATATTGATGTTGCTTTTTAGAGTCGCGTCGTCTGTTCGTAAATATCATAGTCCGTAGTTTCATTTTGTGAATGTTGTTGTAAAGTTATCAGAACGTATGTTTTTAACTGCACCAGCCTAAATCCCATTACCTTTTTTGTAGAGTCAAAAATATAGACTATCACTTCACGTATTACAACTGAACTAACCCAGACATTTTCATTTGTATTTCATGGGCTGTTTTCTCATGAGAAAATACGCGAGTTAGGCCTGCTAATGTGTAAAGGTAATGTAATTGTGGTGTGCTTAATTGCAATAAATATGACAGAATGTGAAACCCGGGTGAAAAACACAGGATTCCAACTAAGCTGATTTCAAAACCAAATATTTCTGTTCTATTTTCCTCTACCTGTCTTAGAGCAGTATATATAATGATAATGCCAGTCACAATGTGAATTTTGTTGCCTGTGCGATGCATTTTCATAATAAAATGTAGTCATGCAATGCGACAAATAAGCAAATCGCCCAGAACAACCTTTGTGGTAGTTTTCTATTGGTTTCTTGTTTAATTCGACTGTCATTTTAGATGGGGAAAAAATGCTGTTGGCTACTATTTACAGTAGCCCTAAAGGTAAACACATCAGAGGTTAATGTAGCCTATCAATGTCACTGCACTTAACAAAATATCAAATCAAGGCATGCATACTGAAAAATACCACAAAAAAATGATTTCAGAGTTAATTCAAAGTTAAGATGGTAATATTTGGACACTTTCTGATTGTCAGATCAGATGTTAGTGGTCAAGTACACCTCTCAAGGATATCAGGGCCAGAAATTAATCAGTTCTCATGAAATTTGGATTTTACTTCAAAATGGGGGTTGTAAATATTTTATTCTAGGCTTGTAGACACTTTAGTGACTTTTTCAAAGTATTTTTTAAAGATTTAAATGGACAGCACACCCTCATAAAGCTATAAACTGCCCCTAAAATGAATGTTGACATCCATGATCAACTTTGGCACCATTTAGTTCAATGCAAAAAAGCCCCAGGAAATTGAAGTTAGTTCAGTTGATGTTGATAGAGTTATTTTGATATTTTATATAATGCAACTTACATTCAGATGTTTTTAAGTGCGACTTGCATCCAAATACCTTTTACATTTACATTTATGCATTTGGCAGACGCTTTTATCTAAAAAGACTTACATTGCATTTCAAGGTACACATTTACATTCATTATCAGTTCTTGCTTTCCCTGGGAATCGAACCCATGACCTTTTGGGGCTACTGTAGTATATGTTGCGCAAAATCTAAGACATGACAACATTAACAGATAATAATAGTCTTATACAAATCTTTAATCCATTTCGGCTCTTTTACGTCCATATAAATATGCATATCTATGAATGTAAATAGGCACTCGACTATTGCCAAACGCAGACTTTATACACTTTTCTGGGACATACATTTCAGACCATTTTACAAGTTCAACTTAGATTAAGATCTATCAAATGTCCATGTTATAAAACACTACACCACTGGCTCTTAATCCTGGTCCTCAAGTAGCCCAGTATTCTGCACATTTATTTATTTACATGTGAATAAATCATCAATGGATTAGTGGCCTATACAAGACCTGGACTGAATGGTCCAGAAAAGGGAGACGTTCAAAATGTGCTGCACTCGGGTATTGCACATTTGGATATCTCCTTTATTTAATTTAATAAACTTTCGATTATTGTCAGAGACAAGGGAGTAATGCAAAATGTGCAGAGTTGTGGGCTGATCCTAACGAATCATTTGGCTGAATTCAGAATTGCAAATCAATTTCATACTACTCTTACTTTTCCCCTGCCTTACAAAAACAGAAACTCAGTAGTGTTTTATCATATTCTGAATTCATATATCCAGTATGCTTTTTGATAGTTTGCTGCCTCCCTGTGGTTCAGTGATAGGCTGCCTAGTAAATATGAGTTATTTTAGAGTTCCAATATATAATTGTGAGATTAACGTAATATTCATTATTTGTTTCAAAAATCTGATGTCCGAGGAGAAAGCCAGTATATTTTACTACTAATCAAATCAGTCACTGTAAACCCTGAAACCTGTATCACACAATTGCGAACACCAGATGGCGACAACGTCGTAAAGATGAAACAATAGACACTTGCATTGTTATGTAGTGTGTAATTATATTATAGCGTGATGTGATTAAACATTATGCTACGATATCATTATATGCATTTATAGGCTATACAATACATTATTATTAAATATAAGAATAGAATATAAAAGTTTAACTAAAATGTAAAAAGCAGCTTAAACATGGTCCAGGAAGTTTTTTTAATTTTTTTATAATATCAGCTTCATCCAAATAAATAAGTTCACCCGGAGTGCAGGCCTGGTACAGATGGCAGATTGAAAAGGGCAGCTGGATATAGGCCTACAGTAAAACCACTGCACTGATCATGACTGTAAGACTGTGACCGAGCAAATCAGACCGAGTCACTGTAACGAAGAAAGCATTAGGTGCATTAGCCACATAAATGTAATAATATGACAGAACTTGTTATTATGTATATGAAGAGTTCAGATGCAAAAGCCTCTAAGTGCCATCTGATTTCTTCTAGAATTATCATTTTTTATGTTCAGTAATTTCCTATTAATTGTCATTTAAGTGAAATTGCTGAAATTAAACATACGAGCTTGATAAAAATGATCATTATAGAAGAACATTTCAGATGGCACTTAGAGGCTTTTGCATCTGAACTCTTCATATATATATATATATATATATATATAGGAGAGATGTGGGCTAGTTGAGACACTTTCAGACACAAAACCTATCAAGAAAGATTATTTTCACCATTACAGGAAAATGGGATCTTGCCATTAATTAGGCTACTAAATGTTGACCTTCATATAGGCCCAGTTGACCTTTGCATGAATATCACATGTAAATCTCACAATACATTTCTCAGAACAGGGGTTACCATCTAGCCACCCACCAAACTATAGATGCAAACCAAATATTCTACTGAAAACTGTCATCATTTGCCAAACCTGTATTGCTTTCTTTCCTCTGTGAAACACAAAAAATATTCAAATACTTTCAAATGGACAAAAACACAGGCATTTTACAAAATATGGTCTTTTGTGTTCCACTGTTGAAAAAAGTGAGCAAATGATTGATGACAAAATGTTTAGTTTTGGGTGAACTAACCTATTCCAACAAAGCGTTCAAATTTGTGTAACTGGACTTTTAAGACAAAAACCTCCTAGTTACGGCCCATTCCAGACAAATGTGACCACTAACTCACCTTCAATTATACAGTGCTTTATGCAATACAGATCGTTTCAAATCAGCTTTACAGTGATGACATGGAAAATGATGCATTTCGGCTGTTGTTCAGCTAAAGTCAGTTCAGTGTTGATTCAGTTCCGATTATTAAATTAGTTCATTTCATCTATAAAGCAGTTCTGCAAAAAATGATGTAAGTTTAGTTCTCGTACAGTTGCATCAGTACAGTCAGATCAATAATATTGTTGAATATTAAATGTCCCAGAGCCAGAGGCGACAGTGGCAAAGAACCCAGACTCCATCAGGTGACTACTGTAAGTCCTGTGGTCTCCCACACTTTCCCTAGTTATTTGTTCCAAACGTCTGTAATCTGTATTATAAGGCCCAGCAGTGAGGCACTTTAACATAATGCCCCCTCCCCTGTAGAGTTAAAGTCCTACTACCCACAACTGCGTCACACAGCAGCAACATGCGCCCTTATGAGTGAGCTCGTGGTAATAGCACTGCACTAATATGTGAGCACATCATCTGCCGCTACACGCAGTACGCACTACACACTACACACACGCACTAGATCTGTTCCACAGGTACAGAAGATGGACGTGAAGGATCAAGGCGCACAAATGGAGCCTCTGCTGCCCGCGGTAAGACCAGCGAATCTCTGATCGTATGTTGTGATTGAGTGGATGTGTGACATAGACGGAATAGATGGCTTGCGTTTGCTGCTCGTGAGAGTTTTGCGCATCTGCAGTCTGAAGGCGTCACGCGTGTTTCTCTGCATTGCATGTTGCAGATCAGGACGGATTTTTTATTAACGCGCGAGGGTCTGTGCGCCACAGGTTCTCATCGTAGATATTAACATAAATGTGTATTTTTTCCAAGACGTCTGGACAGGATGATTATCTTGATAAGAAAGTTGATTTGTACCAGGAGTGAATTTGAGCAAACTCGCATATGGGAAAAAATATATATAACATCTGCAGAAAGACATGATATTGTATAAAGAAAATTAAGCCTAAGTGCTTTTTTTTTTTTTTTTTTCATGATAATTAAGAATACTTGTCATGACTTGAAAAATGAATTAGCCTTATATTTAAACTACAAAGTATCTATACATCACACTCATTTGTTAATTTGGTAACACTTTATTTTACAGTGTCCTTGTTACATATGTTACATGTTACCATAGTAATAACAGTAAATTATGCATAATTACATGCAACTAACCCTCAACCAAATCCTAATCCTAACCCTAACCCTATAGTAACTACATGTAGTTAATTATTATTACTCAGTACTTAAATATATAATTACACTGTAACAATGACACCTTAAAATAAAGTGTAACCGTTAATTTTGATCATTTTATTACACTCGGTTATTGCAGTAACTTTGTCATACAGTAGAACTATTGCTGTATTACAGTAATGAGAATCTATGAAATCATCATAATGTCATGTCATTTTTAATGGTCCTAAAATAGGATTAATTATCCAAAATATTATTTCTTTATTGAGTAATACTTTTATAGCGTCCTTGTTAGATGTGTTACATGTAGTTACTATAGTAATAACTAGCCTATAAATTATGCATATTTACATGCAACTAACCCTAAAACAAACCTAACTCTATAGTTAATTATTATTACTCAGTACTTAAATGTATAATTATAATGTCACCTTTATTTCGACTGCGCTTTATACAATACAGATTGTTTCAAAGCAGCTTTACAGCAATAAACAGAATCAAGGATGTAAAAATCAAATATGAGACGAATTCAAATTCTGCTGTAAAGCTCTAAACAGACAATAGTGTCATTATTCAGCTCAATTCAGTTCAGTGTTGATTCAGTTCAGTTCAGTTCAATAACTGTAAAACTATTATGAAACAAGTTCAATTCTGCTGTAAAGCAGCTCTACTGAAGACAATAGTGTCATTATGTTGATTCAGTTTAGTTCAATAACTGTGTAAAGTTCATCAGTGAAAGCGCTATAAGCAAGCTAGTGTCTTTATTTAGCTCGTTTCATGTCTTCTCAGTATATATTGCAGTAGATGATAGTCTGTGTTTAATCCAGGGTCTAATGATTTCATCAGAGAGCAGTTTCGACAGCTGTTAGTGGCATTTTCATTTACAAATCAGATGAGAGCCACTGTGACTGGAGATTATCTGTGACACTGGGGCAATAGATCAGGCAGTGAGGGATCACATGATCTATAGGGTTTTAATGAACATTCAGTTACATATCAAATATTGGATAAAAACAGCTCAAGTGCAGTGACGTCATGAAGTCATTTAACAGATGCTTTGTAATGATTCTCAACTGGTTTTGCTTCAGGACTCAGTTGGACATCTAGTGGTGACCCAAAATGTTCTTAAGATCAAACATTGATATTTATATTCATTTAAAGGGAGAGTTCACCTAAAATTTACTTACTCACCCCCAAGTTGTTCCAAACCTGTATGAGTTTCTTTCTTCTGTTGAACACAAAAGATGATATTTTAAATAATGTTGGTAATCAAACAGTTGATGGTAACCATTGACTTCCATAGTAGGGGAAAAAATACTTTGGAAGTCAATGGCTACCGTCAACTGTCTGGTTACCAGCATTCTTCAAAATATCTTATTTTGTGTTCAACATGAGAAAGTGAGTAAGTAATAACAATTTTTATTTTTGGGTGAACTATCCCTTTAATATAGAGACCCACCACCAGTCGAGGACCACTCATCTAGATTGTAAGATCACCGCTTCTCAGATATAAATGGGGCAGATGTGCATATCTAAATGTAGAACATCAAAACATTATTCCTCTCTAGTTTCTGGGTTGACAAACGCTGCAATCTTGACATTAACAGCCCCGATCTTTGCTCATAAAGCTGTGCTGTACCTCATGCTGGCTGAAGTCTCAGACAGGCCTAGTTTGATCGAGCTTGGAGCTCATTTGCACTTGTCCAGCTGCAGAGGACTCTATTTTTGTTTGACGTGACGAATGGCAGTCCAAGCTTGGCTGTGGTTCATTTCTAAGAAGGGTTGGCGACTGAGTGAGCCTGATAAGTTTATGAAGATATATTTCAGGAAATATCATTTAAATTACATAATGCAATGTAAATGCGATAAAAATCAGACCATTAAAGTGCAAAATACACGGAAGAGAATACACTAAGGCCTCTAAATGATCAACATGATCAAAAACCTGTTGCACAATCTACTACTACATGTCTTCTGTCGTCTGGTTAATAGTTCATGCTTTTTAGCAAGTAAAAGGGTTTTAGTGTAAGTGTAAAATCTTCCATCTTCAGCTCGTGGTTCATGTGTTTTTGCGTTGTGAAATCTTTAATGATTTTTATAAAGTAACCAGAAGAATAATTTCAGATTTTTCAGTAATATTTCAAGATGAACACTTTTTTAGAAAAAATTTGTTAAAATGTGATTTTTGAGGAAGGTTTATTTGTTCATCTCTCAATCATTGTTGTATTGCATTGCATTATATGTTTTATATGAAAAAAGCATTTAAAAATCATCTTACTAAGATGCATTATGATATAGATTGTGACCGCTGATATTTATATGCATTTTGCTATACTGTTATAAAGATCTTATTGATTTAAATTACATGCAATAGGAATTTCATCTCACTTTTTGGCCTTGTCAATTTTAGCTTCTGCACAAAATATTATATTTTTGCTCAGTTTGGGCCTCTGAATAAAATTGAGGTGTTTTTTTTTCTGTTTGAGTATGAGCTCCATATTCTCACTATATCATCCTAAATGAGACATAAAAGCCTCAGCAAAAACTCAACTCATCCAGAGGTATAGTAAACTTGTTTTTTTCTTTCGGACTATTATTTCATATGCCAGGCTTTACAGGGTCAAAGTTAGTATACTATTATATGTTGCTAAAGATTTAGAAAATGTTGAAATTGGATTCAAAGTCCCTTTTAGACCAAACCCTGAGCCGCTGAGTGTATTTGTGTGTGCTGGAGACTTGTACATGCTGTACAAGTGAAATGTAGAAAGTGTATGTTTAATCATTCATGCAAGCAACTCTAATCACTTTGGAACAAATCACATTATTCATCCAGTGTTGGCAGAAAAGGAGCTTTTGAATGACCCTTAAAACAGTTCTGAGCAGGTTAGTGGTTTAAAGCACTTTAGCACACGTTTAATTAGGGATATCTGAGGTATCAGAGTTGTTTGTTGGATGCTTTGTCACCTCATTCTCAGCACAAATGATTAAGGGTCAGTGATGTGATGCTAAGTCTGTTTAGAGCTATTTCTATCATGACAACTCTCTGAGTGTTTGGGTAGTGGATATGACAATGTTGATTGAACAGATCTGCTACGCTGCTGCTGTTGGTTATTGTTGCTGCAAGTACTGCTTGCTACTGCCAATACATACGTGACATATAGCATACGTGAATTACCCATAGTAGATCTGTACAGGTGGAGCTGGGGAAGGTGGAGGGTTTCTGAAAGCGTGCTGTAAACTGCTACGGCAAATGCTGACCAAGTATTTGAAGGTTGAGCAGGCCGTAGTTCAATTAGGATATTTAAGTAGCTTCTATAAACGTGCCTTAGAAAAAAACTGAACTGCTGTGCATCTTGAGACAAAACAATGGCATATATTAGTGCAATTTGCTTTTAGTTAAAACAGCTTAAACATGCATTTTAGTCTGGGACCGGGGGATAGTGACATTATGTTTTAGTATAGGTTGCAGTACGATAGTCTGTGTTTAATCCAGGATCTAATGATTTCATCAGAGAGCAGTTTCGACAGCTGTTAGTGGCATTTTAATTTACAAATTAGATGAGAGCCACTGTGACTGGAGATTATCTGTGACACTGGGGCAATAGATCAGGCAGTGAGAGATCACATGATCTATAGGGTTTTAATGACCATTCAGTTACATATCAAATATTGGATAAAAACAGCTCAAGTGCAATGGTGTCAAATGTTTTTAACAGATGCTTTGTAATGATTCTCAACTGGTTTTGCTTCAGGACTCAGTTGGACATCTAGTGGTGACCCAAAATGTTCTTGAAGTCCCCCTGTAGTCAATAATTTTATCCTTAAAAACTCATCTTTTATCACCAAAATGAGATATCTAAGCATTTTTTCTTTGAAAAAAAAAAAAAATGTCGTCATGCCTTAAAGCTACACTGTGTAATTTTTTAAGTTGATTCTTAGCAAAAAACACTTTGTTCTTTCAAAATGATATGTGCTCATTAATGTGTAATTACTTCTACCAACTAATCAAGTATTCTCGTAAGCATAGAATCTGCCATTTAGAATACATACGAGCGAGTCGCTCGAATGGCGGCAGCCATGTTGCGCCTCCATCTTGAAAATACATTAGCCAAAGAGGGACATACCTGGAAATTCAAGCTTCGCCTTTCGCGTTTTTACACTCAGTGGCACCGTGACGAATGCGAGGGGGAGATTACTCGCGACTGCCGGCAGATTTGAAATAATACGGCCACCGTAGGAGTTAAAAATGGGAGGGGCTAGAAAGTAATATTCAGTTGGTAGTCATAAACAATTTCACCACTAGATGGGAGAAAATCCTACACAGTGTAGCTTTAAAATAGCTTGAATGTAACTCTACACCCTTGCCTCATTTAGTATGTACGTGGTTCTATGAATATGCAAATGAGCCCTGCCTCCACTCACAGCAGCTCAGAGATCCACTCGTTGACAATCACGCGCTGACCTGATTGGTTAGAAGGTAGTTTGTGATGTCAGAAACACCAGTGTTTTTGAAACATACCCTGCGTCTCAATGTTATACTATCCATACTAAACAGTATGTGAGATTAAAATAAGTGTGTCCCAAAGCATAGTATGTTGAAAAGAGTATGTCAAAAGTCCACAGATGGTGTACTATTTCCGTTGGATTGTTGAAGTGTGGATCGGTGCTGCTCACTATAACAGCTAAAATTGCCCACAACCCATAGCGGTTTGGAGGAGAAACTACAGACACAAGTAAAAAGTGTTAATAAAACTACAAAACATGGTGGATATGCGCGACCGACGGTGAGAGGTTTAGATAAAAGGGTTTAAGTGACTAATCAAAGTTTAACCTGATAAAAAATATATTTTATTTAATGTCATCCCTGTTATATTTCACCTGCAATTACAATGTGGACTTGTATAAAGATCCTTTTGGCCATTCACTTTTAAATGCATCATTATGCATTAATATAAGCAGAGTTCTCCGCATGAAAGACCGCAGATCAACATGCTGCTACATTTCTCTCCGATACGGTACGAAATGAAATGAAATGAAACGTGGAGGATTTTAAGATGATTGGCAGGATGCGACAGAGTTCAACCGTTAAAGACGCAATTGTATGATATGATACTAGTATGTCCCAAAGCTTGTGTACTCTTTTGCTACACACTCAAAAGTATCAAAAACGAGATTTAAATAAGAAGCAGAAAACAATGGTGTTTGAGACTCACTGTATGTCATGTCCATGTACTGAACTCTTGTTATTTAACTATGCCAAGATAAATTCAATTTCAAATTCTAGGGCACCTTTAAAGAAAAAAAGGTCTCACTAAAAGACTGAAATTCTGTGAAGTAGTCTGTCATAATTGTGTGTTAAGGTCAGCGACTTTCTTTAAAATATCATATATTTTGACCTTTTTCTGTCGTGGCAAGGATAGTTCTGATAATACGTTAGAGTAATGATATTCATGATTTAAAAAGGACATGATATTTGTACAAAAAAGAAAAAAACTTTTGATAAAGATGTGTAGACATCTATCTATATTTTATTATTGAATGGTTACACTAAATATATGACGCTTGCATTTTGAAGTAGACATGTCTAAACTCAGCACACATGATGTTGTCTGGTATCACAGGACAATATAATGATGGCTTTTTCAAAGCTCTCTGCTAAGACAAAGCTAAGCTTTATTATTCAGATTACACTGAAAAACATTTTCCGCTCAGCGTGAGTCAAAGCTGCTTATTATTGCTTAATGGAAAATAAACAGTGAGCTGTGCAGAGACTTACATTGATAGCGATTGTCAATGAACCAGGTAAATGTGCTTTCAAGACGGTGATAGATGAGAGCCAATTATGTGTATTGTTTGGACTAATCTGTCTAGAGCTTGTAATCTCGATATGAATTCAGTGAATGTACTGATATGCATCAGAACAAAAATATGCTCTAAGTCTTCTCCCTCTGTTTTTGGATAATCCACTAGAGATGCTCATGTAATGGCCTTTAGCAGAGATTAAGCATGTATGGAAGGCTTCTGAGATTGTTTTAAAACTAATTGGTGCTTTTTGGATATCCAGGATTATTGTGTTTGAGAGGCAAGATATCCTGGTACCTCCTCCTTTTCGGGTGTAAAATTAGACCCAGAAGAAATCCGCTCAATGCCGTCTAAAACACCAGATGTGGTCAGGTTTAGTGACTGTAAAGGTACAACAGTAGCTACAACAGAGTCATTGTGTTTATATGAACCCTAAATGATTCACATGATTTTTTATTTATGTGTTGCATGCATTCCGAACAAAAAACTGCCTTGATGACATGTACAGTGTAAAAAAAAATCGGTTAAATTTACGGTAAAATTTACCGTAAAAAATACGGTAGCAACATTTTAGATTTTACAGACTTTACTTAAATTTACAGTAATAAACCGTATTTATTTATCTGATATAATGTTAATTTACTGACCTATTGAAGTATTTATATCTGTTTTGTACCATAGTAATACACTGACAACCACCAATCACAGTGGAGATGAAAATCACATGATGAATTAAAGCTCATCACAAGCAGCTCTTTCACAAGAAAGTTAATACTAATATATAGAATGTCATTCATAGAAACACTAAACACCATCATGGTAACACACGTGAAATTAAAAAATGCAATAAACATTAATTTAACAACATTAAATGTAACATAAAACCCTAATGTCATAACTGATTAGAAAAAACTAAGAAAACTATGAAGAAACATAGTTATTTCAACAAAAATACATCAAATGTGAAGTGTCACGCAGGGAATTGTGGTAATGTCATTTTTTTTTTTTTTTAAATGTAAATTATACAATGACTTGTTCTTTTTCACTTCCAAAAACTAAATTTAATGGTATTTTACAGTAAAATTACATTAAATGTACCATTAGATCCATCACAGTTGTTTACCGTATATAGTAAGGAAACTTTCTCTTAACCAATAAACAGTTTTTCACTGTAGCATTTTTACAGTGTTTTACCGTTAAAATCACGATAATTTTTTACAGTGTATAAAAAGAAAGCTGATATTTGTGTCAGAAAATGTTTTTTAGCAAATATTCAGTCTCATTCACTGACCAGTTCATAAGACATGAGACCTAAATAATCAGAAGCATGCTTTATGACGCAAAACATATGTAAACATATACGCATCATGGCACTATTTTGAATCCTATTGAGAAAATAGTCAGATTCAAGCATTTACATGCTTAATTCTTTCCTGTTGATCGGATTATTTCAGGTCTACACAATCCGATCGAAATTTCATTCAGATCGAGCTCAGTCGGATCGATTGAGGGTTTTAAATGAAGGGTTTTCAGTCTGATTTAGCAATCAGTCCAATTATTTGAGTGCATGTAAATGTAGTTTGTGTGTGTCTTCAGTGATTGCTTTCAGTACACAGTTATCATATATACAGTATATGTTTGAATGCTCAAACATATGGTGTCAATTTAATATGCTTTTGTTTAGCACAGTTTAGGTGCAATGAACTCATGCAAGCTGAATTTAATTAAATGAATAATGTGCATCAGTGTGACTTGGAGTGAAACTCCAGCTCTTTCAGATTTTGAAATGCTTTTGACAGATGTCAGTAGTGTTCGCCTCTCATTTGCATACAGTTCAGAATTATGCAACTTTTTGACTCTCACCACTTGCTCTGCTGTCAATCCCGCAATTCTGAGCCTGTGACTAATGTCCCTTAAGACTGAACTGAAAACACCAGCTTAGCTCCGCTCACCAGTTGACAAGAACTGTCAGATCACAATAGTTTTAAGTGTACTGTAACTTAAAGAGGTGGTAATGCCCTTTTCACAAGATGTAAAATAAGTCTCTGATGTCCCCAGAGTGTGTGTGTGAAGTTTTAGCTCAAAATACCCCACAGATATTTTTATATAGCATGTTAAAATTGTCACTTTTTGAGAGTGAGCAACAGGACATTTCTGAATGGTTAGTTGATGAATTTATGTATCTTATATGTAGTTATCTTCTAGTCATTGATTAGCATATTCTGTCTTGATAATCTATAAATCGTGTTCAGGGGGCGGGGTTTATGTAAATTCTAGGGTTGGTGATGTCACTAACCCGGGAGGAATGTGGTGTAGTCTCTACCAGCCGTTTGTTGTAGTCCTTAAAAAGCGATTTCTTTAAAAGCAAATATCTCCCTTTGCTTTGAACTTTGAGCGTTGTAACTTTGCAGATGTTGTTTATGCTCAAACAGCAACATTACACACTAACTAAAGTTAGAAAAGTGAAATCATAATCAACCACCCCTTTAATGTTGAGCAAGAATTGAATGGGTTATATCCCAAAAACAAACCCTCAGGCTAGCATATTACTGTGTGTTTCATGAAAATAATTATAGGGGAAAAAATGATGCATAGTAGGACTTTTAATGATTAATGATGATTAATCGAAACAAAACAAAAATCGTGAAATGGCTTAGTGTGATTCTCAATCACAAAAGCTGTGATTTAACTGAATGAATATAAGCGCTGCATGTTTCAGAGATATTCCCTGTGTTCATACACTTGAGCAGTGTGTGCGTTTGAGTGTATGTGTGTGTGTGTGTGTGTGTGTGTGTGTGTGTGTGTGTGTGTGTGTGTGTTTGAGTGTGTGTGTGTTTGAGTGTGTTTGAGTGTGTGTGTGTTTGAGTGTGTGTGTGTGTGTGTGTGTGTGTGTGTGTGTGTTTGAGTGTGTGTGTGTGTGTGTGTGTTTGAGTGTGTGTCTGTGTGTGTGTGTTTGAGTGTGTGTGTATGTGTGTGTTTGTGTGTGTGTGTGTGTGTGTGTGTGTGTGTTTGAGTGAGTGTGTGTTTGTGTATGTGTGTGTGTGTGTGTGTGTGTGTGTGTGTGTGTGTGTGTGTGTGTGTGTGTGTTTGTGTGTGTTTGTGTGTGTGTGTGTGTTTGTGTGTGTGTTTGTGTGTGTGTGTGTGTGTGTGTGTGTGTTTGAGTGTGTGTGTGTGTGTGTGTGTGTTTGAGTGTGTGTGTGTTTGAGTGAGTGTGTGTGTGTGTGTGTGTGTGTGTGTGTGTTTGAGTGTGTGTGTGTGTTTGAGTGTGTGTGTATGTGTGTGTTTGTGTTTGTTTGTGTGTGTGTGTGTGTGTGTGTGTTTGAGTGAGTGAGTGTGTGTTTGTGTGTGTGTGTGTGTGTGTGTGTGTGTGTGTGTGTTTGAGTGTGTGTGTGTGTGTGTGTGTGTGTGTGTGTGTGTGAGTGTGTGTGTTTGTGTGTGTTTGTGTGTGTGTTTGAGTGAGTGTGTGTTTGTATGTGTGTGTGTGTTTGTATGTATGTGTGTGTGTGTGTGTGTGTGTGTGTGTGTGTGTGTGTGTGTGTACAAACAAGCACAGCAAACCTGAATATTTAATAAAAATCACATTTTAAAGGCACTGTAAATATCACGATATATTTATAGCACAAAGTAGAACATTATGAAGCAGTTGAGATGGTTTGCTAAATGTGTGTGAATGCTGCGTGCTAATTCATGAAGAGTTAGTAATTAGTGTATTTAATCTGTAAATATTTGTATTTTGCAGGCGGTCACCTCTCCGAGAAGACAAAGTGTGGTGAGTAGAAATGTTTAATAGACTTCATATTTTCAGATGGTTGATATAATGCCACAATCGTGTCTCACACCGTACTGGATCATACGTGGATGGATTGGATTGAATTGACAAAGAAACTGCCAATATATTTTGATTTGATGGTCCTGGAATGCTTTTCTAAATTCTGTCAGCATAAATTATTTGTCATTTCTGGAAAAGACAGATGCATGATCGGGGAAAGACAATTCACTGCCATCAAAATATATATATAAAAAAAGAGTACGGTATGCTTGATCTCCTCGTGCAGTTTCTGTGTTTTTCTCAGTGTGTGGCTTATGCATTCAGGCAGAACTGTAGTGTCTATAGATACCAACAGGTCACAGATGTTATAAATCTGTCATCTTTCAAATGACACTGCTCACCACATGCTCATTTTAGTCAGAAAAGACCTTGAAACGTCAGCAGTGCCACAATGCGCAGTTACAGTAATCTAGCTGCGTATCAGAGATTTACATCACATAAACCGCAGCATTAATGCATGTTTTCAAATCTTTCTCCTCTGATCTTACAATGCAGCATTATTAGATGAGCTGCACTGGCTTCTTTTGGGAGGATTTTCATTAAATGAATCATTTATGTATTGTTTTGGGAGATAACACATTTTTAGGAGAGAAAAATCCCTCTGAGCAGCAGCAAAAGGTCGAACCGAATCTGAGAGCTTTTGATCTGCTTCTATATTTGCTCTGAATCTGTGTTACACAAGCTCACGCCTGCACTGATGTCAGACAGGAGCAGGAAAAGGTGAAGGATTGCTTTTTATGCAGGATAGGATGATCATTTGAAAAATTGTGTTTTCCAGACCTGGGACAGCCAGTCGAAATACATCGATTTGTCGATTTGGATTTAAAAAAAGCATCTGCCAAGTGCATAAAAATGTAAATATTTTCAGTAGTTCTGTTCATAAACCATGTTCTGTCATCAGCTCCAAACCCAAACCCATCAGTCTGTAGATATTTTCAATAAAATCTGAGAGATTTCTGTCCCTCCAATAAACATCTCTTAAACATCAAATCTGACGTTTCAACATGTTCAGAACCTTCACTTGTGTTCTGAAGATGAACAGACATTAGGGTTAGTAAATGATGACAGAAAACACTTCTGCACACTACTGTTAGAAAAAAAAAGCATATTGTAAAGAAATAATTTTCTTTAAAGTTTATTATCCCATACACACACACACACACATGCATACACGCACACATTCTTGTACATCTATCTTTATGAGGACATTCATTGACACAATGCAATCTCTAGCCGCTTACCCTAACCTTACCCATCACAACTAAGTGCCTAACCCGAACCCTGACCCTAAACCGACCCCTCATTATAACCTTATCCCTAAAACCAAGTCTTGACCCTCAAACAGGCCTTTAAAAGGCTCTCAGAAAGTGAGGACCGGCCAAAATGTCCTCACTTTACTCTCTTTGTCCTCACTCCAATGGTCTAACACTCAAACTGGTCCTCACAAAGATAGCTGTACAAGTACACACACACACACGCGTTGTTTTTTTGGTTTTTAACAATGGTTTTTAACCTGTACAAACTGTATATCCTCCTCCCTTACACTAACCCCACCCCTAAACCTGCCCATCACACAAAACTTTATGCATTTTTACATTTTTAAAAAACTTTAATTACTTTATTTTTTACACCACATTTAGAAATGAGGACGTCCTTAAAGAGAGGTTTTTGGAGATTTTGTCAGGTTTTGGTCAGGGTACAAATCTGTCCCCAAAATATAGTTAAGTAGGTACACACACACACACACACACACACACACACACACACACACACACACTCACACACGCATATATTGTTTTCTTTTTTCTTTTTGCAGGCTGTTAAGATTGTGAAATAGACTCATATTTCTCCTCTCTGTTGTCCGTGACGTCACAGCTCAGGATAGACATCAGTATCAGGTATCAGTATTTTCATGATGTTGTGTTTCTCTGGCTCTAGATTGATCAGTCTGACTCTGATTAGTCATATCTTCGGCTGAAGTGATTGGCTCAACTAGTTGGCCACACGCCAGCCAAGAACTGCCACTGAGGAGAATGGAAATGCCAACAGATAGTTTTCTCCTGGTCTGTTAGACCTCCTTGGTGAGAACCGTGAGTGTAAAGAGAGAGAGAGAGAGCAAGGTCAGGCTTCTTCTGACAGGTCAGCAGTTTATTCCCAGCATGCCTCTGGGGAGGAGGCGGGCAGTGGATGAGAAGCAGTTCCTCCCTGTGAGAGAGAGAGACAGAGCAAGATAACCACAGTGTAAGTTTGCATGCGAGAGACGGTGCTGCTGATGTCCCTGCTGTAATCGCTGGAGTAAGCTGTGTGTGTGTGTGTGTGTGTGTGTGCATGCGCTGAAGTTGGAGATCAGTTGCAGTGCATGCTGCATGAGGAAAAGAAAGACCAGGGATATGCAGAATTTGGACCTTTACAGCCGACTGGACTCTCAGGTATGACCGGGATGCTTGTTTTACTGTAGTTCAGCATCTTCTGCATGCAAAAGTTCTAGGATTTAGTAAATAAGTGGCTTTGGTTCTGTTATTGAAGTGATATTGTCAGGTAATATGCATTAAGCATACACTTTAGAGTGTTAAAACTGCTTTATTTATTGTGTGCATCTGCACTGTTGACAGTGTGCAGTAGTGCACTAGAGAGTTGTGTGTGTGTGTAATGCAGCAGTGTTTTCTGCAGGCTGAATGTCATTGATCAGAGGGTTAGTGGTGTAAAGGAGGGGCGCTGAAAGCCTGTCATTACAGTAAGAAGCAGGTTAGCGTTCTGCAGATGACCTCCCATTAATCCAGCACACATCTCTGACACTTCATCCCTCGCTTTCTTTCTAGGACCAGTTTAATGGATGTGATTAATAGTTGCTTCACATTCTCAATTGTAAAGACACACTTGATCCTACCTAGACAACCTTATAATGCATTATAGGTGTGTTCTGGACGTGCTCCAAAATGTCCTAAACCTAAAAATCCTACTGAATCATATTTGATACACAAAGGCCTCTGAATGATCAACATGATCATAACTTTGCTGGTAAACTGTTGCACACAATCTACTACAAGCCTTCTGTCGTCTGATCGATAGTTTATACTTTTTTTTAGCAAGTAAAAGGCTTTTAGTATAAGTGTAAAATCTTCCATCTTCAGTTCGTGGTTCACGTGTCTTTATGCTGTGAATGATTTTTATAAAGCAAATGTAAGAATAGCTTTTATATTGTTAGTAATATTTCAAGATGACCACTCACGGGACTGAAGCAACGTAGGTTTACTTGATTTTCCATACATTATTTTTTGAGGAAGGTTTATCTGTCAATCATTATTATATTGCATTGCAGTATATGTTTTAAAACGACAGAGCTTTGATAATAGAACCAAGCATTTAAATATCATCTTACTTAGACATTATTGGCAGATGATGACAACTGATATTTATATGAATTTTGTGAATGTAACTGCTATACTGTTATGAAGATCTCATTGATTTACATTACAGCAATCAGAATTTCATCTCACTTTGGCCATATAAGTGTCAGTAAGTGCACCAAATTGCACATTTTTGCTCAGTTTGAGCCTCTGAAACAAACTGAGGTGTTTTTTCTTCAAAGTATGAGCTCCATATTCTCACTATATCATACTTTATGAGCCATAAAAGCCTAATGTATCAAATATGATACTCAACAAAAAAACACATATGCATGTTTTTTCTGCCTTTATTTTATATGTCAGGCTTTACAAGCTTAAGAAACCTTCTTTTGGCTAATTTCTAAGGCAGCATCACATGCTTTGATGAAACAATCCCACAATGCACTGCAAAATAAAAAAGTCCTTCTTAGATGGCAAATTAAGCCAAGAGCAGTGAGTGATTTTCTCTTTGTCTTTTGTTCATGACCCCAGTTATTGCAAGCTGTTGCGATATGCATAACGCGATATATACATTTGCGATATTTCGATAATTTCGATATATTATCTCAAAGCTTGTCGCAATGCATTGTGGTTCATGAAGAGCAGGATGGATGACGGTGATCAGTTGAAAGCAAGGCAGCTTTTGGAACAGAAGGTTTTGTCAACTCTTGACTGTGTATCTCATGTCAAACAGCTATTTAAGTATTATATGCATATTCACCGAATTAATTAATTAATAATTGATAGCGAGTTATACAACTACTGCAAGTATATCCAACCACCTGCATACATACAGTACACTCACGTTATGCATTACATAACAAATGTGATTGTTTATAACATCGCAAAATTGTAATTATATTATCGCACAGCTCTATCTATAAAGTACCATACATATAGTATACTCGCATTAAACAAAATATACTATAGCAAATCTCAAAGCATGGAGATATTAAGGTATTATAAGCATCAACATTTCTGTAAAGCTGCTTTGAAACAATGTGTATTGTGAAAAGCGCAATAGAAATATATTTGATTTGACGTAGTAAAAGAGCTCATCTGTGGGCTGTTACAGCGTTTACTGCACTGAACGGCCCTGTATGGATTTGTTCTGCTGCAGCTGATGGTGATATTCGCCTCCATCTGCCACTTTCAGGATGCTCAATATGATTATCTGCTTCATCCAATTAAATCAATGCGAATCATCACGGGACGCTCGCTAATCTCTCGCCTCTCTGACTGACCTCATGCTGCTTTAAAGAGATACTTCACCCAGAAATGAAAAGTTGATAATTTACTCAGTTATGCATTCTTATTTTGTGGAACATGTTTTGAAGAATGTTGGGGACTAAACGACATTGGACCCCATTGACTTCCACTGTATGGACAAAAAAAAAAAAAAAATTGCTTTTATCAGATTGGACTATATTTTTAACCCATGATGCATTGCAGTTGCAGGCACCTGTGTCCTTTATTCAGGGCATTTATTGTCTATATTGGCTACGTTTTATGTAGTCGCTTTGGATAAAAGCTTCTGCTAAATGAATACATGTAAATTTGATTGCATCATAGATGTGTTCCTAATAGCTAAAGGGATAATTCACCTAATAAATTGCAATGGCAATCACCCTCAGTTTGTTCCAAACAAAAGAAGATATTTTGAAGAATATGGGTAAACAAACAGGGAAAAGAAAAATACTATGGAAGTCAATGGGGTCCATCAACTGTTTGGTAACAAACATCCTTCAAAATATATTTTGTGTTCAGCAGAAGAAAGAAATTCATACTTGTTTGGGACGACCTTCGGTAAATGATTACCGAATTTACATTTTTGAGTGAACTATCCCTTTAGAGCACAGATCGTCTAAGATTCAAAATGCCAAATTGTAACTCAAGATTGTATGCATCTATTGTGGAGAAGGTGATCCCATAATTCATTGCGATTCGGATTCATTGCAAAAATCTTTTTAAGATGGAGAACAAAATATGTTGATTATAGACATACTTTTTATTAATTCATTGCCAAAAAGGATCAATAGTACTTCACTCTATAGTTCAGTATAGTTAAAAGTAGAATATTTATCCAATATTTAGATGGACTGAGCATTTTTTTTAAACCATATTCTTAGAGTATTGAGCCATTATCAAAATCTAAGCTCCATTGAAATCATCTAAAATTTGATTGCTGAGTACGTAGGGTGATTCAGATCGGTCACTATGTTGTGTTTCTATAATATAATATAAACGTCCACCCTATAGAATGCCACTATAGGTCTCAGCATCCCAGCATGCTTTGGGACAGTAATAAAGTCTGTGCTGTGTTTTGGCAGGTCAGGGTTGCATGTTACTTGAAACTTTCCATATTCTGTGAGTTTATCCTTTCGCAAAGTTTAAGTGCACAAAAGACTAAGAGGATTTCATGTCAATTTGTGTCCATTTTTTTGTAAACAAGCATTAAAATTAAGCTGATTGCTCTCTGTTATTTGGGTGGGGGGAGGGAATCCAAAGTTCTTTTTCCTTTGGGCATTTCCACAAAAGCGAGATTATATTCAGGAATAATGGACCTGTATTCTGAGAAAACAGGAGCTGTAATTATTCAAGTGCTATTTTTCAGATTCGTCTGCTTGCTAAAATTATACCAAAGCAGTCTCTTTCAGCCAGCTGGAACCTCTCTGATCCGCAGGAGAATAGTGATGAGGAATAAGATGGTGACTTATCTTATCCTTCTGTTGCCAGACTCTTGATTATCTGTCTTCATCTGGCCAAGAACTGAAACGTCTGTCTGACCGACATGCTAACTGGGCAATCACAGATTCTTTCGCTTTTTCATGCAGTTTTGAACGCCTGGTATCTTGTGAGCATGACTTTGCAGCGCATCGATCTGAATGTTCAGGCATCCTGAAGGATTGGGTCAGTTACATGGAAACTGCACTGTTTATTGATCGGACAGGAAAGCACTTGGAACGGTCAGTCCATCTCAGGATGCAGAACATATAGAGCTGCTATATATAGCTGTCACACACAGGCCAGCTTTGCGAAACACCCACATTTTATTGCTCTTTAAAAGCTCAGGGGTAGTAAGAGTTTCTACTTTGTCTTAGACACACTTCCAATCAACAGTTTAGAGTCAGTAGTTTTTTTTTTGTTTTTTTTAAGAAAGAGCCCCATGCTATTTTAAAGGTTTCTTATTTTGTTGGGTCTAACAGGTTTACATCCAAGGTCAAAAAACACTTTTTTTCTCATAATGTGTGTGTGTGAGAGAGAGAGAGTGTGAGTGTGTGTGTGTGTGTACTTGTACAACTATCTTTGTGAGGACCAGTTTGAGTTTTAGACCATTGGAGTGAGGACAAAGAGAGTAAAGTGAGGACATTTTGGCCGGTCCTCACTTTCTGAGAGCCTTTAAAGGCCTGTTTGAGGGGCAGGACTTGGTTTTAGGGATAAGGTTATAATGAGGTTAAGGGTCGGTTTAGGGTCAGGGTTCGGGTTAGGCACTTAGTTGTGATGGGTAAGGTTAGGGTAAGCGGCTAGAGATTGCATTGTGTCAATGAATGCTTCTTGCTTCGGAGCCGAGCACTTCGATGCTGTGTACTGAAAGAAGAGTGTTACGAGAACGAGCAAGCTCTCAACGGGACCTCTCCAGTCTGGTGCGGGCGATACAGCGCGAATACATTGGTCGAATTCCACACCCGCGTCCAGACCTCTGGAAACTCCATGTCTGGTCCCTGGACGGGACGCTGAGGTTCTAGGTGACTTACCCCCAGAGGTACTTAACACCATCACTTCTGCGCCGTATACGAGACGTGCGTACGCCTTGAAGGGGAACCTGTTCGTCAAGTGGACCTAGAAAGACCCCGGAAGGTGTTCGATAGGGTCTGTGCTTTCCTTCTTGCAGCAAGGGCTGGAGCGAAGGCGGTCTCCCTCCACCCTCAAAGCACTTGCTGCCGCTATTTCAGCTTATCACGACCACATAGATGGCAAAACAGTGGGAAAGCACGACCTGGTCGTCAGGTTCCTTAGGGGGGCGAGCTTCTCTCCATGAAGACTTTGCTGCTGGTTGCACTGGCCTCTATCAAGAGGTTAGGGGACCTGCAGGCATTTTTGATTGACGAATCATGCCTAGAGTTCAGGCCGGGTGACAACCATGTTGTATTGAGACCCCGGCCTGGCTATGTGCCCAAGCTTCCTACCACTCCCTTCCGGGACCAGGTGGTGATCCTGCAAGCGCTGCCCCTGGAGGAGGCAGACCCAGCCCTGGCTTTGCTCTGTCCTGTCCGCGCTCTGCGACGTGGACAGTACGTGGACAGAACTCAAAGCCTCAGGACCTCAGACTAGTTCTTCGTCTGTTACGGAGGCCAGCAGAAGGGAAAGGCTGTCTCCAAGCAGAGGATGGCCCACTGGATAGTGAATGCTCAAGGCGTGCCCTGCCCGCTCAGGTTGCATGCTCACTCCACGAGAGGCGTTGCATTCTCCTGGGTGCTGACCATAGACTGTAAAAAAATATGGACGTAGTGTCCGTGACGTCACCCGTAGGTTTCTGAAGCCTAAAGTGGGCGTGGCCGACTGTCGCCA
>NC_140215.1:3590000-3630000 GCF_951802725.1 Rutilus rutilus
TGCAGTTATTCGCGGAATTATCGACTTTACGTGGGTTGTGCCTCGGCACGGCACAGCGCGGATGAATCCGATGTTTTGAGGAGAATGTGCGGCTGTCGATCACCGCGCTGGTGGTGTGGATCCTGGCATTCGCAATCACAGATTCTACTTTTTGGAAGTATGACCAACATAAGAATTTTAACTGGGAAATGTCGTCTGAACAAGTAAGTAACATCCACTTTTGTTCGGACCAACTAAGGGGAAAAAAGCATTGCAGTAAATCGCACCTATAAATCTAACGATCGCTTATCATATCACGTCAAACCGTGCACATTATACTTTGTTCTCAAATTGTTAAAGGAGTCATAACCTAGTATTACATTGGATACCTACTGCTGTATTATAGTCTTTCAGGCCCTTCTAAAAAAGAAAAGTGGAAAAAAATAAACACAGACCTACTTTTACCCTTATTTCTGAAGGCATTATTGTCTCGCGAGATCAATGCGATGTTTTGGCTGTCGTGGACGCTCATTTTAATAATGCAAATGAGGGGCGCGTTGATTGGTTGAAGGAAGGAGGGGGGTTGACACGCAGGTAACTTCAGCATCATTACAAACTGACATCATGGCGCAAGTGGTGAATGAACCCGACCCGGCCGCGACCTACGGGATTCAACCCTACATGTTTGAGCCGGACTCTGAACCAGAGCTGGAGAGGGAAGATGTAGAGTTGTTGGATGGACGTCTACATCAAGATGTCTCTGAATGGTAAAGACAATCATTTTGACTGAGACATACATTAACATCGGTAACGAGCTAAAACGTTTGTTGCTATTTTCTCCCACATAGGTTTACCTTTTATTTAATGTCGATTACATTAACGGAGATGTAGTCTACTTATTTTATCAGCTTACAGTGGTTATTGAGATGAGACGTTTACTATCATGTGCTGTTTTTGCCTTGTTTCACGTTATTTAGACATTCAATATTTTTCTTCTTTAGACAGGTAACGTGTTGTTTTTCTTTATGTTTATTATTACTTGACTGTTTGTTTTATTTATCTATGTATCGTTATCTATTCTATAAAAAATCAATACAATGATATGTTGTCATAGTTATATAATATACAATAAAGCGCACACACATAACGATACGCCAGTTGAAAGGGTTGTTGGGACAGCGTCATTAAAAATGAATTTCATCCACTGGTCCCTGATAGTTTCGTCCGATTTTGGGAGATAAAACACATTTACATGTTTTTTATGGCAATCAACCACAGAGCAAGTCCGGTGTGCACTCGGTTTCTCCATCTTTCTTGACTGAACTGAATATGAGGGGCAGAGGGGAAGGGGGGCTTCCTGCTGCGGTGTCCATATGGTATATCCTACTACCTCATGACGTCAAGAGGGAGCTGAAATCAAAATCTCGTATTTGAGTGCGCGTGCACGCGTGCTGGTTTATTTACCCTGAGGTAAACAAACGCTTCACTTTTAAATATCGGCTTCCCGGCCAGTGTATAATCGTTAGTCGATCATAACATACATTGATTCTCGTGGAAAAGTGAAAATTGCAGGTTATGACTCCTTTAACGTTAACAACATCAGCATTGCGTGACTACATTTGTGTATTAGGGCTACCTGTAGTTCAGTTCTCGGTAACTGTATGAATTAAATGAACAAGTGCGCTACTGTTAGCCTAGAAATCTAGATGCACCCTAGCGGCAGCAACATTTATTTTGCTTCCAGGGTAGTCTGGCAACTCTCCGTTGACTTTCGAGCTGGAAAAACCAAACTCAGGTCAGGCCAATCACATCGTTTATAGAGTCGGTGGGCGGGCTTAACGTAATGACGACAGAGTTGTGACGGTTCCGTGTGAACTCCCTGCTACTTGAAAACAAAGAACGGCTGCTGCTGCTGGCGAACAGCGGTCTTTCGAATCGGCTTTGTCCGTGACTCTGGAGGACTTGGAGTTAAGCTTTTCTTTGAGAAAAGAACAAAGAACGGCACTTAAGTCATTCTTAAAACAGGAAGATGTGTTCGTAGTTTTGCCGGCCAGATATGGCAAAAGTTGAATCTATCAACTAACTTTAGCTCGGCTGTTGGGAAAACGCTCTGGTTGGTTGAAGCGCTGTCCTATTGCGTGCAGAGGGAATTTGAAAGGCAACCGTTTATCGAATTGAGCCGTGTCTATGGTGAGTTGCCAGACTTAACATCTTGATGTAGGTCTGGCTTGCCAGGCTACGCTACTGTTACATAATTGAACCATTGAAATGTCCTACCTGTCCAACAGAAAAAAAGACGTCTCTGTGTTCGTTTTCAACCCCTTCAAAACACGGAGTTCACGCCACCTTTCAAAAGCCCTTCCGATATTTATCCTTGTTTTCGCAGGGGCCGGTTGCAGTCTCTTTTTTTCTGTAGCCACTCCGAAGTGTTTTGCATTTTACGACGGGTGAATCTCCAGTTGTCACTGGTGATTGTCGCTTGAACCTTTCTGGATTCGCCATCAAATTGATGAGTTTAATTATATGAAGTGCTGTGAGAAAAGGCTGTAAATCTCCACCTCCAACATCCTCACACTCATGGCCTACTAGCCGAGACTCTTCTTTATGTGTACAGATGAGACGTAATGACGCAAAGACATGCTCGAATTTCCCATGGAAATCCACCAGTACCACTGGAGTTAAAACATTATCACAAGCTTACCCTTTTGAATCGCGCTACGGCAAGCAGAGAGTTTTGAACACTGGCTGGTTATGTTGGCTACTTTATTTTGGAAAATGTTTAACCCAAAAAAGTTACGGACTGCAGCTTTAATATGCATTTTATTGTGTATTTTGTACATGCTTATGTTTATTAATAAATCCCTGGCATTTGTCCTGTGATAGTATTGAGACGTTACCCGTCCAGCACTGGGTCTTTTACACTGTGATTAAAGGTAAATGTCAAAGGTCGCTGTCATGTTGTGGTGAAGCTTTCAGTATGACACAGAACTAAACAACTAAACATTGGTTTCTTTGTTGAAGAACATGGGGCAGTTTGATTTCATGGAGAGGCTGCTGCTGTTGGCTAGATTAGTAACCATGGTAACCGTCTGGTGTTCGGACTGCACTTTCATTCCCATAAAAAGCAGAGAAATATATTGAGGAACTGGATGAAAATACACCTGTGTTCCTCAAGCAATGCATGTGAACTGTCTTTCGTTTTTTCCGCATGATAATTTACTCGCTCTCATGTTATTTCAGACCTGTGTGGAGCTGAGCAAGTGTATAGTAGTGCCCTAGTTTCTCAGGAGAAAGAGCTCGCAGTATTATTCAGAAAATCTTCAAAACTATTGTTCATTATCCACTCAGATTTGCAGGCTTTGGACAGCGAGCATCAGATTGTGTGTGTGTGTGTGTGTGTCTGTGTGGTGAGAATCTGTCTCTGTTTGACATGCTGGGACAAATGTGTCTGTCAGTGAGAGACGCATCCATTACGCCCTGTCGCTCTGAGACAGACCTCCATGCTGACACATACTCTCTCTCTCTCTCTCTCTCTCTCTCTCTCTCTCTCTCTCTCTCTCTCTCTCTCTCTCTCTCTCACACACACAGAGGAATGATGAGGAGGCTGTTGTGGACAGAGGAGGAACTCGCTCCATGCTTAAAGCCGGATTGGAGAAGGAGGAGCTAGAAGGTAAAAACACACACACACACACACACACACACACACACACACACACACACACACACACACACACACACACACACACACACACACACACACACACACACACACACACACATGTCTGGTTCGCTATCTTTGTGGGGACTCTCCATAGACGTAATGGTTTTTATACCGTACAAACTGTATATTCTGTCCCCTTACACTAACCCTACCCCTAAACCTACCCATCACAGGAAACATTCTGCATTTTTACTTTCTCAAAACAACTCATCCTGTGTGATTTATAAGCCTTTTGAAAAGTGGGGACCGCTGGCTGGTCCCCACAATGTAGGTGATCTCAGGTTTTACTATTCTTATGGGGACATTTGGTCCCCACAATGTAATATAAACAAGGGCACACGCGCGCACACACTCTCTAACACACACGTACACACTCTCTCTAACACACACACACACACACACACACACACACACACACACACACACACACACACACACACACACACACACACACACACACACACACACACACACACAGTCACTCTCACACACACACACACACACACACACACACACACACACACACACACACACTCACTCACTCACTCACTCACACACACACACACACACACACACACACACACGCACACACACGCGCACGCACACACACAAATACTTTTATTTGGTAACTAAGGATGCATTAAATTGATCAGAAGTGACAGTAAAGATGTTTTAAAATGTTTTAATTAAATGCTGTTCTTTCTAATAATCAAAAAATCTTGAAATATTCTGCAAACCATTCTCACATAAATTGATGATAATCTGTGTACAACTAGTGTTTGAGATCATTAAGAAAAAAAAAGAAGGAATTTAATACTTTTAGTTAGCAAGGATGCTTTTGTATTTCTGAATGTATTATGGTTTCCACAAAAATATTAAGCAGTTGAACATTTATAATAAAAATCATCATATCAGAATGATTTCTGAAGGATCATGTGACACTGGAGACTGGAGTAATGATGCTGAAAATTCAGCTTTGATCACAGGAATAAATTACAGTTTAAAATATATTCAAATAGAAAACATTTATTTTGAATTGTAATAATATTCACAATATTATTACTGTATTTTTGATCAAATAAATGCAGCCTTGGTAAACAGAAAAAAATAATCTAGTGAAACCAAACTTTTGAAAGGTAGTGTATCTGTTGTAGACAATCCCAGAATGCTTTGCAATAACCCCAGTGGAAGAATGATCTCATAGATGGTGGATAAAGTGAGAAATATTTGCATATTCGTCAAGTTCAAGTTCACTTTATTTGTATAGCACATTTACAACAGCCACTAAAGTGCTTTACAGAACAACCAGATTAAAATATAGTAAGACCTGCATAACAACACATAAAACACAAATAAGAGCAGCAAAGCTAAGCGAAACCGTAAAACCGGAGTGACAAAACAGTATCAAACTCAAATATAAAATAGTAAAACACGATTAAATCGTTTTCAGAGAGCTCTGATAACATATTCATGTATTGCTCAACCATGCAATAAAAATAGTTCAGTCTAATTCAAATGTACCACTGTGTGCTACGTATTTTAGGCTAACATCAAAATGTATTGGAATCAATTGCGAATTGAAAGGATTTTATTTTCAACAGATTCTCTCATAGTAGCAAACGAACTTTGTGTAGGAAGTGTAGAAAACGACAAGAGCACGACATCGCTCGCTCATCCTGGAGCCGCTGTCATACACACATACACACAATAATAAGCGCTCAGAGAAGTTAATGCTAGTCTGTGGGTGGCAAACCAAGAGCACGTCGCACCAGAGAGACGTGTGTGTGTGTGTGTGTGTGTGTGTGTGTTTATCTGCCTCTGAAATGACATGAAGAGAAGAGAGCGGTGGGAGGATGGATGGCTGGTCTCTGAGAGCGTTTAACAGGGAAAAAGAACAGCTACTCGAAGCGTATTCTCACAGGACTGCAGATGACGTCAGCCGCTCTCCTGCCCCTGGATCAGCTATTTTTACATTCTGTCTGTGAAAAAGAGGCAGGAACGGAGAGAATAATTACAGTATCCAAATTATTATAATAAATGGGTCATCAGAGTCTAAATAGAGGCTCTATATCCTACACAGCTCTGAAATGTAGCGCTAGACAACGATTCATTCAAGTTTGTGTTTACATAATATATGTGTGTGTAGTGTGTATAATTATTTTGTATATATAAATACACACACATGCATGTACATAATTAAGACAAATTTGTTATTTATATATAAAATATATATATATATATATAATATAAATGTTATATATATATATATATACAGTGAGGAAAATAAGTATTTGAACACCCTGCTATTTTGCAAGTTCTCCCACTTGGAAATCATGGAGGGGTCTGAAATTGTCATCGTAGGTGCATGTCCACTGTGAGAGACATAATCTAAAAAAAAAATCCAGAAATCACAATATATGATTTTTTAACTATTTATTTGTATGATACAGCTGCAAATAAGTATTTGAACACCTGTCTATCAGCTAGAATTCTGACCCTCAAAGACCTGTTAGTCTGCCTTTAAAATGTCCACCTCCACTCCATTTATTATCCTAAATTAGATGCACCTGTTTGAGGTCATTAGCTGCATAAATACACCTGTCCACCCCATACAATCAGTAAGAATCCAACTACTAACATGGCCAAGACCAAAGAGCTGTCCAAAGACACTAGAGACAAAATTGTATACCTCCACAAGGCTGGAAAGGGCTACGGGGAAATTGCCAAGCAGCTTGATGAAAAAAGGTCCACTGTTGGAGCAAGCATTAGAAAATGGAAGAAGCTAAACATGACTGTCAATCTCCCTCGGACTGGGGCTCCATGCAAGATCTCATCTCGTGGGGTCTCAATGATCCTAAGAAAGGTGAGAAATCAGCCCAGAACTACACGGGAGGAGCTGGTCAATGACCTGAAAAGAGCTGGGACCACCGTTTCTAAGGTTACTGTTGGTAATACACTAAGACGTCATGGTTTGAAATCATGCACGGCACGGAAGGTTCCCCTGCTTAAACCAGCACATGTCAAGGCCCGTCTTAAGTTTGCCAATGACCATTTGGATGATCCAGAGGAGTCATGGGAGAAAGTCATGTGGTCAGATGAGACCAAAATAGAACTTTTTGGTCATAATTCCACTAAACGTGTTTGGAGGAAGAAGAATGATGAGTACCATCCCAAGAACACCATCCCTACTGTGAAGCATGGGGGTGGTAGCATCATGCTTTGGGGGTGTTTTTCTGCACATGGGACAGGGCGACTGCACTGTATTAAGGAAAGGATGACCGGGGCCATGTATTGCGAGATTTTGGGGAACAACCTCCTTCCCTCAGTTAGAGCATTGAAGATGGGTCGAGGCTGGGTCTTCCAACACGACAGTGACCCGAAGCACACAGCCAGAATAACCAAGGAGTGGCTCTGTAAGAAGCATATCAAGGTTCTGGCGTGGCCTAGCCAGTCTCCAGACCTAAACCCAATAGAGAATCTTTGGAGGGAGCTCAAACTCCGTGTTTCTCAGCGACAGCCCAGAAACCTGACTGATCTAGAGAAGATCTGTATGGAGGAGTGGGCCAAAATCCCTCCTGCAGTGTGTGCAAACCTGGTGAAAAACTACAGGAAACGTTTGACCTCTGTAATTGCAAACAAAGGCTACTGTACCAAATATTAACATTGATTTTCTCAGGTGTTCAAATACTTATTTGCAGCTGTATCATACAAATAAATAGTTAAAAAATCATACATTGTGATTTCTGGATTTTTTTTTTTTAGATTATGTCTCTCACAGTGGATATGCACCTACGATGACAATTTCAGACCCCTCCATGATTTCTAAGTGGGAGAACTTGCAAAATAGCAGGGTGTTCAAATACTTATTTTCCTCACTGTACAGTATATTCATGCAACATACTCATATATGTCAACATACTGTATATATTACACTGAGCTGCAAAAACACTGCTCGTGACAGCAAAAATATGACATTTCCTCCACTCACTGCAGCTTGTAAATACATCTGCAGTTTCAGCTTTTGAACACATGACATTTATTCATTTTCAGACACGTTTTATAACCCAGTGAACACTAGGCAGCTGTAAGATTCACTCTGAATTGGCCCAGGAGCTCACATAATGGGCACACTTTGCACATACTTTTATACTTGAGGATATTTTGTGCATAAAGCCCGATTCTCTGAAGAACATGTGAGTGAATAACACTGTTCGGATATTTGGGTCTGGTGATTTTGATCACAGACGCTCCTCTGAATCTTGTGAACATCATCTTGAGTTTTAAATGTCAGGACTTTGTAAACACAAGTGGTCAACCTTGTAAAGTCTAAAGCTTTAGAAATCGATATAAGCCTGTGTCATTGAGCCGTTTCCCATTGCAGGACGATGCATTCAGTCCTTCTCATAATGTTATGTACTAACATACATGAATGTAATTCAAACACAACTTTATGATGTAATTTAAGCCTCATTTTATCCAGCTTTCAGCTTCCTTTTAACTGCCAGGAAGAGGAAGATCTGTCTGTAGGTTAGCATTAGTCTATATATGTCATGTGTGTGTGTGTGTGTAAGCACACAGACAGATGTTATGTTTCACAGCAATTAAACTCATGCTGCTGTCTCGACCTCTCAATCATTCAAATGCAATTACAGTGAGTGATAACCGTTATTTAGCATTGTTCAGAAAAGAGAAGTAAATACGGGTTAAATATGTTTGGTAAACGGACTTTTTCTATTGCATCGTCTCTACTTTACATTCCACTTTAAAACCTAATGACAGCAATTTTAGGGATCATATGTTTAAGGAAGCATGCCAAAACGGTAGGCAGCCGTATAATTATTGTATAATTATTGTATAATTGTATTTTCATAATTATGTAGGATAATCATTCCAAATGAGCCACAGCATAATTACGCTGCCTTCTAAAACACCTTCGTTTGGCTGAATAGTGAAGCAGACCTGCAAGTATCTTTTATGGGAAAGACAAACCCATAATGCATTGCAACGGAGTAAGTGATGAGTAAAAAAGTTTAAAAAAAAATATCCATCTGAGTATGAATGTTTAAGTTAATAATAAAAGTTGATTATTTTACAGTTTTTGGTACATTTTCACATTTTAACAAAGCTGGTCATTCTTTCAAAACCTGATCCCATGCTTTCATTATAATACACATTTCAGTCGAAATAATCATTTGTTTCAAACACAAAATTATTGAAATATATAATGACAACATTTGGTTTAATCACCAAAACACAACAGTATGATCTTCTTTCAATTTAGTACTTTTAACAATCAATTCATTTAACAGCAAACAATGCAAGAAACATGTTTCAAATGACCATTGTTGATGAAATAATTACAGTAATACACATTAAAAATACACTTACATTACCTAACGTATGTAATTGAATCAATAATGTTTGTAATGGTATCTGTCTAGTGTGTTATCAAAAGGTGTGAAGTTATGAAACGGCCATGAGGTTTTGTGCTGGAACCGGGTTTGCTGGAAATACAGTAAATGTTTTCACTGTGCCATTATGACTGA
The DNA here is from genome assembly GCF_951802725.1 of Rutilus rutilus. Classification (NCBI taxonomy): domain Eukaryota; kingdom Metazoa; phylum Chordata; class Actinopteri; order Cypriniformes; family Leuciscidae; genus Rutilus; species Rutilus rutilus. Next base: position 3,599,247 of record NC_140215.1, read on the forward strand.
ATACTGTAGCTGACCTTTACAGATGAAAAGTGAGTTACAGTAATGTGGCAGTCTCTACCATGGTAATCTGTTTACAGTATCACATGACATACATACTCTAATGTAAACATGCCGTATTTGATGCCGTCTGTCTCCCTTCTTCTGATGCATCTCTGACCCCACTCACACTCACACACACTCACACACACTCACAGTCACACAGTATAATTTATAAGCTGTTTTCCTCATGGGGACCAATAACATGCCCCCACAAGGACAAGGATTTTGGATATTGCCATCTTTGTGGGGATATTTTGTGAGTTTACCAGACCACACACACACACACACACACACACACACACACACACACACACACACACACACACACACACACACACACACACTTTGAACATAGTGGTTATAATCTAAGATAAATCGCTTATGACGTAAAAAGAATTTGTTACATTTGGTTATCAGTATCGGAATTGCAAATATCAATATTCAATTATTGAATATTCAATTGCAAAAATTGCAAACAAAGTAGAAACTATATCTATAGAATCTGTATCTATAGAATCTATAGATGAACCAAATGATTCATTGATTAACCATTAAGATCAGTATGATTCAATAATAGACAAATGTATTAAACTGAGCGAAAACAGATGAAAATCAAAAGTTTGATAGTAATGGCATTATGAAAGACAGTTATTGTGAATGAAACATTTATGTAGATTAAACAGTTATTTGTACTAACTCAATTGAAAACATGCTGAAATGTTTGAAAAAAATGCACTTTTGATGATCTGTTGTGATATTAGTACTATAATTTTTGAAAATGTGCACCTTACATGTCAAAATAGTACCAAAGCGCATAAAAAAACCTGTACAATATTGATTATAAGTGTACTTGTATTTCATTCGCTGCTGGAAAATATAGCAAAAAAAAAAAGTTTGCCCAGTATATATATATTTTTTCATATCTTGTTTTATGCTCAATATAAGACCATTTAGTATTTTCCAATTGTATGAAGTTTCATTTCGGTGAATGTTATCTCTGTTGTTGAAAAAAATCCTAATTAACAAAGGGCCTCAGAACATGATCTAAAATGTGCATTTTTTTATTTAATATACAGGAGATTTTACATTCTCCGAGTCCCTGTCTGTTTGCTTTTGGTCAATAGGTCACAGGACTCTGTATATCGGTGTTCACGTTCCTCTGGGCAGAAGAACCCACCGACGCCATCGACATCACGGACACCGGCACAGGAAGAGAAGCAAGGAGAGAGACTCAGGGGTCGAAGACGGACGAGAATCACCTTCATACAGTAACACTCCATCCTTTCCTCTATGCATGCAATTATTATATTAGTATGTTTGTCTTGTTTTTCAGTACAGATATCTAAACATTCTTAGATTTGTTTGACACACAATTTTATTTTCTTGTTTTCAGCAAAAGCTTAGTTAAATTTGATACATATTTAATTTCTTATTTCCTTTTGCATCTCAAGCAAATCTATCTTGCATTAAACATGTTTAGATGTTTGTCCCGTAAAACAAAACAAAGATACGGAAACACTTTATGCATTAAAGGGATAGTTCACCCTAAAATGAAAATAAAGTCATAATTTACTCACCCTGGTGTTGTTCTAATGAAGTATGTTGTTCTTTTTTGGATCACAAAAGGAAAAATGTAAAAAATATCCTGCTTTCTGTTTTGGTCTCTCCATAAAATGGCAGTGAATAGACCCCTTATGTCGTTTTTTGTGGGCGGAGCTTAGGTGGCGGCAGAACGATCCCCCGGCCGCTTCACTAACCTTAGTTTGCAAGTTTTGTTAGCTTGTTTTTTAATAATGACTGGAGAAAATCCGATATTATCTTAATGTGCAAGGCCACTCACTGTCCAGGACCGTGATTGTTATTTGCAAAAGTTTAACGATGTGAATATTTTCTAGAAATAAAAATTCCAGATACAGCATATTCATGTATTTGATTACCCTTTCTTACCAGGTTCTTCAAAAAGTCTAGTCACAATCGATCACAACAATGTATACAATCATAGATGATTCACAAATAATCACAATCATTTAGAAAACATTATGCGATAAAATTTCAAATTGGAGCCTGTGCTCCGTCGATTCTTGCACCCAACTACACAACAAGATGACATTTAATAACAATAATAATAATTTAAGCTCCTTATTATGTAGCCGAATCTGTGCTGGTTTGTATTGGCCGCCTTATGGCAAGCCGTTTTAACTTTTAATCATTTCCAGGATACTAATTCTTGATATCAACAATTCAGTTTTTACTAGTTAAAATGATAGTTATTGATATCAGGAATTAGATTTCTACTGTAACAATGGCAATTTTTGATATCAGAAATTACATTTCCACTAGTAACAATGCTAATTCTTGATATCCACAATTAAATTTTCACAAGTTAAAATGCTAATTCTTGATATCAGCAATTTAATTTCAACTAGTAAAAACTATAATTCTTGATATCTGTAATTGTATTTTCACTAGTGAAATGTCACCACAGGCTGCCATTCAAAATCCATTGTTGATATCAAGAATTGATTTCTTACTTGTTGAAATTCCAATTTCACATATCAGAAATACAATTCTTACTAGTAAAAACCTTTATTTTTGATATCAAGAATTAAACTGTCACTAGCTGAAATGTCTATTCTTGATATAAACAATTGAATTGCTACTAGTAACAATGTTCATTTTTTATATCAATAATTCAGTTTTCACTAGTGACAATGTTAATTTCTGATATCATGAATGTGATTGTTACTAGTAAGAAAGACATTTTAGATATCTGAAATTATATTGATATCAGAAAAACATTTTCAGATATCAAAAATGAAAAATGTTACTAGTAGCAATTCATTTGTTGATATCAAGAATAGACATTTCAACTAGTGACAATTGAATTATTGATATCAGTAATGCACATTTTTACTAGTAACAATGTAATTCTTGATATCAACAGTTCATATCCTGGAAATTAATAAAAGTTAAAACAGCTTGCCATACCGCCTCCAGTTTTCCTTTTGTTTTGCCACTAGCTAACGCCATTACGTAACTGTGACGTCGGCTCGAAATTGGTCTATAGCGACCAGCATCAAGCTTTAAAAAAACACTTAAAAGTATCAGTGAACGGTCCCATGAAACCGTGTCGTTTATTCCAAGTGTTCTGAGGGTTTATAATAGGGTTTGGTGAAAAACAAACAGAAATATAATGCATTGTTAAACAAAAATCCTGATCTTGGCCGTTGTTCGTGAGATTCTGTTAGCGCCGCTGTTCACTCCGAATCGCCCACAAAAACACACAAGTTGTGAGAAATCAAGATGAATATAAATGCGACATGTAATACAACTCCTAGAAATCCCATTAAAAGTATCCGTGTACTGTCTTCACTGAGTTGAATATATCCGGACCGGAAATATGAGAATGACAGTTGGCAGATGTGAACGCAATGACTTCTTGTTACGACGAACACAACTAAAATATTCACCTCAGAGAAGAAGTTACATGGTTTGTGTTTCATGTGGTGTTTTTATCCATCTTGATTTCTCATAACTTGTGTGTTTTTGTGGGCGAGTTGGAGTGAACTGCAGCACTGATAGAGTTTCACGAGCACGCAGACACGCACAGAAGACCAACGGCCAAGATTTTCGTTAAATTATACATACAATTTCTGTTTGTTTTTCACTAAACCCTATTATAAACCCCCAGAACAACTGGGAATATAACAGGGGCGATTCTAGGATTTCAATATTGGGGGGCTCAACCATCTGTGGGTAAAATATATATTTTTTAATGTTTTAAACTTTTTTTTTTTAGCTACATTTGTGCAGTAAAATTAACTTTAAGGTAGATCTACATTTATCATTTTCATTCATGGAGATAGCATAGAAAATGTGCCAGGATTTAGTGGAGGATTTCTGTCACCTGGTGGAAAACACACATTTAAAGGAACACGCCGACTTTTTGGGACTTTAGCTTATTCCCCGTATCCCCCAGAGTTAGATAAGTCCACACATACCCTTCTCATCTCCGTGCGTGCCGTAACTCTGTCTGACGCACCCACCGCTAGCCTAGCTTAGCACAAAGACTGGAGGTAAACGGCTCCAGCTAGCATACTGCTCCCTTAGTGACAAAATAATGCCAACATTTTCCTATTTACATGTTGTGATTTGTATAGTCACAGCGTGTACGAATAACAAGGTCACATGAGACACAGCCATCTTCTAACCGTATACATACTGGGAACTATATTCTCAGAAGGCGAAGCACTGCTACTTGTGCGGAGTGATTTGCTCGCAGCGCCTGAGAAGCCCTGTGGTGAGGAGCAGAGAGTTCGCTCAGAGTTGGAGTAAATACTCTGAAAATGACATGAAATTACCACTATAACCAGTAGGTGGCTGCAGAGGATCACCCATTAGCTCATTAGCACTCTCTTTTATAACTCTTTTAGCATGTTTTGCTTTTGGATTTATTATAAAAGGAATATAATAACAAATTGTAACAATTTTATTGGACTGAAGTATGAAGTAGCAAGAGTAGGAAAAGCCACAAAGTCTCATGCCATTTAGATGAAAGGAATTTTAATAAAAAAACGAAACAAAAATAAGCCCAGATTTTACTTCATGGGATCATTCTTTGATACTTTTGCATCTGTTTAAAAAAAACAACATTTTTTACATTTCTCCTTTTGTGGTCTGAAAAAGAAAGAAGGGCATACGGCATTAGAACAACACCAGGGTGAGTAAATGAGACTTATTTCCCATTTTAGGGTGAACCATTCCCTTAACTAACATTTACTAACAGTGGCCAACACATTTGTGCAGTAAATGACAGTATTTTTTAAAATCATATATCCTTCTTTATTTTTTCTGTTTGATGTCGTCTTCTGTTCTTTCTGATTCCCTTTCATCGTTTCTTCTTCTCTTTGACGGTCTGTCCTATTTGATAATGTTTCTTTGATGTGCGCTGTCTTTCTGTTGTGGTCTCTGATCCGGACAGGCTCACTGTCGAATGTGTGTTGCTCTTTTAGCAGCTCATCATGACGACTCAACAGTGACGAGTCCAGATTATTTCCCGTGGTGTATTATTGGCAACATAACTTGTGTTGTTTTGGCTCTCTGATGCTTTTTTAGCTGATGTTTGTATGACTATTTTAGCCACGTGACCTTTACGACTGAGCTTAGTGGTTCATTAAAAAACCCTGAAATGATGTGTCACAGATACTCCCTCTCAGAGGGTTCAGTTCCTGCTGGGCACTGAGGATGATGATGAAGAGCACATACCACATGACCTCTTCACTGAGCTGGATGAGATCTGCCTCCGTGATGGAGAGGATGCTGAGTGGAGAGAAACCGCCAGGTACTGACCCATGTGACTTGATCATGTGATATCACCTCAACCAGTCATATCTGGATTCATGCTGCATTCACCGCATAATTATGAGATGACAACCCATGACGTTCTACTCAGAGCTGATCACGTCTTATGCATTTCTATTGCACTCTACAGTCAAATTAATCTGCAGCGGTCAGGTGGTACGAGTTAGAGCTCTCAGAAAATTCCCAGCTTCCAAGTTGTAATTACGAGGACGTGAATGCTCGTTACATGTTAGAATCTCGCAATTATGGTAAATCTGACATGGAGTGAATGCACATTTAGTCGTTTAATGCACATTTATGGGTCAACGACATATCAGGAGGTCTGAGAAGATGAAAAGTATTTTAAAAATCTAGTTTAGAGTGCATGTGCCAAGCTTTTAAAATACAATTTTTATAATCCTGATTTTATTCAATGCTTTTATTATGCAAAAAAAGTGGCGTATTCATAGTAAAAATTTAAAATTTATTAATATTTGTCATAAAAGCATAAAAGTATTTTTTGTGAAATCTGATTTTATTACTGATTTCTTTTTAGCTTAATAATCAAGACATCCCAGAAGTTTTCCAGGTGTTAAGGAAAATATTTTATGACTTTTTACTTAATTATTACACAGATCTAGAGTAGTTTATTCTTTTTTTTTTTTTTTGTCAAAAGTGATATAGATGTTTTTCAAAAATGCATGACACCAACATGATGAATGCAAAAGATTACATTTCAAAGAACTTGCCTTGACCCTCTACGACATCTTTATCTGTTTTTAGCCCACGAATAATTAATCAGTATTTTTGGGGGGCTTTTGACATGATGTGTTAATGTTCAGCGTTTCTCAGAGATTGATTCTTGGCTGCTCTGATATGTTTTGAGAGCATGAGTGATGCATTAAATCTGTTGAGCGGCATTAGTCTAAGAGAGCTGAGGTTATATAAAGAACCATTGTTGTGTAATGTGTGTGTGTGTGATAAAACAGAAAGGCTAAATACAGCACTTAAAATGATGATGATGGTTTCTACATTGTCATATGGCATCACTTCTAAATGCAAGTGCACTCAGCACAGGAATTATTTTTATTTTGTCTTGTAAATTGTAGTCCTTTATATCCAAAAAATAGGAAATATTCACATGAAACAACACAAATCCTCATTTACTTATTCAGTTAGGGTTACAAAAATACCATAAAAAAAAAAGATTAATACATTTTTCACCTGCTTGTCATTGCAAACACTGAATGACAGGTCATAGTGCTCTCAAGTTGTAAACGGGCATATTTGACACATGAAATGAAGGACGGATGGCTTGTGCACGATATTCCGATTCTTCTGGATTAGTGCGAGAGCTTCATGTGAAGGTTCAGCTCTGACATGCATTGGTCATCTGGCTGCAGGTGTGATTGTTTTAACTGTGTCCAGGTGGCTGAAGTTTGAAGAGGACGTGGAGGACGGTGGTGAGCGCTGGAGTAAACCGTACGTGGCCACGCTCTCTCTGCACAGTCTCTTCGAGCTGCGGAGCTGCATCATCAACGGCACCGTCATGCTGGACATGAGGGCCAGCTCTCTGGAGGAGGTCGCAGGTACAGCTTTCTGTGCTTGCGCATTTATGCCTTTTATCCAAAGCGACTTAAAAGAGAGGAACAAAGCAGTTCGTCAAGGAGCCAACAATAGTCATAATATATAATGCCAGGTTTACTAGGTTAGGAAGCAAGCTGGAAAAGAGGAGGAATGTAGATACGATTTTTTGTGTGTTTTATTTTAAAGAAATGCAAAAAAAAAAAATAAATTATCATAGAACTGATTTTATTAGGCTATAAAAACATGATGAAATCTGTCACTTCTACGTCACATTTAATCCAAATATCCATAAGAAAAATGGAATGATAAAGAAAAAATCGAGACTTTTTTGGATAAGGTTTGCATTGAATTACATTTTCCAAAATAATCCTCATTAATGCAACAAAGAAAATCCAATTCTGAGTCGGATAAAACTAATTGTGAACTATTTATACAACATTTGTTGAACTTTTCTTTAATGTACACTGATTAAAAGTTAGTTTAAATTCATTGTAGTACAACATTTTTACTTTAATTCAGTGAAAATGACAGTAATGTAGAGTAAAGTGATTCTCATTATTGAGATTAATTACAATTCTAGGAAAACGTAAAAGCAAAACATACGGATGCATAACGTAATGAGAGTTCGGGGAAAACGTAAAGGGAAAAAAAGTGGTCTTAAAAATAGGTGTGCTGCCAATTGATTAAAAAAGCACACACTTTTCTGTAATTACACTTAACAAACATTTTGGTTACACTTTATTTAGATAGTCCTCTTTAGACATTCAAATAACTATAAGTCACTTTGTAACTACATGTCAACTAACTCTCATTAGAGTATTAGTAGGCTATAGTACTGATTAGTACTGACTATAAGTAACTTTGCAAGTACATGTAAACTTATTCTGCTAACCCAAAACTAACAGTCTACTAATAGGCTAATGAGAGTTAGTTGACATGTAGTTGCAAAGTAGTTAGTAGAATGTCTAAAGTGGACTATCGTAACCTAAATTTGTCATATTTTTTTGTATTGCATTGTTTTTATTATTGCTTTCATTGTTTTTGACCCATGCAACATTTTACATACCAGTACAATTTTACAATTCTTGATTCAAATTTTTATACCACAACAAAAAAAAAGCTTTATTTTCTTTTTGTAAAATATAATTGGTTGTTTTTCTCTTTTGATTGTGAATCGAACTGTGACCTGAACATGTTTCCGTGAGACTCTTTTATTCTTTCCGGTGAAATGTTTACCATCTTTGGTCAAATGAGCTTCCCTTGTCAAATTATCACATTGTAATAGGCTGTGGATGTGCCAGCGCTCGTATGCCTCCGAGGAACACCTTAAACTGAGTTCAACACTTTAATCTCTGTGGGATTGGTGTAAGACGTGTACAGATTCTCAGTGTTTACAGCTCAGGTAATTGACATGTATGTACAAAGATTTAGTGTTTAGCTTCTCAGCATCAATATTTCATGAGTTGAGCCTGAGAAAGTGTTGCAAATCCAGTAGGATATAGAAGAAGATCAGTAGCAAAAATATTGACATTATATTTGAGACTTATTTCTCTGAATATTTCTTAAAGGGATATTTCACCGCTGGAAAGATGAATGTGTATTTAAATTGGGTCATTTATGTAGTAAAAATGTGAAATTATTTCAGAAGTTGGTGCCTTCTAGACTGAGAAAAGCCAGAAAATGTATTTTTGGCTCATGTGGATGAAAGACAACAACTCCCAGAATGCACTTGCTTCGCTGCCCTACGAGGCCACTCCCAAGCCACGCCTCCCGGTTACAGAGGGCAGTATCGGAAGAAATGATACAGCTAGGCTACTAGTCGACTGGAAACTGAAAAGACGGCGTTTTATCGTGAGATCCCCCTATGGGCGGGTTGAACACATGCGGAACGAGCTCCTCTTACTGGCTGTAGTCTCTCGCCTCTGGACAAAAAAGCCTCAGATGATGATAAATGACGACTTTTGCGTCATCTGAGTTTTTTTCCCAGACACACAATACAGAAATCTCTCGTCTCAGGGGGACATGAGGGAGGGAAGCACGGTCATTCAAAAATACTACCGGGTTTCTACTTATACAAAGCTTAATGCTAATCGGTGAAGTATCCCTTTAAGTAAATTTTCGGACACAACCCAACCCTTAAATGAATTGAGAAATCCAAATTTCCTTGATATTTTGACATGTAAGAGGTCATTGTACCATAAAAAATACCCTGTAAGTTTCAGAACTCAAAACTTCCATGTTAGTCCCAAAATGGCTTTTAGTGAAAACCAAGCTTCCAAAATGACTCGTTTCGGATTTTGTCTCAGTATGACATCATAGGTCTGCAGAATCAGATCAACGCCCACTTCTACATCACTGCCTCTTTAGCCCCGCCCACTGATTCATGCAAACACAGGATTACTCCAAAAACCAAAGAGATGTTAAACTATGTAACGAGATAAACACCTTTCTGTAGCGTCTGCGTTTCAACACTAATATTGATCAAATATAATACTACCTCACAAAAATACATAAGGAATAAATATGAATAAAAGATGATTCATTTCCAAGCTGTCGTAGACTGGATTATTTAAAAGAAATGATTTTGGGGTATTTGAGGTGTAGGTTTGTTTTCCTCTGATTCAGAATCAGACTCTGGCTCAAACATGTATGGCTGAATTTCACCGGTTGCCATTTTTTCAGCATCGTAAGGTTTCAAAACAATTCCACACGTGTAGCGCGGACATTAAAAATTATTTTAATATGAAAAACTGTTACCCAATCTTAGCAGTGGCCGTTTACTGTGTCAAAGAGAGGGTAAAAAAGGATAGGAAATAGCCTATTACTTCTAATTTAGGATGATTTTTGATGTAAATATCTTGATTACATTACAAGTGGACCTCAAAGAACATTATACAACTCTTAATAATGCAGTTCATGATCCTTTTAAGTCTTGACTACAAAAAACTGATTCGACATTTCCACCTTTATTGCTGTTGGGGCATGTTGTCACAAAAAGTCAACGTGTGTTGGATGATCTGTATATTTTCATGTACTGTGGGTTCAATGCGATAGAACAAGCATCAAGAGGTGACTGTGCTGTGGAAATGCATTGTCTTTATTGTTTAGAGTCAGTCATGAATTATACAGCGTTTGCACCTTCTCACTCTCTTCAGCATGTGAATTTTGCATTACTCAAAGCTGTTCTGCATCTTCAGATACATGAGACGGGTCTCTGAGCAGCCGCTCCATCGGTTGACATCTGCATCAATGTCAGTTTCTGATGCAGAGTTCAAGGAACATCTGCAAAATAGGCACAGATGAGCTTTCTGCCAAACATTTAGCATAGATTAGCCATTTAAAGAGCACATTAGCTCTGTATATCAAGACAGCACTGGCCAGACACATGCCTTGGGGGGAATTCGTACCTTTAGAAATTCATCACTCTATTTATTATTCAGGTTTGAAATGAATAATTAACACTTTAGTGGAGCATATGAAGTTGAATATACCATTTGACAGCTCTATAACACTGCAGATCTCAATGATAATAAACATGTGAAAAGAAGATTTGAATGACATCAGATGATTGCAAAACGACTAGTTTCGTTGTGATGTTAAGTTTGATATATATATATATATATATATATATATATATATATATATATATATGTAAACATATATATGAAGAGAGTGGGATTGATGATAGATAGATAGATAGATTTAAATGGTTTTTGTATGTATATATATATATGTATATATATATATATATATATATATATTTTTTTTTTTTTTAATATATATAAAAGGGAAAATAATAAGACTATTATGTTTTTTAGTTCAATATTGCAATATTATCTTCTTATCTGCTGCTGATCATTTGTAATGTTGTGTGTTGAATTTCTTAGATATGGTTCTGGACCAACAGGAAGTGGCTGGGCATCTTGAAGACGATGTCAGGAGGAAGGTCAAAGAGGCTCTTTTGAAGCAGCATCATCATCAGAACCAGAAGAAACTGGCCAATCGGATTCCCATCGTCCGCTCCTTCGCTGATATCGGCAAGAGGCAGTCCGAGTCCAACTGCACCGACAAAAACGGTATTCATTTGTCTGATTGTGCGGATGACACTCAAATGATACACACTACAGCTCAAAAGTTTGGGGTCAGATAATACGAAATGAGTGTGTTTCTTCAGATTGATCAAAAGTGACAGTAAACAGCAACAGATTTCTATTTCAAGTAAATGCTGTTCTTTTGAACTTTCTATTCGTCAAGAATACTGAAAAAAAAATACATTAAAGTTTCCACAAAAATATAAAGCAGCACAACTGTTTTCAACATTGATAATAACAATAAATGTTTCTTGAGCAGCAAATCATCATATTAGAATGATTTCTGAAGGATAATGATGCTGAAAATACATTTTTGCATCACAGGAATAAATTACATTTTAAAACATATTACAATAGGAAACTGCTCATTAAATAGTTATTAATAATAATTTTTACTGTATTTTTGATCAAATAAATGCAGCCTTGGTAAGCATTTCAAAAGCATTAAAAAATCTTACCAGCCCCCAAACTTTTTTAAACGATAGTGTATAACAATATGCAATGTTCAAACAACCTACACATTTCTTCCGTGTGTAAAATTTCTTCAAATGCAAAAACCCCAAAATACACACAATTTCTGTATTCTGTACACAAATGGAGAGATATTTTACTTGCATTTAATTCAGTAACTCTGGTGATTTGCTTAATTTGACTGTTTGTTGTCTCTGGTTTCATTAGAAATGTCAGATCCACCATCTCAGAGTTTCAGCGTCTGTGTTGTCGTGTGTTTGTGTGTGTGTGTGTGTGTGTGTGTGTGTGTCTGACAGGCACTTCATCTCATCTCTTTAAGTCTTCTCTGTGGCGATCAGTTGTTTCAGATGGGAATGATGGGCAGGTCTCATCTTGTTCTCCATGTTGGCCTCTGTGCTGCTCGTCAAGTGTGTCCATCACTTCACCTCTCCCTCCTCCATCCTCCTCATCCACACACCCAAACAAGAACCCCACCGCCACCTTCAGCCCGGACCGAGAGGACGGCTTGGATCCAGGCAACTTTTAACTTCAGAGACTTTCCCTTCTGCTGTAGTGCTTCCTAAAACATAACATGTAAAGGTGGTTATCTCAGAGAATAGGTTGCACGTGGTAAAAAACGTCTTAAATGGTGGAGGACATGTGCGGCACACTTGATTATTGTCATTTGCAGTGTTTCGGGGGAGTGGGCGGCACAAAATAGTTTTTTGGTGTGATTAGCTTGTTTTTCTGGTGGAGATTTCTTTGCAGAATCATGGGGGATATTCAACAGGAGTTTCGCTTTTAAACATGATTTTGTACAAATTAAGGCTGATGGCTTCAACGAAAGCAAATACCATCGATTAACAACCTCTCAGCTGACATTAAGTGTGTCTTTGATGGTTTTTGTTATCATTCAAACCAATTCCCAGATGTGACCCTGGATCACAAAACCAGTCACATGTCGCACGGGTATATTTGTGGCAATAGCCAACAATACATTGTATGGGTCAAAATGATCAATTTTCTTTTATGCCAAAAATCATTAGGATATTAAGTAAAGCTCATGGTCCATGAAGATATTTAGTCAATTTCCTACTGTAAATATATAAAACATTTATTTTTGTGAGTGAATGCAGCACAATCGTGAACATAAATGAACAACTTTAAAGGAGATTTTCTCAGTGTTTCGATTTTTTTACACCCTCAGATTCCAGATTTTCAATAGTTGTATCTCGACCAAATATTGTCCTATCCTAACAAACCATACATCAATGGAAAGCTTATTTATTTAGCTTTCAGATTATGTATAAATCTCAATGCCAAAAAATTTACCCAAGTGACTGGTTTTGTGGTCCAGGGTCACATATGGAGAAAATGAATAGGATTGTTGCATTCTATTGGGTGAGAAAACAAAATTTCCCATGATTCCCTGATTCACTGTGCAACTCACAAGAAGGATAAAAATGCGTTCCTTGTTGCACAAATGCTAAGAAAATCTTCAAAAAAGTATTCAAAACTTCATAATTATATGATTGTAGTTGAGCAAGAGTTGAGCTACTTGTATGCGACTGGTAAAATATAGTTAATTTAGTAGCATTGCTTCTTTTAGTTGGTTATGCCCAGGGCTTGACATTAACACCTGCCAAATACGGGTGTATTTCAGCGGTGGCGTGTAACGCAGTCACTCCTACAAGCCACTTCGGGGGGATGAATTTTATATATATTAAATACATTTTTCAATTGTAGTCTTTTACAAGGCATCTGAAATAATTAACTAAGTACAATGTAGTGTTGTCAAAAATATAGATTTTTTGATGCATATCGATGCTGATATATTCCAATACTCGTTTTCCACAGATACACGACACCAGCTGCTCTTTCTCACTCTTAAACAGTCGAATACACACAAAATAATGTCAAAACGCCGGTATTGGCAAGTATTCACGTAAACAGTCAGTTATGTTTTAAGTGAACATAAACAGTTGAGAAAGAAAACGCATGTGTAATGGATCCGTGCGTCAAGTCTTAGAGCCCTTTCACACCTACCTTGTTTGGTCCGGATATTCTGACTTTTCAGTTTGATCTGAATCAAAATTGCAGGTATGAAACCTCCAATTAATTGGACCACGGTCCGGACCAAACAGACGAAATTTGGTCCGACGAAAATCGGTAGTCTCGGTCCGAATCAAACTGGACAAAGGTTTGGTTCGTTTCTAGTGTGAAAGCATTTTCTGTATGGTTCGAACTTTCAGACCATTTATAGGAAGTTCCGGTGGATCCATAATGCCATAATAATAAAAGTATAGTGGCAACGGTATGCGTCTGTTCATTCATTCTTGTCAAAGTTACCCGCCGACTTGACAACACGCTGACATCAGACGCACGTTCATTTACAAACCAATCAATGTCAAGATGCAGCCCGCAGAGATGATGACGACAGGACGCAAGTACGTCATGTAAAGTTCTTTAGTGCGCTCGCATAATTGCAACGAGAAACCAAACCAAAACTAACCGAATTTATACCATGGTCTGGGTGAATACTCGATTCTGATTGGCTGCAGGGTGTCCATTAAAAAGTGATAGAGGACACCTAGTAAAGGAGTTCTGGTGAAACTGACTGTTTACTGTTCAAAATTAATAAATAAATGCGCTGGCTACATCAGCTGTGAGTAACCATAGCAGCAGGCAGTCAAAGTATCCGTTTACAATTTATTGTATCAAAACAAACATCTAGTTAGCCGTTATACATGTGCCTACCTGTGTGTTTTAATTATAGGTTAAAAAAACGAAAGTGTATGATCTTGTGTGATCTCTTGTCCATGGCTAGACAAGCCTAACTTACATGAAAAAAAATACGTTAACTTTCTGGCTGGTAAGTTAGCTAAACTGAAGGGTTCTACGAGCTGAGCGGACTATAAATATCTCCGGTTGCTAAATAAACCGTCAGGCGTAACCAGGGAAACCAAGTTATTGTTTGTAAAAACTTTAGATTTCGATTGTAAAACTAATTAAAATATAAACTAATGTTTTAAAAATGTGTTATTTGGCAAGTGACCATGGTATAAGCGGGTTAATGCCCTTCGAGGTGTCCATTGTCAGGTATTAATGGACCTCCGCTGCGCGTCGGACGGATCACGCCTCGCCGGCGTCCATTAATAGCTGACAATGGACACCTCGTCGGGCATTAACCCTTACTTATTACATGGCTTGGTTGAATTCTAATGTAGAATGCGGTGTGTTATTTCTTGATAACAGACCGCTGCTAAGTATAACACACCGTTGCCATGAAAAACAGAGTGTTGCTATGGACGCAGGATTCTAACCGTAGAGACGGAACGGACTATTTTCTTTAGCGGAAGCAATACAATCGTTTTTAAATCAATAAACTCCTTTTTAAATCAATATTTTGTGTCAAATTATTGATTTATTTGGTAGGTAGCCATGTAATAAGCGGGATAATGTAGAGCGAGGCGGTTGTTATAGCGAATACAACCCCTTCAGGCTGATTCAAGCTCTGCTTCGCTGCGCTCTACATGATCCCTTACATATACAATGTATCAAAACATGAACTTTGGTGCGGACTCTCAGGTGTAAAAACGCCCTTAAAGTGACAGCAGCTTAATATACCTAATGCCAAATTATGAGATAATATAAAAAATATCTGTATGGCAGTTTTTCCCCATGGTATCGATGTCAAAATTGTGGCCAGAGAAAATGCAAAGTGCCTTGTAACTTTAGAAAACCACTATTCACAGTGGCTGGTGAGCAAACAAAACTGATGCCCCAACACAGTAAGTGTGAATTTAGTATTGTACAATTCATACCAGTAGATAAGCAGTGTTTTTGCAGAGAAATGACTGAGGAAGGTGAAGGCTATTCTGAATATTCATCACCTTTATACAGGGCTTATGTTTAGGAAGTTTGCCAGCTTCCCACACGCTAACGCTAACACATGAAGTGCACCAGACCCCTCCGTTCTCCTCTGTTCGCATCATTAATACTCTAATTCATGCAGCGCTGAGCCTGAGCATTAAAACAGCAGCGAGCATGACTAATAAACACAAATCTGTTCATGCCATGTAGCGATGCTCTCTTAACCGAGGGGTTTGGTGCATCTTCATGCGCTGAACGCTGTAGAGATGTTTCGCTTGCTTTCGCTGCCTTTAGAGTAGAGCGCAATTGATTTGTTCATCGAGTTTGGATAAAGCGATGCTTGTTAGTGATTTATTTACATCCATTTTTGAAGGCTGCTTTAGTGAGCATACTCGTTAAATCATCTCTCTGCTCATTATGTCTCACTTTATGGATGTTTCATTCAATTTTGATGGTTAACACGTCTGAGATCATAACAGATCTTCATTAAAAATCATTTTCCCTCCTATCAATTCATAAACTTCATTACAGTTTGCTACATTATACAGCCGATGCTTATGCTGCGTTCCATTCATCGGTTGATTTGCATTGATTAGCATTGGCATTGTATGGATTGTATTGATTGATTGGTAGCTTATGTGTCTGCAGGTCAGATGATTTTACCCCCGTCTCAACCCATGAGCACCGAGGGCAAGAATGACGTGAGCCGTGAAAACAGTGCTGTGGACTTCAGCAAGGTAATGACGAAGAATGGTTTGCCAAATATAACTATTTCAATAAAATACACTCAAATGACACACACTTTGGGGTCAGTAAAATATATATATTTTTAAAGAAATTAAAACTTTTATTCAGCAAGGATGCAATAAATTGATCAAAAGTGACAGTAAAAAAAAAAAACTGTTCTTTTGAACTTTCTGTTCATCAGAGAATCCAAAAAAAAGTATCAGTTTCCACACAAATATGAAGCAGCACAATCATATTAGAATGATTTCTGAAGGATCATCAGCTTTGATCACAGGAATAAATTACATTTTAAAATATATTCAAATGGAAAACAATGAATGCAGCCTTAAATCAATTTACCGTAAAAGTATAGATTTTCTAAAACATACATTTATTTTAATAGATTTTATGGTAATTCTTACTTTTTCTTGCCCCAAACACAAATTTTACTGTATTGTATAGTGAAATTACACAATGTCCTGGTAAATCTATTAACTCTTTCCTTGATGAACTTTTCCGGCTTTCAGTGTTTCCACTGTTATATGGTAGGGGGCGCTATTACGCATGTTCTGAAAGAGTACAGAATCTCCGGATCAAATTCAAAACACAAGAAGCAAAAAAGAAGCAAAAACCAGTTATAAAAGCATTACTTTCATTACATTACATTACGTTTCAGTCTTAGAAGAAAACGTGATTTTCTCATCTTTTTGTTCAAAATGATACTTTTTTATTAAACTTACCCACATACAAGTGTTGATAAAAAAGAATGCTTGATGCTAGAATAAAACGTTGTTGTTTGTTTAAAAGCAGAGGCTCTGTTCTTTCTGTTGATATAATGAGCCCGATCTCACGGGAAAACTTACAAATTCTACGAGGTGGCTTATTCGTACGAATTCATACGACCTGACTCGTACGAATTAGATTTTTTCAAAATCGTACATATTTTACGAATTGGACAATTCGTATGAATTCATACGAATGACCTACCCCTGACCCCGCCCCTAAACCTACCCATAGACAAATCGTACAAATTCGTACGAGTGAGGTCGTACGAATTAGTACGAATTAGCCAACTTTTTATCATTCGTACGAATTCGTACAAATTGGTCGTGAGATAGCGTTGGATATAATGCATGTTCAGATTTTCAAAAAACAAAATATTCGGGTGGCCATGACATTTTTGTGAAAATGATCAAAAACGCTGGCGCTGGCTGGTAAAGTTTTTTTTAAAAACACTGGCAGGGAAAGAGTTAATATTATTTTTTTTCATCATATATGGTGGAGTAAATTAAAGTTTCTGTTAAAACAACTAAAATTTGTACAGTATATCACATTTCTTGCAGTTCAGTACATAGACGTCTGTCGATTTTCTCTGCAAATGTTCTCGTATTTTCTCTGTTCTAGGAAAGGGATTATGGTTTTAAACACATTGTGGCTGAAGCCCTCTTTACCTCACATTAGACTGTTCTGTTTCTTGCATTAAGTGGGTATTATGGTTGTGATTTCATGAACAGATGAGAGTGCTGTCTGGGATCACAAAGAGTCATGATAAAATACTGTAATAAAATAACATTATGAAATCTTACACAACACATGACCTTTTGCATTATGTTAGTATATATAATCTCTTTGGCTGTCTAGATCATCTTGAACTTTGACCCTAAACCAGTCTAAGAACACATTTCCATAGTAACCTCAATTCCACAAAAAGCTTTATATATGTGCACACGCACGGGATTTGTTTTTTCCGTGCTTTTTAATATTCCATGTCAAGATTTGATGGTCAAATCTCAGAATCCTGGATATGAATGGGTTGCATAATTATGGTGGCTTGACAAAACCAGTATACTAGTAGAAAAACGGGTTAAGATTTTGATTACAACCAGTGATATTTTAGAGTAATTGATATACTATTATAGGTTTTGTTGGTATTTTGAATAAGATTTTTTTATATGTTCTATTTTTACTTTAGTAAATTAATATATATATTTTTTTGTATCTATAGTAACTGAACAAACTTTTTCTTTTCCCATAGTTTTCTCACTATTAAACTTTTAAAGTCTCTTTAAAGTGTCCATTTATTTAAACAGCCTAAGGCCTGTATGACAAACCTGTTCAAAACATCCTTTGTTTCAATATGCATGTGTATTTCTCACCTAGTGACTCCTGCATAATAATGTGTGTGTAGATAGACCTGCACTTCATGAAGAAGATCCCTGCAGGTGCAGAGGCATCGAATATCTTGGTTGGAGAGCTGGAGTTTCTGGACAGGCCTGTCGTGGCGTTTGTCCGCCTCTCTCCTGCCGTACTGCTCAACGGCCTGGCAGAAGTGCCCATTACCACCAGGTGAACACCATGGGCCCTATCAGACACCCGGTGCAATGCAGCGCCAGGCGCGACGCAAGTGTTTTTTGCTAGTTTCAGCCCGACGCAGTTATCATTTTCACGTCCTGCGCCACGTTGTTTAAATAGCAAATGCATTTGCGCCCATTTGTGCGCCCATGTGCTGCTGGTCTGAAAACGAGGTGTGTTCTGGCGCATTGTTGGAGCATTGCTATTTTGAGGAACTGAAATAGACTGAGCCATTGACCAACTGAAACCTGGTCTAAAGTTAATGGCGCATTATTATTATTTTTGTTTTTTAAAGAGTGCGTTAGTAATGTGCGCCTATAGGCGGGTCCACAACGCACGCGCGTACACTCTGCTTATTACACACACAGGGACGCACAGCAGCACACAAACATGCCAAATATTTAAAATAAAAGGATTACTATGTAAAATATTATTATTGTGTACATAAAGATATGGTGGAATCCGGCTTGTCCCGTAGATGGTCTTCTTTCGCACTTTTATCTCATGCACGAGCAGATCCGTTTGCGCTCTGGAGACGCGTTCAGTTTTCAAAGTATCAAAATCCGTCATGTAAATAGCGAATCCGCCATGGCGCGAGCGCAACTGGCTTTTAAAGGGAATGGGAGATGAGACTCTGATTGTTTTTTTGCACGTAAAGCTCAAAAACACATCCATTACTCATTAAGAGAATAGGGACAACCCTTTAGACCATGCGCCGGGAGCACCGACCATTTTTCCTGTCATTAAACTATCAAAAGTGGATTCAGACACTAAGTGAACTTGCACCATGCGCTTTAGACCATAGGCTTAGATCGTTAAAATAGGCCCCCAAGTTTGCTTTGTGAAACTCAACATAAGAACACCAGTTACATTGCTGTTTTGTGCTTGATCTGTCAGATTCCTGTTCATCCTGCTGGGGCCTCTGGGTAAAGGCCCACAATATCACGAGATTGGCAGATCAATTGCGACCTTGATGACAGATGAGGTAAGAGAGCATGGTATTGTTTTATAGTTACTGCTTTTAACAAGGGACTGTTTATGTTCACCTTGTATATTTGATCCAGATGCATTTTAGAATATTTCATAATGAAATATGATGAATTATGATTGGATGAGCTGCATTTGAAGCCTCTGTAAAAACTTTTTTTTAGCAGTTTTAAAAAATTCTATCATTCCGATTTCTGTAATTTAATCAAACACAAATTTGAGAGTTTTTAGAGTTAATCAGATCTATCAAAAATAAAGTCACTTCCTGGAAGATGATGTCATTCAGGAACTGGCTTTTGTTGGTTTTACAAAAGACTAACAGGATGAAAAGGGGAAAACCTACAAAATGTAAAATTACTTAAAATGTACTTGTTTACTGAATGGTGAATAAAAGAAAACAAACTAATGTGAGTGTTTGATATTGCTTATTTGTGTTTGCGCTCTGGAGAGCGTCAAAGGGTTTCTATGTATTTACAATGTGTTTTTGGAATGATGAGCAATTTAGCCAATCACAGACATATCTGTTGATCTCTTGAACGCAGTGGCCAATCAGAGACATTTAAGGTAGTCAGAATCCACTCACCGCTCAAAACGCCAGAGTTTTTGTTCAGTTCAGAGTTCTGCACTCTCGCGAAAACTCTCATTATAATAAACGAAGTGTAGACACGATGTGAATAAGAGATTAATAAAGACTTTTTAGTGATTTATAAATGGAGCGATACGATAACAAAGCTGACATCAACAACAACAACAAACTTATAGTTGACAACATGTTATATTGGACTAATTTAAACTCTGCCTGCATCATGACGTGATTAATACATCACCATAACGCATTAATTATGCATGACAGCTCAGTTACCATAGGTATTAGTTTTGCCATTAGCTTTCGCCACTTAAACTGGAAAAGTTTGGAAAAAATGAGTGAAATCACAAGTTAACGACTCTTCATGGCAGACACTGATGTTTGTCTTCTATTCTGAAATAGCTTTTAACAACTTAGTTATTGGCAACACTAACACTTTGGGCCGTTTTTGCTTGTTTTAAACTGCAAGTAAAGTACAAAAATATATTTATTTCAGTTATGTTGCTGCTTGCTTTTACTTTACCAAAAAACTCCTATGTGTCTTCTTTTAAAAGAAACCATAGGACTGTAGTCTAAAGCATTCATGTAAAGTGTAAGAATGTCATTTTCCAGTGTATGCTCAAAAATGGCAAGGTAAGAAGCATTTTTTTTGTGTTAATTTGTAGTTTGTTTAATTGTGTAATTGTTTAAAAGTGATTCTTTTTTTCTAGATTTGTTAGTTGTTTTATTATCACCATTTATTTACTTCATATATGTGTTAACGTTTTCACTATTCATGTTATAGTAAATTGCAGTTCATATGAAAGATAAGCGTTCGCAGTAATTAGAATATATATATATATATATTTTATTATGGCCGCTATTTAAATCTCACCTTGGCCACTAACAGAGCCTGGGTCGACCCTGATTTTAAAATGCATGATGGAAACATTCAAATGTACTCATTAATATTAATAAATGTAAATCATGACCGTTGGTGTCTTTTATCATGTAACTGTTGCTGTGCTTTGCATTGTATCCAGAACACCCCTACAAATTCACTACCTTGAGTGGATTATTATTGCTTTAATAAAGCGGGTTTCATGAAGTGTCTCGCAGAGATGAGAGGAAACTCCTAGGTCTTTCACAGCTCAGCAGATTCTCTCTCACTTAGTCTTTGAGGTGCAGAGGAGACTTACAGAGCGGCCCTAATAACATGCAAATGACTGCTAATTAGACAGAAAACCACCCTTCGTGCCAAGCTGCTGGTTGATGTTGCTAAGGCAACATCTTAAGACATTATTAAAGAGCACGATAATGTGAAAATTTACTTTTTTCCAGGCTTCCTGTATATTTAGTCTTAAAGAAATGGTTTATCGTTTATTCACCCTCGTTTCGTTTCAGATCCTCATTGGTGGTTTTCCCCCTTTTTTAAGGAAACAAATGGAAAAACTAGGGAGAACATCCAAAATGCAAAGAATGTGGATGTGTTTTATACTGCCAAGCTCTAAAATTAATAAAAATGTATCATAAAAACTTTACTTTATTGTCCTTTTTTCGGAGCTCGAACTCTAATATACAATCTCATTTTGTGTTTCACTAAATGATGAAAAACTTTTAGATTTTTGTACAAACTATTCCTTTAATTCAGATAATTGTTTCTTCTTTCATCACATCTTATTCATATTTTTTTACTAAGAATGTTCTGTTTTTTTGTTGTTGGTTTTTTTGTTGCAGGTTTTCCATGATGTGGCCTATAAAGCTAAAGACCGCAATGATCTGATTGCTGGAATTGACGAATTTCTTGACCAAGTTACAGTTCTGCCACCAGGAGAATGGGACCCTTCCATCAGGATAGAGCCGCCAAAAAACGTCCCGTCCCAGGTCAGTGAAACAAGATTTCAGACAGGAACTATAAACCTGAGAAACTTACAGTACGACGACACTCAGCTGATGTACGATTGAAGTTTTGTACTAGCCAAAAGTCTGGACACACTTGACCAAATTTATGTTGCTCACAACCTTAAAAGGCATTTGATCTAAAGACTAATGCTTAAATGCTTCAAATGAGTTTTGTAGACGTACATATTGCGCATAATTATGCATTTCTGAACAAAATTAAACGTTTAATTGCATTAAAGGGATGAGTTGTAGTACATAGTGAAGGTATGTCCTTATTCCTTATTTACTAGTTTAAAAGCACCCCATGATGCACCTCATGAATATCCAGAGTGAGCAGAGCTGGAACCAAGATAAAGAAAAAGAGCCCATATTATGCCCTTTTTCAAAGTGTTGATTTTGTTTTTGGGCTCTACTAGAACAGGTTTTCATGCATAAATGTTCAAAAAACATAATTTTTCCCATATTCTCCACTATTGCAGCTCGTCTCTTCCCAGTCTGTCAGTAACGCTCTGTTTAGTTCCTGTCTCTATGAAGCCCCTCCTTCAGAAAAGCACACTGTGCTCTGATTGGTCGGCTGGAGCAGTGCGTTATGATTGGTCAAGTGCTTTGAGCGTGTTTGGGAAATGTCCCGCCCCTTTCCATAACCGCCAGTTTCAACACACTACTGACTAACTCACCCAGGCTCCGCCCCTTTATTCTGCGTATTAATTATTTAAATGAGGAATATTGTGACGCGTTCGTTCCCGGAACAAAACTCAAGACTACAATGGAGGCGTTTCAGGGAGTTCAGAAACAGTGACACTGATATAGAGAATTACTCCCGCTGGAGGGACTTTGAGAGCTTTTTCATGCTCAAACAGCAACATTACACAAAGCATAAAAGGTTCTCTTTAAATATACGAGAGTTTGTGTCAATACATCATTCTTTTGTGAATTGTGTTATTTTAGAGTTTTCATCACCTTTAATAATTAGGTGTTTTCAAATCTTTGGCTGGTGATGTAGTTATACATAGATATTATTTTAGTTAATATTGAATGAAAAACTGTTCTGTTAAGTAAAATCAAGTGTGTTATCTGCCATATGTGTATGTACAGTAAGTCATGTGATGTAATGCACATGATTTATAAAGCACACAGCTGGCTATGTCTCCATCTCGTTATAAAGATTAAAACGGAGCGTTTACTGTAGAATCTCGATCTAGAAATACTGAAGAGAGGATTAACTGTAGCACTGCACTGTAAAACAAAAGAGCGAAAATAGACCCTTTTTCTTCAGTGCATTTAAGTGATGAAAGCACAGAACAGCACACTGACATTAATCTGAGGCACAAATGAGCATATTCATCTCAATTATATTATATATTATATTAATTCACATAAGCCAGCTAACACGGGTCCCGAAAAAAGAGGCGAGAGTCTCCACAAAGTCCGAACGCAAGTGGTCACGGAAGACGCATGATAATACCAGGTGTAACGGTAACAAATACAAATTGATCTGATTGGTCGTCTGGATCAGTGTGTTGTGATTGGTAAAGTCCATTGAGCGTGTATTTCAACAAACTTCTAACTCAACTCAACCAGGCCCCGCCCCTTTATTTTGTGTTTGCCTTGGGCGGAAATTATTTAAATGAGTAATATTGTGAAAACGTGTCTTAATACCAGGTGGATACAGGCTTTCTCTCTCACTCGCTCGATTTCCCGGATATTGTATATATTTTGCAAACTGGATCGCAGTAGTTCAACACTTAAGATGACAGATTTAGAACAAACACTAACCTGGGCTGCGTTTCTCAAAAGCATCTTAAGCCTAAGTGGATTGTGGAACCATTGGCACCAATGGTCTCTACGATCAACTTAGCTCACGATGCTTTTGAGAATATTTGAGGAATATCTCTGCAAACTCTTTCAATATCTCTAAGTCCTGTCAGAACTCCTCTCACAGTTTAATGCTAAGAGTTCTGCTGTATCCCTCTATCGTCTTTGTATTTGATATGACAGGAGAAGAGAAAGATCCCTGCAGTGCCTAATGGAGAGCTGGCAGAGACAGAGGAACACGGTGGACATGGAGGCCCTGAGCTGCAGCGCACCGGGAGGTCAGTCTGGAGTGTGTGTATGTGTGTAGACACATCAGAATCACGTTAGTGTGTGTGAAAGCCATCGAAAATATAGATCTCTTTAATATCTCTTGAAAGAATGGAGATGTTTGCAGAAGTGTCCTGCTTTTTTTCTTTTTAGATCTTTCCTTTGTCCATCTTTCAGAAGAGATGTTAATGTAATCTTGCACTGCACTGACACTATCGGATGAGAACAAAACTGAATTAAGCTGGATAATGACCATATTGTCTTCTTCTTGTCAGGTTTTCTCCACTGTTCTTGCAGTTGTCAATAGCAGTCTCTCCTTAGGTGTGGTCCCTGCAAATTTTAAACACGCAGTAGTGCAACCTCTGATTAAAAAACCTGGTCTGGATCCTGCAGACCTCTCTAATTTTAGGCCTCTCACCAAACCAAAAATTCTTGAAAAGATAGTCATGCAGTCAATTAATGCCATTTTTGAAATACCACAATATTCTCTAGGTTTTCCAGTCCGGGTTTAAAACTCTACACGGCATCTTTTAAAAGTTTTTAATGATATATTTTTAGCTACTGACTTTGGTGATTGTGTTATTCTTGTGCTTCTTGATTTAATTGCTGCGTTTGACACTGTGGACCATGAAATCCTGATCACTCGTTTAGAGCGGTGGGTGGGCCTCATAGCACTAGAATGGTTCAAGTCCTACTTGAAAGGTCGGACTTTCTGTGTCAGCCGTGGTGACTCTGAGTCCTCTTCTTCTCCTCTCTCTCGTGGGGTCCCTCAGGGTTCAGTTTTTAGGCCCTCTTCTCTTTTCTCTTTATTTGCTCCCGCTTGGTTCAATAATCAGGAAGCACGGCATGTCATTCCACTGTTACGCGGACGATAGCCAGATTTATGTGCCTCTTAAAAAGAATGACACTGTTAGACCGCTACTCGAGTGTCTTGAAGATATAAAGGCCTGGATGGCTCTTAACTTTTTAAGTTTCAATGCACAAAAGACAGAAGTGATGATTTTTGGTGGCACCAATGCGACACCTCCTGTTGATTTGGGTGCCTTGGCCCAGTACTCCAAGCCAACCATCACTAATCTAGGGGTTCAAATTGATTCTGACCTTAAGCTCGACAGTCAAGTCAGGGCAGTTGTTAAATCAAGCTTTTTTCAGTTGAGGCAGCTGGCCAAAATAAAGCCATATCTTCCGTGGCAACATTTTGAGACAGTAATCCACGCCTTTGTTACCACTCGGCTAGATTACTGTAATGCACTGTATGTGGGGGTAAGTGGGTCTTCTGTAGCCCGTCTCCAGATGGTACAAAACGCTGCAGCGTGTCTTTTAACTGGAACATGTAAACACGAGCACATTTCGCCCATGTTAGTCTCACTTCACTGGCTGACCGTACATTTTAGGATCCAATTTAAAATTATTTTATTTGCTTTTAAATCCCTAAACGGTCTTGCCCCACCCTACATTTTGGAGCTGCTACACCCTTAAACACCCACTCGTTCTCTCAGGTCAGCTGATCAACTACTCCTGAATGTGCCCAAAACAAAACATAAGTTCAGGGCGGACCGTGCTTTTGCTGGTGGCAGCTCCTAAACTGTGCAATGATCTGCCTCTTCCCATTAGACAAGCCTCTTCACTGTCTGGTTTTAAATCGCTTCTTAAAACCCACCTTTTCTCCTTGGCCTTTGACACCTGACGTTGACATTTAGTTTATTTTTTTTATTTTTTTCTTGCGTAGCTGTCAATAGAGGGACAGAAATCTCTCAGATTTCATTAAAAAGATCTTCATTTGTGTTCCGAAGATGAACGAAAGTCTTACGGGTTTGGAATGACATGAGGGCGAGTAAATGATGACAGAATTATCATTTTTGGGTGAACGCCTTTAACAATTTTGCTTAGATACCAAACTCTGAGATATCAATCTGAACTCACTAATTTCTCATCAAATTCTTCCAAATGATCTGAGCTGTTATTCACATTTTGTTGGTCTACACTCCTATTTCGAAGTTAATGCTTAAACATAACACAACTTAATTCAATAAAGTCTCCTGAACCTTGAAAAAGATAAATGATCCTCTCAGAAACCCAAATAACGGAACAGGTCATGTTCATAATGACAGATAAAGAGCACATAATAATGCAGATCATTGAGGATGATGGTTTCATTGTCTACTACGAAGTAACCGAGAGCCGTGCCACTGAAGACCAGGTTTTCAACTCTCCAGTGAACTGGACAGATGCCATGTTTGACATTTGGTCACACTCTTCCTGTTGAGTGACAGTTTTCACAACTTTGAGTGACTTTCTCTCTTCTCACAACAATAATCCCCTTCTGTTCTCAGATGGCTCTTTTCTCCCAAATGGTCATATCTGATCAGCCCTAATTAATATTTCTTTCTGGTTTTATAGTTTTATAGTATGTCTGCCTTATATACTACGTATACTGTGTATAGTATGTGGATTTTCTGTATGCATGGAATACCTGGATGATCTGCTATATTTTCTAAATTGTGCAACGACAGATACTCTGTACAATGCTGAATGCTTTTGACTTGATTACATTAACAGTGACAAATGCACTGTGATTTTATCATTTCTTTCTTCAACTGGACTGCCAAATATTAAGACTTTTTTTTAAATACAAAATTGAATTAAAAGTGTTTTACCGTATATGTATGTACTAAATTGATTTCAGTTTTATACATTTATACATAATTTTAGTCACACCAGTTAATGGCGGAGAACTGTGAACTGTTTCTTACAAACTATGAAGTTGTATTTAGCATTTACTAAATTAAAAAATATATATAATGCAACTGTTTTTTCATATGCAAGACGCGCCAGACTTGCTGTGAAACAGCGCTGGTCAGAAAACCTGTGACTTATTGAGAGGAATATTCCACATATGTGTCGGAGCATGGAGAAAAACAATCCATCCTCCAGCCTTCCTATAGATAAAATTACTTTTCTGCTTGGGAAAATGTTAGTAGAAGATGTGTGGCTCGCAAGAAAAATTCTTTACACAGTAAAAGAAAAGAAATAATAGTTTGAAAATGAAGCCTGTTTTTTATGTGCATTATTTCCATGAGAATTAAGCACATTTACCCGCCAAACTCCCATTATTGTAATGCATCTCGATATTGTACAGTATATCTGAATATCTTTTTTATTCCCATTATTCAAATTAATATAATACAGTACTGTAAAAACGAAAACTGTTGCTTAATGCAAGGAATAATATATGGAGAAAAGCCATCCCATAGATAAACTTTTTTTTGTTTTTTAGGAAAATGTTAGAAATGTGATTTGCAACAATTTTTCTGCACTCCAAAATAAAAAATAAATAGTTTGAATTTTTTTTCTTTTTTAGGTGCATTAAGATTGTTTTGCAATCTGTCTCAATAATTGTGACATTATTTTCATGAGAACTAAGCACTTTTCCCCTCCCAAATTCCCATTACTGTCATGCATCTTGATATTTTACATTTTAATTCCCATCATTACTGTAATATAATACATTACTGTAAAAATGACAATTTAAGTAATACTAAAATATATATATTTTTTGCATAATAGTAATGGCAATTTGGAAGGAAAACATTTAATTGTCATGAAAATACTGTTTATTTTTACTGTTTATTTTGCATATACTTCTCTACGGAATAAAACTCGGCTCTGAATGCGCGCTGAATTGAGTCGAAGCCAGTTTTCCAGCTCTTTCCTCGGCTCAGAAGGCAGTAATCTTGTGTGTCTGGTGTGTTATGTCAGGTTTTTCGGTGGATTAATTCTGGATGTGAAGAGGAAGGCTCCTCACTTTCTGTCAGATTTCACCGATGCGCTCAGCCTGCAGTGTTTGGCCTCGTTCCTGTTCCTGTACTGCGCGTGCATGTCCCCGGTCATCACCTTCGGAGGACTGCTGGGAGAAGCTACCGAGGGACGCATAGTAAGATCACATCAACACCATGTGTTTTATTTGATCTGATTTATTACACTGTAAAAACTCATTTTCATGATTTGTTATCACAACTTTTTATATTTGGTCAAATCAACTTAAATAATGTAATTCAGATAGCATAATATTTTGAGTTTCTATGTATTAAACCAATCTCCTTTGTTGTATTAACTAAATTTTTTTATTTCAATGAACTCAAAATTTTAAACTTACTTTTTTAAGTTAATCCAACAATATTTTTTTTTACAGTGTAGACAAAGAAAGTAGTGAAATACACTAATTTGTCAAGAATAACGCAATAAAGTTAAAAACGTATTTCCATTGCGGTCCTTGATGTAAAGCACAGACTTCACTCATAGTGACAGGTTACTTTTTTTTTGTACACGTGTGTCTGGGTCTGCATCTGAGTCAGCAATAATTTCATTAATATGAATGGTGTATTTTTGAACATATTCTCCCCTCTTCTCAGAGTGCCATTGAGTCGCTGTTTGGAGCCTCGATGACTGGAATCGCGTACTCGCTGTTCGCCGGACAGCCTCTCACTATACTGGGCAGCACTGGACCCGTTCTGGTGTTTGAGAAAATATTGTTCAAATTCTGCAAGTATGTCTAATGCCGTTGCTCTGATCTTTTATATTGCTTAGTGCCAACAATGAATGAATGATTTAAAGAAAATAATTTATATTAATTGTTTTAGATAATGTAATTATCTGACGCCATCGTTTTATCTCTTATTCTATCTATCTATCTATCTATCTATCTATCTATCTATCTATCTATCTATCTATCTATCTATCTATCTATCTATCTATCTATCTATCTATCTATCATTTTATCATTTTATTTCGTTCTGTCTGTCGTTCATCTCGTTTTATCTATCGTTTTAGTATTTTATTTCTCGTTCTATCTATTGATCTATCGTTTTGTCTATCCGTTCCATCTATCTATCCATCTATCTATCTATCTATCTATCTATCTATCTATCTATCTATCTATCTATCTATCTATCTATCTATCTATCTATCTATCTATCTATCGTTTTATCTCTCGTTCTATCTACTGCTCTACCATTTATCTCGCATTCTATCAATCGTTCTATTGTTTATTTCTCGATCTGTCTATATATTGTTCTTTCATTTATCTCTATTTCTGTCTCTAGTTCTATCCATCTCATCCATCCATCCATCTAGATAGATAGAATGTTAGAACGATTAAACGAACGATAGATAGACAGAACGGTAGAGAGACGGATAGATAGATAGATAGATAGATAGATAGATAGATAGATACCCTAGAAACTGCTTAGTAACCACTCAGAATACCTTAGTAACCCCTTAGCAAGGTCTACATCCCCAATAACTCCCAGTACACAAGGCTGAGCTTCAGACTGTGTGTGTGTTTGCAGGAAAACAGGCTCACGGTGTATGTGTGTTTGCAGGGAATACAGGCTCGCGGTGTGTGTGTGTGTTTGCAGGGAATACGGGCTCACGGTGTGTGTGTGTTTGCAGGGAATACAGGCACACGGTGTGTGTGTTTGCAGGGAATACGGGCTCACGGTGTGTGTGTGTTTGCAGGAAAACAGGCTCACGGTATGTGTGTGTTTGCAGGGAATACAGGCTCACGGTGTGTGTGTTTTTTCAGGGAATATGGGCTGTCGTACCTGTCCCTCAGGACGTGTATCGGGCTGTGGACGGCGTTCCTCTGTCTGCTACTGGTGGCCACTGATGCCAGTTCACTCGTCTGTTACATCACGCGCTTCACCGAGGAGGCCTTCGCCTCGCTCATCTGCATCATCTTCATCTATGAGGCCTTGGAGAAGCTCATTCATCTCGGGGAGACGTATCCCATTAATATGAACAACAATCTGCAGAAACTCACAACTTACAGGTGAACACACAACTTAATGAGGAACAGAATGAAATGGACACCAAGATTATAGAAACTAATGCAATTTAAAGGAGTGGTATAATGCCCTTTTCACAAGATGTAAAATAAGTGTGTGTGAAGTTTTAGCTCAAAATACCCCACAGATATTTTTATACAGCATGTTAAAGTTGTCACTTTTTGAGGGTGAGCAAAAACACATAGTTTTCGTGTCTGTTCCTTTAAATGCAAATGAGCTGCTGCTCCCGGCACAGGGGGCGGAGCTTCAAGAGCTTGCACTGACATTGCACTGACAAAACGTTTAGCCTTTTATGTTCAAACCGGAGTCAGACAATGATGGAGAGACTCAAGAAGAAGTGACAACATGTAGAAGCAACGGGACATTTCTGAATGTTTAGTTGATGAATTTATGTATATGTGTAGTTATCTTCTAGTCATTGATTAGCATATTCTGTCTTGATAATCTATAAATTGCGTTCAGGGGGCGGGGTTTATGTACATTTTAGGGTTGGTGATGTCACTAACCCGGGAGGAATGTGGTGTAGTCTCTACCAGCCGTTTGTTGTAGTCCTTAAAAAGTGATTTCTTTAAAAGCAAATATCTCCCTTTGCTTTGAACTTTGAGCGTTGTAACTTTGCAGATGTTGTTTATGCTCAAACAGCAACATTACACACTAACTAAAGTTAGAAAAGTGAATTCATAATCAACCACCCCTTTAACCTCTTTTTATAGCAAAGCACGTTAAAGGATGCTTCTGTTCTTTAGGTGTTCCTGTATTGAGCCTGCAAACCCCAGCAATGCCACCCTTCTGTACTGGGAGCAGAACAACATCTCGGCTCCGGAGATCTTCTGGGAGGCTCTGGAAGTTCAGGTCAGAACTGAGAATACAACTGATATTAACCCTATGATGCCTACTTTATCATATTTGATGCA
>NC_140215.1:3635000-3762500 GCF_951802725.1 Rutilus rutilus
GGCAGTGTTTTGAAATGGCAAACATGTGACTTTATGTCAGATTGTTGTGTGTTATGCAGAGAACCGTGTTCAGTGTGTTCATTTAAAAAGTGCCATTTTGAATTGCAAAATGTGTGTAAAGCAGAAAGAAATGTGTTTAGACTTTTGGAGACTTGAGAAGAGGTTTTGCTCTCTGTGTGTCAGTTTAAATAATTGTGCTGTGCGTGTCATTTTAGTGTGTTAGCAATTGGAAAAAACTGTAAGATGCGTTTCGGTCGATCGGATCACAAGTGGACGACGCTAAATACAGGTGTAAACGGGGTCTAAAACGTTTTGAGCTTGTCCACTTTCAGCCACTTCCAGAGGGAGTCGAAAATGCATTCGACCGGATTGCTTTCATAGTGTAAACGCTCATGTGGTCGAATGTGTTCAAACAGCCACGAAAGACCGTCTACTCTCCGCCTATTGATTTAACGCGTAACATTATGGGAAGCGCTCTAGCCAGACGGGATTTGTCGGCTGAAGACCCAAGTTTGGTTTGAAGATGAAAAACACACCAAGCACAATGTTCTCTCACCATTCCTGATTTCTAACACTCACTCACAGCGTTCGTGATCTTGCGGCTGTCAGAGCAGAAACTAAAGCTGTGTGTTTTTCTGTGTCTCCAGTCATGTCCATATGTAAATTACGCGAGCTTTGTTTGTTCATCAGATTGAAAGGTCTGGAAAAGAAAACATACATTTACCCGCCCTCGAAGAAATCAGGACAAAAGAGACGGATTAAAACACCAGGTGTAAACGGGAATGTGTCTCCCTCGTCTACTTGTGATCCGATTGACCAAAACGGATCTTAAAGGCCCGCTGGAGTGCCCTGATTCAATCAATGTGTGGACGTAATTTCCTCTGAAACAGGAAGGCAGGACGGGATATATTGATCAGCTCCGCCCCTTTTCTTAAATAGCCAATAGCGTTTAGTTTATATCACAGCTCGGCCAGAGCTGTTGAGCTCAGTAAAGCTGCAGTTTCCTCCCTAATCTCTAACCGTGTCTCCTCCTAATCTCCTCCATATCACTTTAAAATATAAATTCTGTGCAGAATTCAAACGGGTCCATTACGATTTCTGGTCAGCGGCGACTCGATCACATGATCCTCTCTGTGCTGTCGTGTCTCTGGACCGGAGCTGATGCGATTCACGTGACACTAACCAACCACACTTCATTTGCCCCAATGGAAAGCATATTTACACTGTCTGAATCGTTCCCTAGCCCCTATATAGTGCACTATGTGCCATTCACCATGTAGAAAATAGTAAATGTGTGATCAAGTGATCAATTTCAGCCGCAGCTTCAGCATCAATAATGTAGGGGGCGGAGCTTCTGATTGATCAAAGAGCATTTGATTGTTTTTTTGCAATTATATGAGGACCTCTGGGAGAAGAACTAATAGTAACAAACATTTTTTAATATTGTCTCCTTAGTTCATTCCAATGCCGGTGCTGTATGGAGTTTTCCTTTACATGGGTGCATCTTCACTGAGAGGAATACAGGTAAAGACACCGTAGACAACATCTGTTTATCCAACACTGTGTCTTAACCAGATGTGAAACGATGCTGCGACGTGATAAAAGCCAACTTTTACATGTTAATCAGAGTTTTAGTCATAACCGGCTGCAATGGCGATATACACAACGATCCTATTTCTATTACATGCAAAGAATGAGAGTGATAATCTCAGGTGCTGTTTATGTGCTTTGTTTAATGTTAGAAGCATCTAATGTGAGTATGAAAATAATTTTATATTATTATAGACTCCACCCACACACTCTTCTGATTGGCTGTGATTTTTGACTGATTTTGTCATGTAGTGTTGTCACAGACAAATTGCTTTTCGCATCTTATCTTATCACATCTCGTCTGGTTAGAAAACAGTGAAGCATTTCCAACTTTTCAAACATGAATTGAAATTGTACAGTTATTCAAATATTCAAAACAGTGTTATTTAGTATCATTGAGATACTATTATAGTTTTTATTCATATTTCCGTTTTTATTTTTTAAACTGAAGATTTTCATTTTAATGAACGTTTTGTAATTTGTAGTAGTTATTTAAAAAAAAAACTATGTCAATATAATTTTTTTATAATTTATATTTCAGTTTAGGTTATTTTAGCACATCAAGTAAAACTAAATTAAAATGAGAAATTTATAGTTCTTAAACTTTATTTTCAGTTAACGTTTATTTAAAAAAAAAAAAATTGGATTTAAAAAAATAATTTTACATAACTAAAATAACATAAATTCATTATAAAAATGAATGTGAAAGTGTCATCCACCTTATTTTTACACACGGAAGTAAGGTGTTTTTTGTGAATGTGTGAGACTTCCTATTTATTAGCCGCTATAGAGAAATAACAAGAAAAAAATATCAAATTGCAGTAAACTGTAAAACTGTTTGCACTACAAAGCAGCGTGTTTATAATTAAGACAATACATTAAAATAATATGATAAGAAACACCAGTTTGCAATATCAAGCGGCATAGCAGACTGTTTTGTACAGGTAAAAATAACTGAAGCGAATGACAGCGGAAGCCAGACACATTAAAATGACTAATGGCCTGAAAAATAAGGTGTATGTGATTTTATTATTTTACATTACTTTTTTTAGCCATAAAAAATCACACTTTTAAATTCAGGCTAATTCATATATCCAGTTTTTCCAAAACTGAGGCAACCTTGACAAACAGTTTTGAACTAAAATGAGAAATATCTAGATTTTTGTTGTTGTGGTTTTAGATTATTTTAATCATTGTCATCTTGTGTTCTGAGGCCTCCTGGTTGAAAACCACTGCTCTAATATACATATTTGTCATCCTCTTAGTTTTTTGATCGTGTGCGATTGTTCGGGATGCCGGCTAAACACCAGCCAGACTTCATTTACCTGAGACACGTTCCTCTGCGAAAGGTTCACCTGTTCACCATCGTCCAGCTCAGCTGTCTGGTTCTCCTCTGGGTCATCAAAACCTCCAAGGCTGCCATCGTCTTCCCAATGATGGTATATGTTTTACATATATTTAAAGGGGTGGTATAATGCCCTTTTCACAAGATCTCAAGGTCTCTGATGTCCCCAGAGTGTGTGTGTGAAGTTTTAGCTCAAAATACCCCACAGATATTTTTATATAGCATGTTAAAATTGTCACTTTTTGAGGGTGAGCAAAAACACACCGTTTTGTGTCTGTTCCTTTAAATGCAAATGAGCTGCTGCTCCCGGCACAGGGGGTGGAGCTTCAACAGCTTGCACTCACACAGACATGCACTGAAAATTTCAAAAACGTTTAGCCTTTTATGTTCAAACCGGAGTCAGACAATGATGGAGAGACTCGAGAAGAAGTGACAACATGTAGAAGCAACAGGACATTTCTGAATGGTTAGTTGATGAATTTATGTAGCTGATGTGTAGTTATCTTCTAGTCATTGATTAGCATATTCTGTCTTGATAATCTATAAATCGTGTTGAGGGGGCGGGGTTCATGTAAATTCTAGGGTTTGTGATGTCACTAACCCGGGAGGAATGTGGTGTAGTCTCTACCAGCCGTTTGTTGTAGTCCTTAAAAAGAGATTTCTTTAAAAGCAAATATCTCCCTTTGCTTTGAACTTTGAGCGTCGTAACTTTGCAGATGTTGTTTATGCTCAAACAGCAACATTACACACTAACTAAAGTTAGAAAAGTCAAATCATATTCAACCACCCCTTTAACATATTATACTTATATTGCTAACACTTACCACAGTATGAAAGTGTATGCAACTAATTTCATCCATCGTACAGTAGATTTCTTGCCTGTTTTAAAAAAACAGAGAATTCTTGCAACCAACCAAGTTTATTTGCAACACCAGTCAAAGGTTTATATACTAAATCTCCTCTCAATCCATTAAAATGTATAGTTTTAATTTAGTGAAGGAATTCACAGGCACAAAACTAATCAGAAGGTTTTGAGATAGTCAGACGTTTCTCTGCTAGTGTAATTGCCTCTCTTAACTGTTTTGATGAATGTTTCTGGTGAAACATGTGATAATTGAATTAGAGATGTGCTCCTGGCAGGTGTTGGCGCTGGTGTTTATAAGGAAGCTGCTGGATGTTTTCTTCACGAAGAGAGAGCTCAGCTGGCTCGATGACCTCATGCCCGAGAGCAAGAAGAAGAAACTGGAGGATGCTGAGCGAGAGGTGAGCTTTACCATTTGTTATCTAAATTGTAACATTCACTGTGAACAAGCACTTGCAATCTGGATGCAAGCAGCAATTTACAAGGTCCACGCAGAACAGAAAGAGTTAATGAAATGCACAGATGTGCCTGACATCGAAGAAGGGTTTAAAAGGCTTCTAATCAAATCATGACAATCATTAACAGTACTGTTCAAAAGTTTTGTTATTGTTTAAGAGAGAAGTGTCTAATGCATTTATTTGATCAAATATTCTAATATGATGATTTGCTGCCCAAGTACAATTTCTTACTATAATCAATGTTGAAACCGTGATGCATTTTGATTCGGGATTCTTTGATGAAAAGAAGGTTCAAATGAACAGCATTTATTTGAAATAGAATATTTTGTAACATTTTAAAGATTTTTTACTGTCACTTTTGATCACTTTAATGTGTAATAATGCTGAATAAATATTCATTTCTGTTATAAAGAGAAATACATTTTGATCCCAAACTTTTGAATGCAATGCCCTCTGTTGGATTTGAGCGGTTTGACATTCACTCATGCTTTTATTGATATTGAGCCTTATTTATTAAACATGAGCAGAATACATTTCATAAATCCAAATGTACATAATTCATTGGATAAATAAATCACGTAATCACTCAAGCGGTTTGGCAAAGCCAGGCTTTCAGATTTCAAAATATTACAACATAAACTGTACATTTGAATTACTGTAAGTCTTGTGTGCATTTGTTGTTTTTCCCAATATAAATTTATAATATTTTTATTTAACTGGGAGCTGGCTGGCTTTAATGCATGTATCAAATCCCTATAAAGTAAGAAAAACATTGGGAAAAACACATTTCGCTGTTGCACAGAAGCAAATTAGTGAGTTTGCTACTTTTATCTAATGCATTTATGTCAAATAGACTTTATGTGCAGAATATTTCTCTCTGAATTCATGGCACATGATGATCTTAATAAGAATAATAATTAATAAGAATAAGCAGACCGGACACACATTCATATTCACGGTTGATTAGACATTTTTCTTGTTCAGGTAGTTAAAAACAACAACAACAATTACCAAATACAACAATTATAATTAAATACTCTGCAAATATTTGTCAACTATTCCTCCACATTTAGTTAGTTACATATCCAGATAGCATGCATGCCCAGTTTTATGCAAATCAGTTGCATGGTTACATGTTTTAAATGATCCCCCCACCCAAAAAAAATCCAGGAAAATCATCTGGAAGAGCTGAAAAAAAGGAGAATTTCACACAAAATGTCTCAAACCGGCCAGCAGTACGGAGCACTTATATTTCATATTGTTGTACTTTTGTTGCTAGGCAGCTCTAATCCATCATATAATTGAGATTATTACATTTTGCCACTGAAATAACCCCCATGCATGACTTTTTGCCACAGAGCGACAAAGCTGTTTTGAAGAAGAAAAATAGATAATAGGGGGGATAATAACCTGCTACAAAAACTTGACTGTTTGGACCCATAACACCACAAGTAATTAGTATTTGGAAGATGATTTCTATATAACTGAATGATTCCACATGACTGCTGGTTGAGTTTATTTATATAAGCTGAATGAGAGGAAAATGGATGAGATTTTGAGGACTCACGGAGGTCCTGCTTTAATGAGGAGATCTGATTTGTGCTCCAGTTTTACAGTTTGTTTTTCCTGCATTCGGAGACTTTCTGACCCCCTGGCAAATAATCTCATGTTTTACTCTTGCTAAAATTGCCATGATTCGTTTCTTATAGAGGGACCCCGATTCACCCACCTCAGTGTCTCAATGCATTCGTTTCATGCCAAACAAATGGAACAGGAATTGATCTGCCAAAATGTCCTTCAGCAAAGTTATTTAATCTCAAAGGGTCTCTGAAGTTCTCTTTGGCTGGACGGGAATAAGACTCTCTCTCTCTCTCTCTCTCTCTCTCTCTCTTTCTATCTCTCTCTCTCTCTCTCTCTCTCTCTCTCTCTCTCTCTCTCTCTCCGTTTACTGCCAGGAGGAGCAGAGTATTTTGGCAGAGGAAGAAGGAATCGTACAAGTGCCATTGGAGGGACATTACAAGTATGGACCAGATTTTCCTAACTTATCCTCACAATAGCAAGCAATACTAGTTTTTGTTGGCTTATTAAAACAGTAAGGCCATAGTTTCAGTGATATCCATGGGTTCCGTAAAACACGACTTTGAATGGGGTTCTATATAGAACTACAAACACACACTCTTCAATGGGGTTCTATATAGAACTACAAACACACACTCTTCAATGGGGTTCTATATAGAACTACAAACACACACTCTTCAATGGGGTTCTATACAGAACTCGTGTTCTTGACTCAATTTTAAAGAATCCTTTTTGGCAAAATGAGAAATGTCTTAAATTAATGTGTACTTTCATATTTAATGGGTTATTTAAATGTTTTCTAGTGATAAAGGTTATAATTCATATAATTTAAATTCAATAATTCAACTAAATTCATAAAATGATCCAGTGCGAGGCTCTACTGTATATATGAAGTGCCTGACAGAACTAAATCATAATAAAAAAAATAGCATTTTTCAGGCTGGACCAGCCAATGCACATGTGCAGTCTCAGCGATTGGCTCTTTTATTTAGAAGGCGGGGCTTATTCCGCCATATTGCGTTTTGTACTTTCTCCCATTCATAGTAATATGAGAGCATCATCTTTGCATATCTAAAGTCTTTGGTATGGATACTTACAGTACATACGTACATACTTTACAGAGAGAACTAATTCAAGAAGAAGAGAGTTATATAAATTCAAGAGAAGTAATATAAATCTAGAAATATTACAGTTACAAATCTTCTAGTAATACGTTTTGAAAAAAGCTACAAATGATAAATATTAACATTTATTAATTAGCGATATTATATTACAATTTTGAGTCTGAATTTAATATTTTATTATTGTTTTCATGCACACACCTGAATATCAATGTCAGATTTCATATTTATATGATATTTTTTTCAGAGATGATCCTTCTATTGTCAACATTACTGATGAAATGTCCCGAGGCTCCTTTGGAAGTACTTGGAACGCCGTCAACTCCAAAAATGATCCAAAAAGGTTCGGATTCATTTTCATATTAAATGTTTTTGGTGTCTTTCTGCAACCAGCAGCCACATGATTTGAAGAATCGTTCATGGTTATGGCACTTGGCTGTAAACGGTGTGGAATGAGTTACTTGCTGAAGTCTAAAAGTCACACTGTACGATTTATAATGTTTCTTGTCAGACTATACGAATATGATCCCCACTGTAAGCCATGTCACACTGTGGGATCTCAGTTTGCCTTGAAAGGAAAATTGGAAAACAAAAGTGTCGTCAGGTTTTGCACTCGTGTTGGTTTTTGGTATTTGATGCTGTCGTATGAGAAGGTGATTAATCAGCTGTCGGTGAACATGTCAAACTAGCGATCAAAGACTTCAGATTTTGGCCTAGGATCAGAGGAATCTTTAAGGATTCTCGAAATGTGTCTCAGACAGCCGAATCGGCTTTATTCAAATCAGGGATGTTTGCAGAGTTCAAATTGAAAGGTCTAGATTAATTTATCATTGTTTTACTGTAGTATTTACAGGGATTGTAGACAAAATATCTGTCACTTGTGGTGCGGTTCGCTTGGTTAATTTGGTCCGGACCAAAAAAAAAAAAAAAAGTATTCCTGGTCCATCTTAGCATTCACATTGGCATTTTACTACCGAACCTAAAGATACTGAACCTAAAGGCATAAGGATGTGTTCACAACCTGATTGGCCGGCTTTTTATTACATATATTTTGCAACAGAACTTACCGAACGTCCAAAACAATGCTGTTTGCTGGGCTAAATGCGCTCGTTGTATGTCCGTAGTCGACATAAGATGGTATTTTGGCCAGCTGAGAACTTATAAAATGTGTAAAGGAGTCAAAACAGCTTCAGGAATCCCTCCGTCACACACACACACACACACACACACACACACACACACACCAAGATCTGCTGTGAGGAGACGCGGTTCTGATGCCTGTACTGAACTGTGACAACATCACGATTATGACGAGAAAAACTTGAGCATTCTGTCCTCTTTAGAGTCTCATCTTCCTGTTTTTGGTTCGTTTACATCATGTCTTTGGTCCGTGTTGCGTTCATATTTCAGTCGAACCGCACCAGAGTTTGTTTGGAAGCGGATCGAGACCCATCTTTTCAGGGTGTGTTCACACTTGGCATGTTTGGTTGGATTAAAACAAACCCTGGTGCGATTGCTCTGTTAGTGCGCTTCATTTGAATAAGTGTGAATGCTGCCATCCGAACCCTGCTGAAAAGATGGGTCTCGATCCGCTTCCAAACAAACTCTGGTGCGGTTCGACTGAAATATGAACGCAACACGGACCAAAGACAGGAAGATGAGACTCTAAAGAGGACAGAATGCTCAAGCATAGATGTTTTCTCGTCATAGTCGTGATGTTGTCACAGTTCAGTACAGGCATCAGAACCGCGTCTCCTCACAGCAGATCTTGGTTTGTGTGTGTGTGACGGAGGGATTCCTGACGCTGTTTTGACTCCTTTACACATTTTATAAGCTCTTCACGAGTTCTCAGTTGGTCAAAATACCATCATATGTCGACTACGCACATACAGCGAGCGCATTTAGCCCAGCAAACAGCATTATTTTGGACGTTCGGTAAGTTCTGTTGCAAAATATATGTAATAAAAAGCCGGACAATCAGGTTGTGAACACATCCTTATGCCTTTACGTTCAGTATCTTTAGGTTCGGTAGTTATGCTCAAGCATATATGTTCTCGTCATAGTCTTAATGTTGTCACAGTTCATTACAGGCATTAGAACCGCGTCTCCTCACAGCAAATCTGTGAAAAGGTTTGTGTGTGTGTGTGTGTGTGTGTGAAGGAGGGATTCCTGACACTGTTTTGACTCCTTTACACATTTTATAAGTTCTCAGCTGGTCAAAATACCACCATATGTAGCTACGCACATACAACGAGTGCATTTAGCCCAGAGCACAGCATTGTCTGGATGTTCGGTAAGTTCCCTCTCAAAATAGGCAATACATCATAAAAGCCGACCAATCAGGCTGTGACCATCCCTATGCCTTTAGGTTCGGTATCTTCAGGCTTATGTGATGAAAATGCCAGTGTGAACACTAAGTGGACCAGGACTTTTTTTTTTTTGGTTCGGATGGCAACGTTCACACTTATTCACATGAACAGAGCGATCGCACCAGGGTTCGTTTTAATCCAACCAAACATGCCAAGTGTGAACACACCCTTAGTTTTCTGTGCATTAATGTTTACTACACCTTTAAAGACCATTGTTTGGAAACACGTGTGTACATATTGGACTTTTTTAATCCAATTATTTTGCATGATAACCCATTTAGATTGAATTATTTATTCATTCTTTTTTCTCTGTCTCCTTTCCTAAGCATGTAGAGGCTGAGCCCCCAAAGGTAAGTGTTCTCATAGCAACATCCCACGTCACTTAAGGATCTCATCTCGTCTTTCTTCGCATGGCAACAAGTATTTTGACCAAATTGGCGGCGTTGATTGTAATCCATCTGGAACAGACATTAACCATTATGTGTCTCTCCAAGAATGTTTGAATTCACCCCAATTTTCCAACCCAGATAGTCAGTCGAAAACAATAAATCATTCACATCTCTCTGGAAGTGTCAGACAAAGATAGACAGCATGTGATCGTCTTTTGTTGTTGTTGTTGTTGTTTTTTACTACTTGGACAAGAATAATGTCTAATCAGCCGTGAACACGAATGCGTGGCCGGTCTGCTCATTATTGTTATTATTATTATTATTATTAATTACTATTATTAAGATCATCATGCACAATGAATTCAGAGGGACAGAGGGAATACAGATTTGACATAAATGCATTAGATAAAACTAGCAAACTCACTAAATGGCATCTATGCAACAGAGAAATGTGTATTTCCCGTTCTTTTTCTTCATAGGCTTTTCATAATTTTCTTCAATAAAAAGTTCTAATGCATCAACAAAACCAGCCAGCTCCAAGATAAATCCAAATATTATAAACTTTGATTTGAAGTATTTGGAAAAACAACAAATGCACAAGACTTCTACGGTTTTTATGAGGAAAAAAACTAGCAAATGAAATTAGCAATGATGGAACAATATAAAATACCACATATTTGAAGTGCATTGCACAATATCAGTATTGTGCAATGAGCCTGTTTTTATTAATTAGTTTACTTTATTAGTGAATTTGTGGCTATCTACAGGAAGACTCTGAGCTAATAATTGAAAGGATATTATAGTATAATTAAAAATCTTTTTTTTCAAGGAAAAAAAATTAATTGGATTTGCCAAACTGATTAACATTCAATAAAAGCACTCATTACACACTGAACTGTTGCCATTAAGGTTAATTCAAGTGAACTAATTATCTTTTTAATGTTATTTTGCAGCCTGTCTAATAAGAGAGCGCACAAGAAGCGTCGATGGAAAGAAGAGATATGAGAATCTGACTTATCTGATACACTGTGTTCACACACACACACACACACACACACACTTAACTAGCTATCCAAATAGACTTCTATTGTTTTTTTAAAGGAATAGATCATAAAAAGGAAGAAAATAAAAGAGATTTTCATTTTTAGGCCAGTTGCATAAACATAGCCGCTACATTAAGACTGCGTCTTGAGAACTAGTCTTACTTTTCTGATTCAAAGTTTATGCAACCGGCCACAGGTATTAATAATGCAAATTTGAATCAGAATAACCCGCACACAAACTCTCCCCCTAACCCAGCTCCTGAATGAAAACCTTTCACAGGTATGTTATGCTTAAAACATTATTTGCTTTATGAACAACTTATCAATGAGTTTTTACAGATTTAACTAACTTACGGACACATTATCCAGCATTTTTGTCCTTAAAGTATGGGTAGTTTACAAGTAAACGCACATATAAAGCTCCCAGTCTCGTCTTGTGTTTCTGTATTTTTAAAGTATATCACAATGCTAAGCTTTTTAGCTTCTAGGTATAAAGCCTGTACATACATAATAGTAATACCAGCAAATAAAGCGGAGACATTGATTGTTCATGTGTGTGTAAGATGATGAGATAGTGTGGCAGGATTTTAAACTTTTATTTTAAATGCTCTCTGAAGTATTTTATATGTTTTGTATTTTTGAAAAAGTGTTCCTGCACAACTTTCACATCCCTAAAGATGCAGTTTTAAACAAACACGTAGACAATATCTACAGTAGGAGAGCTAAACAAAGGATATTTTTCAGCTTTTTGACGATATATTCAATATTGCCACCAGAAAGACACTTTCCTGCACTCACTGTACTTGCTGTAAGACACTTGGATAAAAAGCATAAAAACATATTGTAAGTTATTGATAGACCTGCAAATATAAAAACTAAAAAAAACCTGTATTTTGCTGAACGCTTTGCATTTATGCAACAGAGAATTACTTATTAATCATAGAATATACCTTTTTAGCTATTAATTTTTTTTTTGCAATATTTGTACTACGAATGCTGCTTGTGTAAATATTATTTCTATCTGACTTGCCAAGAGTTCATAGCTCTATTTTGAAGGCTGTATGTTGATACTCACAATGCCAAAGCGTAGATGTGTTTTCATGCTAATAATGATGATCTGAAATCATATCAGCTGCACATCAGTAATCTGTCCCCTCAAAATGATTGTCTTGTATTATCTCTTAAGCAATTTGAATGCATTATCTGGATACTGTACTGTAAATGCATCTTCAGACACAGATTGCATTCCCTTTTCATACAAAAAAAAAAAAAAAGCAATAGTGTTTTAGAAGTACGGGTCCATCAAATAATGATTTTAGGATTTTGTTGCATGTTGAGTTCCTCATACAATTAATTATTTCCATTTAAAAACCTGTAACTTCAGCCATTTATATTTGCTATACATATTTATAACAAGAAAATCATAGATACTGTAATATTATATTATTACCATAAATTGATGCATATGTTTTGCTCTTATGTTTGTTTTGTATGGATTATAGCTTCACACTCGGATGGTTTGATTTTGAAAGACGAGATTGATTGTTATCATGCTAATATTTTCAGTTTATTCTGACTTGAGCTTAAGTCCTATTATATTTCTGGAGTAACACGTCTAGTTCTTTTGACTGTGTGTTGATGTTTATGTAAATTATCTGGAATATCACTATAATCCTCTGTGTGTCTGTGTGGTGTGACTTTGGGATCTTTTAACTGTGTGCATTAATTGTTTTATGGGGGGATATCGCATACGTATCCTTCATTTGCACTTGTATTTCATATTTGAAGTTTTTGTTCCTGCTATTTCTTCTACAGTGAAATAAAAAGCTCTGCCATATGAATATGGATGTGGACCTGTTTGAAGTATTTCTCATATCATGTTTCTGTTGACTGAAAGAAAATCTTTAATAAACTGCACCTTCTCAAATACACAAAGACAGACCTTCTCTCTCTCTCTTTCACTCTCTAAAAAACATACTTTATTATTATTTTGCCTTAAATGCCTTAAGCATACCATGACAATAAATGACTGATTTTGCTCATTTATTCAGAAAATAAAAGTTTTAAATTTTACTTTAAACGTATTTGACATATCAGAAGGCATTATCTGTATGAATAAAAATCAACATAAATTCGGATATAATTAAACCAGAGCATGAATGCTGATGTTACATTCACACTAAATGATGATTTCAACAGTGAATGATAAAGCTCTATATTGTGGATATACAGTGACAGTTCATTACTTTGATAAGCCTATTTGATGTGATCCGATGTCATTGGAACAATGTACGTGTGTGGCTTAATGTACAAATATGTTTTGGGGCCACCCTTATTGTATTTTTTAGTATTACTAAATGCAAAACATCCTCAGATTTGTTAATAATAAATGTTGAGTTGATGTACAAGCCCAGAGGGTTGGGATATTATTTGGGATTAGAGGGATTTAAATTTTTGGATTTCCAAAGTAAGAAAACGGTTTATGAAATTGGGATTTTCTTTTACAAAATACCCTTTTTATTTTTGGTTGCAAGTACAGTCGTGGCATGAACAGTGTGTGCTTGCCAATTTTTTAATGGGACAAGCCAAGTTGAAAACACAGTGATGTAAAAATGCGGGTCAATATGTTGACTTGTTTATTTTTAAATCATTGGTAGAATTTAGGGTTGCTTTTGAATTACCATATTACATTATTTTTTTCAAAATAGGGTGGTGTGAGAGAGGCTTTAGTGACTATGAGCGAGGTTAGGAATATGGTTTTTAATAGGTAAAATTGTTTTGTGTGTGTGTGTATAGCCTATTAGCTCTCTAATGTATTGGAAAATGGTGTAAATTAAAAGGGTTTTAAAAGTCAAAAAAGTCATAGAAACTATTATTTATTATTTTGATAATTCAGTAGAAGAATAGGTAGAAACAATAGGTAGTAAAAAAGTATAATATAGTATAAGGAGAAATGAAATAGTGCACATTTTAGGCGTGTGCAAATCTTTAATACAAATAAATTCAGTTGTAGCCTATCACTTTGGATAAAATGAATGCCAAAATGAATATAAAGTGTAGACTAAATGAATAAATGTAAATTTCCATATGAATATAGTTGCAATAAGTA
Organism: Rutilus rutilus; assembly: GCF_951802725.1. Taxonomy (NCBI): domain Eukaryota; kingdom Metazoa; phylum Chordata; class Actinopteri; order Cypriniformes; family Leuciscidae; genus Rutilus; species Rutilus rutilus. Next base: position 3,648,865 of record NC_140215.1, read on the forward strand.
AAAGACTCTAACTATAAAACTATAATGATATGTCCATTATAATGAGAAGTATATATTTGCCTATGTTCAAATTTTCTGTTAAAGTTCTGACTATACCGTGCTTTTTACCCAATCAGAAACGCCCACTGCCTGTCAATCACTTTGCATTCTTGTGTTTGCTGGCAGCTGGTTTGCTGGCATGTGTATTTGTGGGCGGGGTTTGCGCAAAGCAGAGCACCTGTTACTTGTTCGTTACTGAGCGCCGTTTGTGTTGAAGTTGTCTTGTTGTTTGGGGAGCGAGAAGACGATTCAATTGTTCCTGTTTACTTTAAATTGCTAGGGTGAGTTGCAAGTTGTTGTTATGGTTTCACAAAGGCAATATTGTTAATGGACAAAATGTGTTTGGCTTGTATCAAAATCTAATCTATAACATAAAAACGACATTTGTGAATGTCCCATAGAGCTGTCAAGCTACATTCACTACTGAACTGCAAATGTAAACACAAGCTCTTTAACTGCTTTAAAGGGTTAGTTCACCCAAAAATGTAAATTCTGTCATCATTTACTCACAGTCATGTCGTTCCAAACCCGTAAGACTTTCGTTCATCTTCAGAACACAAATAAAGATATCTTTGATGAAATCTGAAAGCTTTCTGTCCCTCCATTGACAGCTATGCAACTGACACTTTGACGCTTCAAAAAGTTCATAAAGAGATCGTAAAACTAATCCATATGAATTGAGCAGTTTAGTCCACATTTTCTGAAGAGACTTGATTGCTTTATATGATGAACAGATTTAATTAAGGCTTTTATAATTCACATATAAACATTCATCAACTCGCATATCAGTTGTGGCGAATGGAAGCTCAAGCACTGAGGTTCATTCTTGTGTTACGCATCACGTTTGAGCTTCTGCAAGAACCAATGAGGTTCATTCTCGTGTTATGCATCACGTTTGAGCTTCAGCAAGAACCAATGAGGTTCATTCTCGTGTTACGCATCACGTTTGAGCTTCAGCAAGAACCAATGAGGTTCATTCTCGTGTTACAACACGTTTGAGCTTCAGCAAGAACCAATGAGGTTCATTCTCGTGTTACGCATCACGTTTGAGCTTCTGTAAGAACCAATGAGGTTCATTCTCATGTAGCCTAACGCTGCACGTTTGAGCTTCTGCAAGAGGTTTGTTCTCACGCGTCAAGCAGGGCCAGTTTCTGTTTCTGTTCGCTGATCAATGTTTATTTTTAGAACCCTAAACCTACCCATCAAAAAAAAAAAAAAAAAAAAAAAAACTTTCTGCATTGTTACATTTTCAAAAAACATCGCGTAGTATGATTATAAGCTGTTTTCTCATGGGGACTAAAGAAGTGTCCCCACAAGGATTTTGGATATTGCCATCTTTATGGGGATATTTTCTTATTTTGTCCTCATAATCCTGGTTTACCAGGACAGAACACACACACACGCATGCGCAAACATATAGGTTTCTAGATAACATGGTTATGTAGAAAGATGTTCTAAATTTTTTTTTTTTTTAAGAAAGAAATACTTTATTCAGCAAGGATTCATTACATTTGTTTATGGTGACAATGGATGAATAATGGACCATATAATAAAAGTAGTTTCAAGTGCATCAGTCCTATGTAGCTTGAGGAGTTTGCAATATTTTGTCTCGTCAAATAACCACTGTTATATGTATTAAGTATATTTAGGTTCTCCTTTAAAAAGGAGTGAACGTGCTGGCTTGATATTTAGTGTTTTTTTTGGCGAACAGATGGTTTGTAGCATCAGCTGACGGCTCAGAGAGAGAGACCTGCTCCCAGGACGGACTGCATCTCTGGCATCAGTGCTGAAGGACCGGAGACGTGCGGCCCCAGGATGCCTGACAGTGCTGGATAATTGACACATTTCCACAAGGCTTTGGCAACTCCCATCTTCTGTCAGTGCCATGTCAGATACGCTAAGGTAAGCAGAAGTGACACATCGGGCCAGCTTACAGCGCTGAAGTAAGTTCTCCTCAGGGATTATGGAGGAAGATCATTTGAAAAGGTACCTGAGTGGAGTTCAACTCTGAATCCTGTTTGTTATCCTGACAGAACGATTGAAGCCATTTGACACATGGTTATTCTGTTTGATTGCAGTTGCTTTCCCACATGGATTGTGTTTGATTTGCAGCATTTGCTTGCGTGTCATCTTGACAAATAGCGTTATAACTGCTTATGAAGTCTGAATGTTGTATGTTTTCTCAAAGGGACAGTGAGGTAAACGTGTCAGATTCTTTTCTTACGTTAAACGAACTGAAGGTTATCCTCTTAAACGGCTACTACTCAATGGGTTTTGCATTCAGACTCAGATTTTACATTGGGCAAGTGACAGTAGCAAAATAATGTATCATTAAAACTAAAGTAAATGTCCAAACACAGACCAAACAATATGCAAGAATATTAACATGACATGTTATGTTATGACCATTTTTGGTTTTTAAATGTCTTAATTTTTAAGTACGTCTACAAATTCAGGTATTAATTAACTGTCAAAAAGCCAACAATTGAATGCACAAAACACAATGTATGTGCAATCCATTTTTAACCACTTTTATTCTCAACTGAACTTTTTTTTAACATAGTCTAGGTTGTATTTAAAAAAAGTCGCTCAAAAACCAAAAGACCAAGTGCTTCATTTGAAGAAAGATTTATTTGCATGATTCGATGGAACTGACAGCACTAGTCATTATAAAACAGAGTATCGGAGAATATCACAGTTACGCAGGGTAGTGTGTGGAGAATCCTCACTCGCGTCGCCCTCTCCCTGTTTTCAGCCAGGACACGAACTCTTTTGCCGCCTGGTCCTGCAGGTAGGAGCTGACATCACTGGTGTACGTGCCGTCTGCGTGGCGTCGTGTGGGGACTCTGGGGGAGAACGCATGTTTAGTTAGAAAGGCTGATATTCTTTGTAATAAACTATATACATGTATACCTCTGTTTTTTTAGAGTAAAGACATTTATAATGTTACAAAATATTTCAATTTCAAATAAATGCTGAAAAAACGTTATATTCATCAAAGAATCCTGTAAAAAATGAATCAATGTTTCCATAAAAAATATGAAGCTGTTTTCAACATTGATATCTGTAGGATCAATGTGACACTGAAGACTGGAGTAATGAATTCAGCTTTGATCACAGGAATACATTACATTTTGCAATATATTCAAATAAAAAATCAGTTATTTTAAATTGGAATAATATTTCACAATTTTACTGTATTTTTGATTAAATAAATGCTGCCTTGGTGAGCATAAGGGACTTCTTTCAAAAACATTCTTTTTTTACCAAGTCAAAACTTTTTGAATGATAGTGTAAATTTACTCATTTAAATTATCAACTTTTGTTAATTTTATTTTAAATACAAAGTTTTTTTTTTGTTTTTTTTATCTGTATTCACGTTATGTGGGAATTACTTGAAATGAATTTCCAATGAGTGAAAAACATATTTTTCTATTTTCATAATTACATTTCATAATTTTATTCATGCAACTTCTCTTACACGACGATTGACATGTCATGTAAAAAATAAATAATTATAATTATAATAGTTCAAGATGGATATGGTTGGATGTTTTTTTATATATATTTTGAAAGACCTTCTAAACTTACCCGCTCCTTTTGGAGTTCATTAACCACTGAACGAAGTCTTGTGCTCTCCTGGTCTCCAGGTATTTACTGTAATCGTTTGAGAACGTGCCTTCTGAATGTCTCTTCATGTTGTTTACTTCTCTTGGGTCATTAAATAGTGCTTCCTCAGACATAAAGCTGAAAAATCAACGTCATATAGGTCATTCTCCAAAAAGAAAACCCCATCGAGAGCACGCCTGGGTCACATTTCACCCCAAAATCAAAAAAGAAAGGAAAAATGCATTCATTTTGACATAGAAATGTTTTGCGTTATGAAATAATTTTTATGACAGTTAAACACATTTCACATAAAATGTTTTCTGCCATGTAATAGTCTGTGAAGCTATAAAATTGCACATTTCACAGTAAAATTTGAAATATTTTATGACATGTAATTGTCATAAAAAAAAAAAAAAAACATAAAAATATGCTTGATTTTCTTTAAGTCCCATAGAGTTCCTTTTTTATTTTGAGGTTAAATGTGTCCCAGTTTGTGTTTGATTGTAAAGGGAACAATCAAAAACTTCCGAGGCCATTAAAAAATGAAATAATACATAATTTAGTTGCTCTAACCTGGTGTTTTCTTCCGTGTCTTGTATGGGAATCTGCAGGCTGCTCTGGATCAAGATGAGAAGTAAAAGTCCAATGAAGGCGTAGTAGATCCTTACCATCATCTTACCTGAGGACACAGACCATACAGCGACTCAGTAAAGCGTTCATGCATTCTACCTGTAAAGATATAGTACAGTGCCAAAGAGTTCTCAGACTCACCTTGATTTTTGTTGGGTCGTCACGGAGAAATATACTCAATGTTGTCTCGCTGATTTCACCTTCCTGGCTCCCAGTGCGATTTCACAGTCCCAGCCTGATGTTCTGAGTCTTATATAGTGATGCCCAGGTGGCATGATACACACACACACGCACACACACACACGCACACACACACACACACACACACACACACACACACTTATTAGTTTCAATCCATTAATCTCAATGCATCAGTGTATTTGCACTGTGAACCTGTTTTAAAAAGAGACGGGGGAAATGGTCAAAAAGTCACTTTAGGGGAAAATCAAACATGATTTTGTCCTGTTAAAAACAGGGAAGAGCAAATAATTGCACAAGTACTTTCAGGATGAGAAACATTCAGGAAGTGATGTTTGTGCTCTGCAAAGCTTTCTTTCTTTTTGTGAGAAAACAATTGATATATTCTGTCACGATTTCAGGGACTTTTACACTATATTCTTTTTTTTCTTTTTCTTTTTAGGAAGGAAATGGGTATCCTAAAATAAGTTTCCTATTTGATACTTCCAAACAGACAGTATTTGGACATTTAAGGCATACTTATAAATATTAAATCAAAATTGCTGCAAGATCTTTTCTCAGTAACCTCACTTTTCTTAATCTTTTTTGTGTCTATAAACGTTTAGGTTTTAAAAATTATATATCGTGAACTTTAACTATGTAGAATATATGTCAGTTCTCTTCCGTTGTCATTTGCATCAAATTTATATTTATTTATGCATTGATTATAGAAATGTTTATCATAAACTGAGGCTGCATGTCTTTATTTTTTAAATGCTTCCCAAATTCTTTAGATTGGATCAAGTGTTAGTTACCGTAATGCCTCAGTCTCACAAAGATCAATTACATTTAACTCTATTTATTTTTTATCTTATTCCCTGAGGATTCTTAACAGAACGAATAGTAACATTGATGCTTTTGTAGTAGTTACAACAACTCTGATCATGCTTTGGTCTGTTTGAAAGCATAATCGGTGGTGCAAAAAAGTAGTTGGACACACAAGAGTGGTTTAGGTGTGAAAACCTGGAAAAAATAAATGAAATGGAAATATTGATTTGATTTGAGGAGACGGTGAAGAGACAACATCAGCATTATGCTGGAAACAGGTTTCCTACTGGAGCTGTGCCTCAGATAGAATATATTTGACCTCCGAATGATCAGAAATTAATTCCAGAGATCAACCATAAATTATGGTTGAATAATCACAACCAAAAATATCACAGAAAACTGATTTTAAAATCTTAAACTCATAGTTTTTAAGCTGTGCGGTGTTAAACTGTGACGTGAGTTGTCTTATCAGTCTGCGCATTATTAAATAAATGAAAGTCAAATCAATATTTTGTCTAATTATTTGTTGAAAAGCCCTGTAAAAAGCATCACTTGACGTCCTGATTGGCTGACTGTACATTATTCCACAATGTTAATGTCCCTTGATTTATGTGGGTTTCAGCTGATGCATCTATAACATCAGTGATGTTAAATTCAGAAACCTTTTAAAGGATATTATCTGAGCTCTTGGGCAACGTCCATATGGCATACATTTTAATAGTTAAACCAGCAGGTGGCACTGTTCACATACCATGATATAGACTACTATTATGTATAAGCTACCCAGTCAAATGTTTGAAAGAAGTGTCAAAAAAACAATTACATGAAACCGAGATAGTTTCATGAGAAACAAATTCAGTCCAAACTTTGGCAGTGTCTAATATGTAAAATAGATCAAATGAAATTAAGCATCCAGACACAGAATTCCTTCACACAGAAATATTTTTTTAATTTTGTTCAGATTTCAGGATATATGAAACACGAGTCAGAAGACTAAGGCATCCAAATCCAGAATGTTTCAGTTGATCAGGTTTCTAACAGACATGCTCAAATCACACATAGAAGTCAGTGCATAAACACAAGCGCATAAACTCTATAGATTCCACAATCAATGTGTACATGTAGAAATATGAAACATGACAAAAGTCTGTCATATAAACTACATTCATTTTACTTTATGTTGGTAAAGTGAGTTACCATCACAGCGATACAAAAACAACAGCTAATAAAAATATCACGTTAAGCAATATAAAAATAACAATACAAAATCAACATAAGATGTTCTATATACAGACTAACATGTAAAGCATCTGTCATCAACAGTGTTTTGTCAATGGAAGAGGAACATTTTTTGTTTACATAACGCATCAATGCCCGTTTATTTGTTCTCAGCGAAGCAGTTCTGCAGAAAATGGTTCAAGTGTGTGTAGAGATGGTAACGTGCTTTGCCTGACAGACTGTGATCCTTATCGGTGTACCACTAAAAAAAAGGGTTACATCGTTTTAGAGAAAGCAAGACATGTCAGAGCTCGATAAAATGTTTTTCACCTTTCATTAATACTCACCATTGCTTCAAAGTCTACTTGATTTTCCACCAGGGCCTTGGAAATTTGAGCAGCCTGCTGAAAGTGGACGTTGTCTGGAGTAGTGAAGTCAAAACAGCAAGAAAACATGTCAAGAAAATGATTTTTTGTTTCAGAAAAAGAGGTACAAAAGCTGTCACTGGGGCAGAACTCCTTTCAAAATTGGTGCCACCCTAATGACAGCTTTTGTACCTTTTTTTTTCTTCTTTTTTTAAGTCAGGCCACTAGGTTTTATATCAGTCAATCTATCAGATTCTTAAAGGGATGGTTCGGAGTAGAATCAACCTAGGGTCCTTTGCACCATGACCTCGAGCCAAACACCCCCCCAGAAGCCTTTTTCCCCTTGGTTGAACATTATTAAAGTTAGAGCTTATTTAGAGATATCAGCCGGATGGTTTAGTGCAGGCGCTAATGGATCCAAGGCTGTATCTCGTAAATTACCCCACTAATAATGCCCAGAATGGCACCAAACTTCTACAGTAGTACAAATAGGTTCTGTACTGATAAAACGAGGCATTGGAAAGTTTGTAAGTACATCAGGAGTTTATTTAAATAACACTTGCCTGACGGCTCATGCTACCGCTAACCCGGACGTCGAAGTCACTTCAGTGAGTTGGGAAAAGCACGTTAAAGTCCTGGCAGAAAGCGATGCATAAGGATGTAGTGTAACGATGAATTATTATTTTTTCCGAAGTGTTGACAACTTAGTGTTAACTAATAATTGTTATAAACTGGTACTACCAACAAAATATTAGTGCATTCCTGGAACTGGGCGTCGTTACACTACATCCTTATGCATCGCTTTCTGCCAGGACTTTTACGTGCTTTTCCCAAACCAATGAAGTGACGTCGACGTGCGGGTTAGCGATAGCATAAACCATCAGGCAAGTGTTATTTAAATAAACTCCTGATGTACTTACAAACTTTCCAATGCCTCGTTTTATGAGTACAGAACCTATTTGTACTAGAAGTTTGGTGCCATTCTGGGCATTATTAGTGGGGTAATTTACCAGATACAGCCTTGGATCCATTAGCGCCTGCACTAAGCTATCCGGCTGATATCTCTAAATAAGCTCTAACTTAAATAATGTTCAACCAAGGGAAAAAAGGCTTCTGGGAGGGTGTTTGGCTCGAGGTCATGGTGCAAAGGACCCTAGGTTGATTTTACTCCAAACCATCCCTTTAATACAGATTTATAAACTTTTCATTGCTGTTTGTCTATTCTTGGGTTTAGATCAAATTGTTTACCGTCTGCAGTGCCGTGCACCAACATGTATTGACCCGACTTGAAATTTTTTGCCCTGTCGGTCACTGTTGAATTCTGCGAATAAGCAAATCAACCACATATATGAGCTATTGATCACTGTTCATAAACTTTGCACGTGTTTTCTTACAGATTAACTTACTTGATATCTTTCCAAGTTATCCTCGGGGCGATGCATGTATCTCTCTGTATATACAGCGTCTGTGAAGAACGCAGCGTGTGAGTTAAGTCTGCTAAATTGTTTGTGGTCTATATCATAAATCAGAAAATCCGTACCATAATACTCCCACTTTGCAACAGGAGCCACAGCGATTCCACATTTGAACAGTCCACTTCCTGATCCCAGAACCATGGACGTCACATAGCCGCCATATGACTGAGCAAGACAGACGTTTCATAATTAGTAAAATTAGTCAAAACAGTAAAATTGTGAAATATTGTTACAATTTAAAATAAATAACTTTTTATTTAAACATTTTAAAATGTAATTTATTCCTGTGATCAAAGCTGAATTTTCAGCATCATTACTCCAGTCTTCAGTGTCACATGATCCTTCAGAAATCATTCTCATATGATGCTTTGCTGCTCAAGAAATATTTCTGATTATTATCAATGATGAAAACAGTTTTGCGGCTTCATATTTTTGTTGAAACTGTGATACACTACCATTCAAAAGTTAGGGGTAAAAGTAAGCTTTAAAAAAAGAAAAAGAAATTAATAATTTTAGTCTGCAAGGGTGCATTAAATTGATCAAAAGTGACAGTTAAGTCAAAAAAAAATTTTTTCAAAGAATATTGAAAAAAATATTAGTTTCCACAGAAATATTAAGCTGCAAATTGAAACATTGTCAACATTGATAACATTTATTTGAATAGGTAATATTTCACTATTTTTACTGTATTTTTGATCACATAAGATGCAGCCTTGGTGAGCAGAAGAGACTTTATAATTTAAAAAGAGAATTATTCCAAACATTAGACTGGTAGTCAAAACCTCGTATATAATCGTATTTCAAATCTCTTCTGTGGTTTGTCTTGTAAATGAAAGCATTGCACTTACCCAACCCCACATTGCAATTCTGTCTTTGTCAATGAAACCCATTTCAATGAATTTTCTGCAATTAAACACAAATTCACAAGAAAAGCAATTATGAAGATCTTCCAAAACAAAATGACTACATTGGTAGAATACATCTTTTGTAGAAGGTAGTTTGTCTCTTAAGTTGCTTTCAGTCAACTCAGTGTTTGACCTCGCTCAACCTCATTTGACACATGCTCCGTGACACTTCGACTCGTATCTCTCATCCATCTGTGAGTTACATCAGGCTAAATGATTCTCGTCATCACGAGCGTGTGCACATCGTTCCCTCGCCTCACCTCACGGCCGAGATCTGATCTTCCACCTCATACGTCCCCAGTCGCTCGTAGATGGCGTGCATTATCTCATCGCCCTGGAAACCGCTTCCCCTGCCGTCGAAGCTGGCGATGAGCACCTTCTCCGTGCTGCACAGGTACGTGGCCCACTCCAGTCGAAACACGTAATCTATGTTCTGGCTGGCTGGCCCGCCGTACCTTTAACGTGACCGCGAAAAAAAAAAGTTATATTAGAGAAATACTAAAAACATCATATCATGAATCAAGAATTTGTATTTATTTATTTATTTTTATAATGGAATAAAACTTTCTTTAAAGGATTAGTTCACTTTCAAAAAAAAAAATTTCTGATAATTTACTCACCTCCGATGTCATCCAAGATTCAGTCGAAAAGAAATTAAGGTTTTTGACGAAAACATTCCAGGATTTTTCTACACAGAATGGACTTCAATGGCAACCAACTATACCAATGTTCAAAGAAGGTCCAAATGTCCGTCTCAGTGCAGCTTCAAAGTCTCGACACGATCCCAGTCGAGAAATAAGGGTCTTATCTCGCGAAACGATCGGTCATTTAAAAAAATAAATAATATATATATATATATATATATATATATATACTTTTTAACCACAAATGCCCGTCTTGTACCATCTCTGAGATGCGCCACGCATTGCGTCATCACGTTGGAAAGGTCACGAAAAAAATAAAAATAATAATTATAATAAATTAAAACAAAGATGTCAGACGATTTTGAAGTTGGAAGAGAAAATGAGATTACATTTTTTGCCCTTCCCTCCTTTTTGAACCGGAGTACACAGACAAATAACTTAGACAGATGACGTGACGCATGACCTTTCCAACGTGATGACGTAATGCGTGGCGCATCTCAGAGATGGTACATGACGAGCATTTGTGGTTAAAAAGTGTGTATGTATGTATATATATATATATACTATATATACACTATAAACTGTACTATATACATAGTACATACAACTGTACTATGTACATATACATAAATGTACTATATACATATATATATATATATATACACTATAAGTGTGTATATATATATGTATTTATACCATATATATATGTATCTATATCTATATATATATATATATCTATATCTATATATATCTATATATATCTATATCTATATATATCTATATCTATATATATATATATATATATATATAATATATGAAGAGTTCAGATGCAAAAGCCTCTAAGTGCCATCTGAAATTTTCTTCTAGAATGATGATTTTTATCAAGCTCGTATATTTAAGTTCAGTAATTTCACTTAAATGACAATTAATAGGTAATCTTCATTGCCATTTAAGTGAAATTATTGAATTTAAATATACGAGCTTGATAAAAATGATCATTCTAGAAGAAAATTTCAGATGGCATTTAGAGGCTTTTGCATCTGAACTCTTCATATATATATATATATATATATATATATATATATATATATATATTTTTTTTTTAAATTTATTTATTTTTTTATTTTTTTATTTTTTTTAGAAAATGACCGATCGTTTCGCGAGATAAGACCCTTATTTCTCGACTGGGATCGTGTCGAGACTTTGAAGCTGCATTGAGACGGACATTTGGACCTTCTTTGAACATTGGTATAGTTGGTTGCCATTGAAGTCAATTCTGTGTAGAAAAATCCTGGAATGTTTTCCTCAAAAACCTTAATTTATTTTCGACTGAAGAGAGAAAGACATGGATATCTTGGATGACATTGGGGTGAGTAAATTATCAGCCACATTTTTTTTTTGAAAGTGAACCAAGTTTACTTCAGCTAAAATTGTTTTAAACAGCATTTTGCTCATTTTGTAATTATGTATCAGATGACCCTACACCTGTGAAGAGATGCACAACTGCCAAAATGTCTGTATATTGTTATCATTATGATCTCAAATCACAATAGTTGCTTTAATGAGCTAAATTAATACATGATGTTAGCTAACGGCATGATTTGTATTATCTTAGAACTGTACATTTCTGACATATGGACATAACTTGGACTCAGTCATCTCTGATTACTCAAAATTGTAATGTAGAAACGTGTATTTTCTGTAAAGCTGCTTTGAAACGATATGTTTTGTGAAAAGTGCTATACAAATAAATGTGAATTGAATTATGCATGCGGCTTTTATGAGCTCATTTTAATTAAGAGACTACTGTACAATGCATTACATACTCTACCGTTTAAAAAAAAAGAAAGAAACTAATGCTTTTATTCAGCAAGGATGAAATAAATTGACCAAAATTGATTGTAAAGTCTTCTACGTTACAAAAAAAACCTATTTTAAATATATGCTGCTTGACATTATTAAGCATCTGTTTCCACGTTATTAAGCAGCACAATATTGATAATAAAAATAAATGTCTCTTTAGCAGCAAATCATCATATTAGAATGATTTCTGAAGGATCATGTGAAGCTGAAGACTGGAGTAATGATGCTGAAAATCCAGCTTTGATCACAGGAATAAATTACATTTGAACAACATATATTCAAATAGAAAAGTTATTTTAAACTAATATATATATATATTTTTTTTTTTTTTTACAAATTATTAAATAAATAGAAGTGAATAAAAGAAGGAAAAAAAAAACTTACAGAGCAAAAACCGTTTGAAAGGTAATGTTATAGAAAAGAAAACAAATGGCCATTTATAGGTTCAGTTAAGTATGTAACTCACACTTGAATTAAAAGAGGGTACTTTTTGGACGAGTCAAAATTTGGTGGGAACATCATCTGATACCAGAGGTCTGGAGAGAGAGAAACAACAAAAACATGATACTAATCCAATTTTCCTGGAATATTAAAAAAAATACTGCACATACTGAATCCTGCGATCTTCATTGTGGCACGTTTGATGGTTGGCATCAGAAGCTCAGTAGTCAGAATTTTTTCCAGTTTCTTATTGTCCTCAAGGACCTGAATCTCTAATCCCCAAAAATACAATTTATATCAGAAATGTTATATCAACTATTTCTTTATTTAGCTCCTGCTGTAAAGGGGTTGGATTGAAGCGATGCTAGCACAAACCTTTAGCAGGCGCTCTGTTGTCCATCAGTGTAAACAGCGGAAGCCCTGGTCCTGTGAAACCAGCAGCACACAGTTACCTCTCTCAGTCACCTCAGATCAACCACGGTATCGTTCAGGGCTTTGTTTTGAGGGAATCGCACAGGCGTGCAGTAAAAGCGTGTTCACTAACCGTAGCAGTCCATGCGGAAGTAAGAGGCGTTCAGGCTGAAGTAAGCCGAGTTATACTGACACCTGTCCTGGTACAGTGAACAGGTGACGCACTCGGGGACAGAATGGCCATTGTTGCTTATAGAAATCCTGAGGAAACATTTCACAGTGACAATGAGGGAAGGGAAACCATTAGAAAATTCGGAATAAATTACTTCTAGTAGTTTGTGTACACTATTTCTGTTTTTTTCACTGTGTTGTGTGGCCTTGTGCTTTTGAATTGGCTATAATATACAGAATATATATATAAATATTTTCTATATGCCATCTGAAATTTTCTTCTAGAATGATCATTTTTATCAAGCTTGTATATTTAAGTTCAGTAATTTCACTTAAATGACAATTAATAGGTAATTTTCATTGCCATTTAAGGGAAATTACTGAACTTAAATATACAAGCTTGATAAAAATGATCATTCTAGAAGAAAATTTCAGATGGCACTTAGAGACTTTTACATCTGAACTCTTCATATATATATATATATATATATATTCATGTATATATTCATGTATAACTTGATGAAAGGTTTTGATCCACTTCAAATTTTGGCTACTGTATATATACATATAAAATATTTTTAGTATAAATAACTTTAATGCATTAATAAATATAATGAACATATAATTATTTTTGTTAATGTATATCATTTTTCTCATATTTCTTCATTCAGAAACTTGTACCTCAATGCACTTTTTCCTAAACCTATCCTTTGCATTTAGTTTGTTTTTCAGGCATGTTGTCTGTGCCACATCTCTGCAGAAAGTGTCAAGCATTCTTTGATTGACACATTTAAAAAATGATTTTTCATCTTCTCGGTTCTCATGCATGCGTCGTGTTGCTCTCGTGAACTCACTCTGAGGCCCACACAGAAGGAAAATGAATAGTTGAATAAAGTCGTTATTTTTGTTTTGTTTTTGCGCATAAAAAGTATTCTCGTCGCTTGATAAACTTGAGCCACTGTAGTCACTTGGACTATTTTAACAATGTCTTCTTTACTAAGGCTGGAAGATGAAGTTACCTAGAAGCCTATGGAGGAGTGAGACAGCTCTGATTTAATCAAAAATATCTTAATTTGTGTTCTGAAGATGAACGAAAGTCTAATCTACAACTAACGAATTCATCCTTCATTATACAATTATTGTAATGGAATTGGTTGTGAATAATTGGTTCTTGAGTGGCACGAGAGTGTTGTGATACCATTGCTGAAGTATAGCAAAACAAATGACTATTTTAATATTTGAAATATTGTGGAAACAAAGGTATTTTTACTTGTAAAGGTTTCTCTGTCCAGGTCTTCCCATGTGTTCATTACTCACGTAGTATCTGTGGAAAGAGCAGATTTTAGATGTGTGCAGGAAAGACACATGAGAAGCTTGTGACAAAACATACGCATTTCATACGCACATGGAATCTTTGGTTACTTTTGAGATGTATATCACTTCCCATTTGCCTGAGGTGATGGGTGTTGCGGTTTCCTGCAAAGAAAACAACACAGTTGGCAGACCGACAACTTGATAAGCTTGTACTTCAGTGTTTCTTTGGGTTTCTTTGTTTTAACGGTTATAGCACATTATAACCTGTAATACAATGTAAAGACATCTGAAATTTGGGGATTTTATAATGTTTTTCAATGGAGTTCAAAGTCATGATCCAAAACAACCAGCTCTGAGATTTTATATATATATATAAAAAAAAGGACATTACTTACAGCATTCACATAGTGGAGATGTTTATAACCGTTGACATTGCTCATAACTTTGTAAAAACTCTTGTTATTTGCAGCAAAGTAAGGAGCTGAAGGAAAGTACTGTGAGGGGAAACACAGACCATTAAGGTTTCATGGCAGCATCTTTAGTTTAAATCAGGACTATCTGAAGATTTTATGTGATTGCTGCATGAACTCACCCGTCCAACCCATCCAGTTTTGCTTTTTTGCTCAAATTTCTGTACAAAAAGAAAGAAAAAAATAATCTTTATTTAAATCCCACTATTCAAATTTTTTTTGGCCAGTTCTCAAAGTTTATTAAATATCTGCATATGTAAACCTGGTCAGTTGACGATACACGTGTGTGCGCATTTTCTTTCACTTAAGGTTGAGTTCACAGCACTTTTCTATGTATGACGTGTGTGTCATTATTGACATGAATTTTTTATGAATAATGAAAAATCTATTTGTTTCTTCCATAGGGCTTTTATTTAAAAGCCATTTAATTAATTTGTCTATTTTGCAACATTTATTCAAGTAAGAGTGTAATTTGCTGCCTTATTATATATCAAAAAAGTGAAAATAGGAATGAATGCAGTTCATGTTTTCACTGTTGTTGCTAAAAGAAAGTGGTGAGAATTTCTTTTCATAGTAATATTTAAAAAGTATTACTTCATCCATTTTTGAACCCAAAGTCAAATGTGCCAAAGACTCCAACAATACTGATTGGCAAAAAAAAAAAAAAAAAGATTGTTCAACTTCAACCCCAAATCCAGAAAATTTGGGACATTTTGTAAAAAAAAAAATTTAAAATCAAGAATCTGATTTGTTAATTCTCTTTTAACCTTTATTTAACTGACAAAAGTAAAAAGAAGAACTTCCAATGTTTTCACTGGCCAAATTAATTGTGTTTTGTAAATATAAACACATTTTGATTTTGATGACTGCAACACACTCCAAAAAAGTTGGGACAGAGACAAAATAAAAGTAAAAAGATTATAGAATATCCAAGTTAAACTATTTTGAAACTGTCCACAATTAGCAGGTGACCTGGTAATAATAATAATAATAATAATAAACTTTATTACAGACTCACAGGTCCAAATAAAAACAAGACAGTACACACAATACAATAAAAAGGAGACAACTATACCAATGCTTCCATAACTTGGACTTATACCGTGTAGTGCTAAACTTGATGCTGGTCAATGCCATAATTATGTAATTCTCTGAGTTATTCAGCCGACATATAAATTTGTACATAACATTTCTCAATGTGGCTTGCGGTGTATTAACACCTGCAGCCACAAACATCTCACTGGCACTACACCAGCGTGGTCTTCTCAGCAGAATTCTCAGTGCATCATTGTAAGCTACCTGGAGTTTATGCAAGCTAGCTTTGCTGAAACTAGACCACAAGTGTGCATTGTGAAGAGGAGTGCAGTATGCTCTAAACAAAGCAACTTTCACTCTATCTGTGCACCCACCAAACTTGCGAGCCAAACTATTCGCCTGAGCATATAAAGAACGGCATTGCCTGTAAACGTCAAGGTCATCCTTCAACTGGTCTGTAATGAGATGCCCAAGATACTTGTATTTGCTCAAAACTCTCAAGGTATTACCTGCCAATTTAAAAGGAGGAAACATTAATAGATGAGTGTATCGTCATAATAGTACCATCCACCAAAGGCTCAGTCTTTGCAAGCAAAGATGTGTCATGGCTCACCACTTTAAGCCAAATTCCATGAGAGAATTGTCAAACAATTAAAAAATCACATTTCTAAATGCAAGATTACAAAGAACTTAGGTCTTTCACCCATCTACCATACATCATATTCTGAAAAGATTCAGGGAATCCGGATACATCTCAGTCCGTGTCGGGCAAGGCAGACCTCTGTTGAATGTGCGTGACCTTTGAGCCCTCAGATGGCATTGCATGAGAAACCATCATGCTATTCCGTTAAATACAGCCACATGTACTCAGGAGTACTTTAGAAAACCATTTTCATTTAACACAGTCTGACGCTGCATCAAGAAATGCAACTTTAATCACTGTTGCACAAGGAGAAAGCGATACATCTGTTAAATGCAGAGATGCCGCTGAGTTCTGTGGGCCCGAGCTCATCTCAGACGGTCCAAAACACAGTGGAAATGTGTGCTGTGGTCAGATGAGTCCACGTTTCAGCTTGTTTTTGGGGAAAAATGGACATTGAGTTCTCAGCCCCAAAGACGAAAGGGACCAACCAGACTTTCATCAGCAACAGGTGCAAATGCAAACATCTGTCCGAGGGGGCACATGCTACAACAGTGTGTTTCGATGACACTCTACACCTGCAGTCCAGATCTTTCTCCTATTGAAAATGTACTCTATGGCCCATCATAAAAAGGAGACTCAGACTGATGACCACAAACTGTTGAGCAGCTGTCTTGTATTAAGCGAGATTGAGCAAAAATTCCACTTGCAAAACTGCAACAATTAGTATCCTCAATTCCCAAACATATAAAAAGTGTAATTAAAAGGAATGTGATGTGACACAGTGGTAAACATGCCTCTGTCCCAACTATTTTGGAGTGTGTTGCAGCCATCAAAATCAAAATTTGTTTACATTCACAAAGTACAGTTAAGTTGGTCATCTTTTCTTTATACTTTTGTCAGTTAAAGAGCATTAACAAATCTCAGATTCTTGTCCCAACTTTTCTGGAAATGGGGTTGTATTACAATTTCTTTGATTGGCCAGACCAAAATAACAAGAGAATCACTGCCTCGGGCAATTGCAATGTTGATTCTCACCGAGCTTTCTTTCCAGTTGGTGCCGTCGTAGTCGTAGATCTGCAGAAGGACTCGGTCCTGTCGGCGTGGCAGCCATTGAACAGCCAGTCGCTCGTCCGTGACCCACGTGACCGTGCTCAGATAGTGATCGCTGGGAAAAGAGTAGAATAAAAATGACGTTATGCTGAACTCTAATGCTGTGAAAGCGTATGTTTCAGGCTGTGGCGAGCAGGGCGGGGCCGAGAGCCGTGGGAACGGAACGAGGCCGGTAGCGCGAATGATAATGAGTTTTCGAGTCTCAAGGAGGAGCTCCGGAAGGATAAAAGGAGGAGTGACGACAGAGCAAGACTAGAGAGGACAAGGCCTGGATTTGCCAATGTAGCAAAGTTTGTTGAAAAGAGAAGAAAGCAGCAAACTTTCAACATTAACTTTAATATTACAATAAATAAACACTACAAAATGAAAGTAAATGGGCTGCCCCTCACTGACGACTACCGCATAAAACCTTATTAAGCAAGCACAACAACATAAAGTCCAGGCCTGGTTCTCTCTCATCCTTCACTGTCGTCACCCGTGAGACTCGAGACCGGTGTGGCGTTGGTGACGCTCATTAGCACTCGCACCACTGAGCCATTCCCAAGGCTCTCGACTCCGCACCGCCCTGCTTGCCATAGAGGCTTTGTGTGAAAATGTGAAACTAGAAACATAAGAGGGACACACCCTGATCCGACAGATTTCGGTACCACCACTTCTGATTGTTTGGATGGATTTTCGACGTCAATTACAAACAGCCTTGCTCTGGGAATAACACTGCCTGCCTTTGTAAGCAGAACAACAGTTTAGTAGCAAAATTAGACTTTGAATGAAACTGTAATACAAGAACTGCAGATACAGTATCTATTCCATGCAGTTTTTAATGCTACATTTTATCATGAAAGATAAAGATTCTTTAATGGTATCGATGGTTCCATGAAGAACCTTTGCTAACACTTTATAATAACGTTCAGTTTTAAGTCATTTATAAGTGGTTAGTTAATGATGAACTAATCATTTACAAAACATTCATAAATGATTAGCACGTGATATACTAACATTTTATGTATGTTTTGTAAATTCTGTTACAAGTCATTTACAAGTGATTAGTAAATGATTAACTAATCATCATGAAACATGACTGCAATAGCATATCACTTGCTAATCATTTATGAATGTTTTGTAAATGATTAGTTCATCATTATCTAACCACTTATAAATGACTTACAATGAACGTTATTATAACGTTCCGGTAAAATTCATGGAAACTTTCCATTCCACAAAAGGTTCTTTATAGTGGAAAAAGGTTTGTTAGATTTAAAAATAAATAAAAATCTTCTCACTAATTAAGTGTGACTGTTTCACTTTGTAAGTGTATTCATT
Organism: Rutilus rutilus; assembly: GCF_951802725.1. NCBI lineage: Eukaryota > Metazoa > Chordata > Actinopteri > Cypriniformes > Leuciscidae > Rutilus > Rutilus rutilus. The sequence continues at coordinate 3,667,533 of NC_140215.1, forward strand.
TTTAACAAAAACATAATATTGAGTTATAAAAAATATTTTTGTATGTCCAGTTATTTTTCTTGCTGGCTACAGACTTTGAATTTAAACTTTCTAAAAGTCTGGCTATGGTAAGGAAGAATACTTTGACACATATAATACAAGTTTCTTATTCTAAATGATGACGGGTGGATTTGTAGTAGTCTGTAGATTATAAAGGAAAATAGAAAAACCTGTTCATACAAACAGTCATGAAATAAAATCTCGAAAATCTACGAAACGTTCAGATATTTACTTTTGGGTAGGGGATAACTACTGTGGTAGGGTACTGGTCATTTCCATACAATGAGTATTCAATGTTGTGAACTCCAGTGTCATTAATTTGCAGATAAGCCAGATATTTCCCCTGCGGAGACCACCAAATGGCTTCGTTTGAGGCAAAAACCTCCTCTATTGAGCAAGAAAAGATGCAGATGGATTAACAGGAATGAATGAATGCATAGACATAAGGATGTCTGTGTGTGAGTGCATTAGATGACGTTACCTTCATAGACCCAGTCTGGTACTCCATTGAGAATTTCATTGACTTTTCCATTACGTGTGACTTGTACGGCCTCAGCAGTGGCAGTCGTTTTGAGGTAAATATTATAATCCCAGACGTAAGCCTGTGGACGATGTATGGTCATTAGCACTGACGATATCAAAACAATAGAGCTCAACCGGTATGTTTCGATTCCCAACATAAAACAACATTTCGTTCAGAATATAGAGTGCAACAGTTATGTTTTATATTCTACTCATTGGGTCTGAAAGTAAAAATACCATTAGTTTTCTCTATAGATAAACAGATTTTTAACAGTAATGTATAAACTTTGAGACAAATCTACCATAAACTCAGAATTTAAGTGATGGTATTGCATATTTTAAATATTTAATCTGGAACCAGTTGAGCTTCTGTTTGTTCACTGATCAATGTTTATATGTGAATAAAAGCCTAAATTCAATGTTTATTTCTCATAAGAACAAAAAAAAAAACAATATACAGTAAAAAATAATACAATTTGATTTTGAAAGTATTAAAAACAAATAATAAGAAAAGCTGCTGGAATTTCCGATGTGCTCAAAATTTGCTTTGTGATGGTGAAAACCCAGACAAATCCTGGTTTTCTTTTGGAATTCTTGGACATTACAGCCTTCCAATAATGTAATATAATAATTTTTTTTGTCAGTGTTACTGTTTGTAACTCACCAGTTTGTTTCCTGTTGGCGCACAAACTAAGAGCTGTGTAACAGGTGGAATCTGAAACTTGGAGAAAAATTCCCTGAATCCAACAGAAAACAAGACGCGTCACAGTGAATATACATCACCAATTGTTGGAAGTAATATATTTAAACAATTATACTAATTAGTTTTCAGTGAGATAAAAAAAATATCAGAGATTAGACTACAGTATATAGGTGAGCTTGAAATATACTGTTAAAAACTGTTGAAATGTTCAAGCAATCACAATTTCAAAAGTTTTCCATATATTGTCCTATATTTTGACAACCCTAACGTAATACTAAGTGAATAATTTACAAAGCTGCAGCAAATAATCTTTACTCACTGAGACTCCATGTTGTAGATATGGTAGGAGGCAGTGAAGGAGTGCCGCCATTGCTGTTGAAGCATTTCAAGTGTGTGTTAGATGTCAGCAAGAATCACTTATGAACAATATTAATGTTTGTGTGTTATGAAGTGGCAATTTTTTTTTGGTAAGTTACCTTTGAGTAATTGCTCTCAAAGATGACAAATTTTCTATCTGCGGACACTATGTAATCTGTGCCATCCACCTGGGCCTGTAAATCAGAAGTGGAATTTACATGTGTGTTAAACATAACATATATTCTGGAAGTGCTTTACAACATTAAACAATATCAGAGACTTTATAATGTGAATTTATGAAGGAGGACGACTGTAAAGAGTCATTCAAACACTCAAATAAATGTGAGGCAACCTACAAATGTTGAGTTGCTCAGGTATATTGAGCTTTCCTTCGTTTCAGCGTTGTGCAAGTAAATATGGCCTTCATTGGTTTTGTGGAGGTATTCATTGTCTGTTGGAAAATGAGACATTGAGTGTGTGTGTCAGGGTGATGTAGAGGTCATCACAAAAAAAAACACGGACCATGTGAAGCGCCCTCAGGTGTCGTACCTGATATCCAACGGAGACTGTACGTTTTATACCTGATGGTATCATTGTAAAAGTCATTAAAAGAATAAGTTCTCTTTAATCCAGAATCATCTCCTGAGGACACAGAGAAGGAAAACAGTATAAGTTTCAGCCTTCAAATAAAAAAATATATATTTCAGGTTATGACATTCCCACAATTTCTTTGGTTTTCACATGGGGGCGCTACAGGTATTTTTTAATGAAACATAAAACAAGAAACAACCATATAGTTTGGAAACATTGCTATTTTTAATGTTTTTGAGAAGTTTCTTATGCTCATCAAGCCTGAATTGATTTGATCAAAAGTACAGAAAAAACTGTAATATTGTGAAATATGATTACAATTTAAAATAATGGTTTTCTATTTTAATATACATTGAAATATAATTTAATTCTGTGATTGAAGACTGGTGTAATGATGCTGAAAATTCAGCTTTAAGTGTCACATGATCCTTCAGAAATCATTCTAATATGCTGATTTGTTATCAATATTGGAAACGGTTGTGCTTTGGAACCTGTGATACTTTTTTTTCAGGATTCATTGATGAATAAAAAGTTAAAGAAAAGCATTTATTTAAAATGGAAATCTTTTGTAACTATATATACTACTGTTCAAATGTTTGGGGCCAGTCATTTTTCTTTTCAACTTCTTTTTTTAATGAAATTAATACTTTTATTCAGCAAGGATGTGTTAAAATGATTTTAAAAAAGTGATAGTAAAGAGTTATATTGTTAGAAAATATTTCTATTTTGAATAAATGCTGGGTTTTTATTTTTTTATTTTTTTACTTTATTTATCAATGAATCCTGAAAAAAGTATCACAAGTTCCAAAAAAATATTAAGCAGCTCAACTATTTCCAACTTTGATAATAAATCTGCATATAAGAATGATTTCAGAAGGGTCATGTGACACTGAAGTTGCATCACAGAAATAAATAACATTTTAATGTATATTCAAATAAATAAATAAAAACATATTTTTAAATTGTAATAATATTTCACAATGTTACTGTTTTTTTCTGTAGCTTTGATCAAATAAATACAGGCTTGAAGAGCACTTTAAAAAACATGAAAAATAGTAATGTTTCTAAACTTTACGTAACAATTATGTAACATAAACAAACGGTAGGCTATATATATATATATATATATATATATATATATATATATATATAATACATACACACACACACATAGCCTACACACACAGACAGTAGCTACCGGTCAAAAGTCTGGAAACATTACTATTTGATCATAACTACAGAAAAAAACAGTAACATTGCCCTTCGAAAATTACCTTAAAGACAAACGTTTGTCATTTAACCGTACATGACTATAATCTTACAGGAATACCAAGGTGAAGAAATGGTTAACTCTATCTCTTCCCCATTACACGGTGGACATGTGCCCTAGGTAGGAGGTAGACTATACATGCTTTTAAGTGTTTTTTCTATTGATTGTTTCAAATGGAAGCAGAGGAAGATGAAGAAGAGTGCACTCGACTCACTGTTCATGTAAATTGCCGTGGGAATGACGATGAGCGTGATGACGACAACCGCCCCGATCAGCGCCACACACACCTTATTACAACCCTGAAGGTGAAGAGAAACACCTCACATACACTCATTCAGGTCAAAATCACAATATCACACAAGTTGCGTTTAAACTGACACACCTAACTTTTTTTAACCCAAGTAACTTTTTGTGCAAAACACCCCAATCCTGAGGAAAACAACGCGTAGTGTAGTGTAACTTACTGACCATAATTACGCAGGAACTTTTAAAAAGCGCATCCAATCTCCAGGAATCCGCGTTCGCCGAATGATTCTGTCCTTAAACGGATCGTTAAACACTTCGTCCGCGTTAGTGCAGCGTTGGACAGACTGCTGCGCTTTATTCCATCCGATTGCAATTTTCCAGGTTAAAAATGTACTTCCTCCGATGCATCATTGAGTCTGGAGTGAGGGAACGGTGGCAAAACTTCCTCAGAATCAGCATTCCGCACAACTTTCCATCGGAGTGCGTTCAGGACGTGTTGCTTCTCTCCGCGAGCGCGCGCTTATAACACACTGCAGTGTTACAGCACTGACGCTTTGACTATCGAGATCTGCACAACTTCTGCATCGACTGCGAGAGATAGAGAGACTAATTAAAACAGACTTACTTTCATTAAATGAAAAACGTTTTTTTTTTTTTTAAATAAGAAAAAATAAATAAGTGTTTTATTAAATACCGTGGGGTCTGAGGTCACTAGTGAAGATGCTTCATTGCATCATTTTTATAAAGTAATATTTTCATTACAACTGAGAAATCTTGTTTTTCTTTTCTTTTTTTAATGACAGCGTGAGCTTGAGCTGGGATGAACTCAAAGTTTGTGCAAAACCTCATAATCATGTTCTTCAGCACCAAAGAGCATCTTGAGCTTCAATGCAAGCAAGAACATCCAACCGTCTGTACAAAGAGTCGTATGATCATATTTGATCAGTCACCTAGATAGCCTATAGTGCCGAATGATAAATATTTCTGCTTCATTTTAACTTTCAGTGTAGTGTTAGAATTTTGGACTACTGTGCATATTTAGTTTAGAGCATGCATGTTTCATGGTGAATGGATTTGTAATGCAGTTGTCAAAATGTGCACGCAATTTTCTACAAAATGTTACATAACAATATGCATGCAGCCATAACAATGAACAATTCTCCCAGACACCTGCATAATAAAAGTTCCTGGCACTGTATGTTTATTTAGTTTTTATTGAGGACATTATTAGTCAAAAGTTTGCACACACTTGATGCATTTAAATGCTAAAAACTATAACATAAACATAAAATTACATAAAAAGAAACCAAATGCAATTCTATTTTGTATCTTTACATTAACAATGTAATGTTTTATTTATAAAACCACGTAAAATAATAACTAAAGGCAGCCCTTACAGAAAAAAACATGTGAACTTCACATTTGCATGTAAAAACATGTTAAAAGCACATGTGAAATATGTGGAAAACATGTGATAACGTGAAATTCATGTGGTTTTTCTGTAAGGGAGTAACAATTTTAACTAGGGTGACCACCTGCTAATAAGCCCAAGTATGTTTGTTTCTGGTATGTTTCTGAGGGACAATGTGGGACACTGCCTGGCGCGGCGGTGCCCCACTGGCAGACTCACTGATAGTGGTTTACCCATTTCTAGCACATACCACCTTACATGGTATTAATAATGCCCTAATTGTTGATGTATGCTCATGAATAGGCCAACCACCAATGTGTATTTTTTTCTAAATAAAGACTCATAATATTTTGAACATTCAATGAATTGACAGACTATTTAATTTTATTTATTTTTCATTACAATTTATTTACTTTAAATAAATTATAATATAAAATTATAGGATTAACAGGAATTGTAGTTCCATCAAGCTCAGTAAACACTGGTCACAGACACGAAGATGTAGGCTAGCCTACCTTTAATTTCTCCAAGCTGATTGCTCACTAAAACGGCCCAGTCATCATGTTTGCCGCTGTTTGGTTTTCACACACAAAACAGTATTTTTTCCCGCCATTTTGTTCATTCAGACTGTTTAGTGAACTCGCACAAAAACAAGAGGTGGGATTCATGGCGTGAACAAATCATATACCATCATTTCCAAACATAGCGCAATGGAGGCATTGCCGCCTCTTACGTGACTTTCCCGATTCATTCTTAATTACCCCCCACTTTCTGATTAAACTCAGTGGGTGCGGACCCCCGCTGTAACTTCACCTGCTGCTGTCGCTGGTCGACACTGTTACGTTAGAAAAACAAGTGATTTATACTCTATTTAATGTCACACTTTGTAATACTTGTGTTTTATTTTTGTAATATGGATTATTTTCTCATCCAATTTTTTTTTGAAAAAATTCCTCCCTTGCCTCCAGAGGTCGGTCAACCCCTAATATAGAAATATTAAATATATTTAAAGGGGTGGTATAATGCCCTTTTCACAAGATGTAAAATAAGTCTCTGATGTCCCCAGAGTGTGTATGTGAAGTTTTAGCTCAAAATACCCCACAGATATTTTTATACAGCATGTTAAAATTGTCACTTTTTGAGGGTGAGCAAAAACACAGTTTTTGTGCCTGTCCCTTTAAATGCAAATTAGCTGCTGCTCCCGGCACAGAGGGCGGAGCTTCAACAGCTCGTGTCCTTTTACCTCACACAGACATGCACTGAAAATTTCAAAAACTTTTAGCCTTTTATGTTCAAACCGGAGTCAGACAATGATGGAGAGACTCAAGAAGAAGTGACATGTTGACAACATTTCTGAATGTTTAGTTGATGAATTTATGTAGCTTATGTGTAGTTATCTTCTAGTCATTGATTAGCATATTCTGTCTTAATAATCTATAAATCGTGTTCAGGGGGCGGGGTTTATGTAAATTCTAGGGTTGGTGATGTCACTAACCCGTTTGTTGTAGTCCTTAAAAAGCAATTTCTTTAAAAGCAAATATCTCCCTTTGCTTTGAACTTTGAGCGTTGTAACTTTGCAGATGTTGTTTATGCTCAAACAGCAACATTACACACTAACTAAAGTTAGAAAAGTGCAATCATTATCAACCACCCCTTTAATTTTTAAATAATATAGGCTATATCAAAACAAGAAGGAAGGTGTAGGTGTGTCCAAAAATGTGACTACTGGCGTAAGTGTTTAAATAATGTATCAGAGCGTTTGTCTGGTAAGGAAGTACTTTGATTCTGGAAAAACTTGTTGAACATTCAAGACTTGTCATGCATAATGAGAGGCAGTTTTCTGACAGGTTTTCTCAGGTGATGTTTGCTCAGAGGGAGCCTGTGTCTTTCTGAGAACACCTGAACAGGTGTGTGAGAGACTTTGTGTCACACTCTTCCCTGATGGGCCATCTCTTTTTGTCCATGAACGCATGATTCATAATCAAAGACTGTTCATGCTTGAAAGAGAAAACAGATGACACATTAAGGGTAATTTTAATCTACAGTATTTATAGCACATTTCATGAAATCCTCTAGAGTAAATCTGTACGGAAACACTTGGGACAAAATCAGTACTTGTAACAAACAGCATTTGCAAAGCGTCACTGTGGTTTTACATGCATTAAATGTTACAGTTCAAAAGCCCTGACTGTAAAATCAATCACATTGCCTTCATTCAGTGCATTTTTAGTAACTGTAGTTTGAGGATGTGCTTATATGGTGCTAATGCAAACCAGCTTTGTGACTTACAAGTCTTTCCCCTGATTCCTCTTTGCAAAGGCATATTAAAATCAAGAAATTAAACAATAAGAAATAATAAGTAATCTGATACATTAGAACCAGAATTTAAAAGTGCCACTTGAGGTGAAATAAGTTCTGGAAATGACAGATTCCATTGACTTCATGTTGAGAAGTGCCAGTGCTTGCAATGCAACAGACTATGCATAATTTTACAGGTTATGACATTTGATTGGCTGTGTCAGAGATGAGTTTGAATATGTTAATTTTCAGTCGACGTCCATGTCTTCTTCCTCTGAGTCCTCTACAAGCAGATCGGCGTGTTGTGTGTAGTCAAATGCAGGGAATCTTATGGGCAGCTCGCTCCATTTGCTGAAGGTCTTCTTCTTGGAGCCGTACGTGACCACAAAGTTCTTGATGTGGAGGCAGGGACACTCGATACTTTTATACAGCATCATGGAGCCCCATTGCTGCTCAGGAACCAGACAAAACAGAAGATTTAAAACAGATGCATACTTAAGGAAATACATACAGTTAGCTATTTTATTATACTGTCTATTTGCAGTGATTTTGTTGCCCATATTTTGTATAAAACATTTTGAATCTATTTGAAAAACATAAAAAAGCTGGATTAAAAAACTGAAGTTATATACAATTATAAAATTATATAAAATGATATTTTAACAATATTTAAAGGGGCTACATGTAGAATTCAGAAACCCTTGTTATTAGCGACACTGGTGGGCGTTAAGTGAACTGCAGCTTATCGCTCACACTCGTGCACACGTAACATACAAGAGACTGAACGTGATTCAATGCACCAATATACTCACAGCGAAGTTCCTTTTCATTCTTGGCTTATAAATAAAAAAAAGCTGGGAATACCTTTGCAGTGATATACTGTTAATGAACGAGTACTTAGATGAGTATGTAAATACGAGAGGCACGCTTTCCTCTCAATATCAAAATAAACACAACAAAAATGACAGCAGTGAGAAAGCATCTGATCATAGAGATGTGGATGTTTGCACCAGCTGTGCGATTCACCGGCATCATGTCGACAGATGAGCTCATTAAAATTACACTGATTGTTAAGTATATTTGAGACTATAGACTACATAGATCTGGCTATGTGAGACTATAGATTAAATGAATCCCTTTTCTTTGCATGACACATTGATATTACGGTACAGAATGGCTTTTTCAGCATTATCCTGAACATTGTATAAGCGTTAGTTTCATGTGTCATTGAACGGAAGAGAGACTCTCAGGAGTGTAAACGTCACATCATTTGGATTTTCCTGGCAAAAACGTCCCGAGCCCTTCACATAAAAATCAGTCTACAAATCACTGCTTTCATAGACAACCTTGGAAGTCGGGGAAGGTCTCGTTTTTTTCCCCCTCAAACTTATGAACAAAATTACATTAGGCTGAATGACCATTTCTGGTTATTGGGCAATTTTAAAATGGCCATAATTTTGGAAGATTATGACTGCTAATATTTCAGTCTATCACTACTTATAAAATGACAAATGAAGTGATCAGAGACTTATATATATATATGTGTGTGTGTGTGTTTGTGTGTGTGTGTATATATATGTGTATATATATCATTTTAATCATATATTTATAAATATATATCGCCTTGGCCATAATGTGGTTCAGTGGAGTTCACAGTTGTGTAATGAGTCAAACTGAATTTTGCCAAAACACTTCTGATCGTCAGTAATGCACAGGCGGTTTGACGTCAGCACGCACCTGTCCGCAGTTTTTGCACGCGATGACTCCGTTGGTCTCGTAGTCCAAGAGCCGCTCCTGCAGTGATGCATTCTCTCGGACTATAAACAGCTTACTGCAGATGTCAACAACATGTATTTATTTTACCATCATCATTATCATGCAGGATAAAAATAATTTGCATCATCAGTATTCATATTTCTGAGTTTTCTGAGAATGCAAAAAAAAGGTATTTGTGAAGGTTTTTACCTAAACTGCTCGGTGACATTGACATGGTGCATCTTCTCGATGATCTCAAGGTGTTCCCCAGAGCACACGAACACACTGCACTGCCTGCAGCTCAGGCTGATTTTAGACGGCGACTCCTTCATCATTCCCTTCTGCTGTTTCTTCTTTATCTTGACCTTCTCCTCCATTATGGCCTGGATCTGAAACTCTCGGATCTACACAAAAACAAATAACGTTTCTTTCGTGAGGAATGTTTGGAGTGTTATTTTCTGCAGTCTTTGATGTAGATTCTCACTTTCTTCTCGTAGTCGACTCGATTCATCTTGCAGACTTTGGCGATGGCTTTGCTCATCATTTTCTCCCTGTATTCGTTAACGCTCTCTCTCTCTTCCACCCCAGACCCTGCCTCCGCCACGAGTGTGTAACTGCTGTCCTCCGCTCTTCCTCGACCGCGGGCCTGTGGAGAGCCAAAGATACTTCAGTCTCAAAAACAAGCACCACATCAGCAGTGTTCAATCTCTGAAAAGTAGTGATAGACTGAAATATTAGCAGACATAATCTTCCAAAATGATGGCCATTTTAAAATTGCCCTATAACCAGAAATGGTCATTCAGCCTAATGTCATTTTGTTCAAAAGTTTGAGGTATTTTTTTTTTTTTTGTCAATTTGGAGTTAATATTGGGTAAGATAATTAATTAGTATAATTAAATTATGAAATTAAATGTATGATTTGCTATAATTAAATGCATTATATTGGCCACACTGCCCTCTAGATATTAGTAGTTACACTGGCCCATTAAAAAAAAAAAAAATCCATCCATCCATTTATAATGCAGCATTTCATGTTTACTATATTGTTAGGCTTGTTTCACACATCCTGTGTAAGCGACAGCAGCATGTCCATGTTCAGTGACCGTAATTACAGTACATTTACAAGGACACCTTTTATTTCAATTGAAATTGATGAATCTGAATGTTGTTTACATGAACGCTAAATAAAGTGTTCGAGTTGATGTCCGTTTAAATGTCACAAGCTTTAAATTGATCTTATGACATGCACGAATATGCAATTTCCCACTGTTGCCACATACTTATCATCCTCCTACCACTTCTTCTTTACTTTATCTTAAAAAGCAGAGTTAATATTCATCTATTTTGGGTCCTGATTAAGTAGCGACAAGCTTTGTGCCGTGATGCTTATTTTAATCAAGCAGTAAAAACGCCCCAAAACAAGTCCGGAAAAAGAGCTGGTGGGACAACGTTGTGCTGCTCCACTTCACATACAATGAGTGAAAGGAGAATATTAGATTGACACAATGTTCAATGTTCAATTACACAATTACACGTCATTACACAACGTCGATGTCATTGCACGTGCACAGAACGTTCCAGTTTTGGTTTTCAATCTAGTGTTCACAAGTCCTATCGAACAGAGAACATACGTTACAAACGTATGAAATCTATGAGCCCAAACTGTAGGTATAGTCTGCTTGTTGTAAACTTTTAATATTGTTCCCCGCAACGAATACATTTAAGAGCTGCAAATGCGAGATGTGTGAACATGGCCTGAGAGCCGAGAGGCATCTATACAAAGTAAATAATAATCGAAATCAATAACACACTTCAAGCCCTTAGAGACAGACCAAAACGAGTGCAGCATAAGTTAACACTTTATTTCTTTAGTTCACTTCAGAACTTCTACTAACTATAAGTAGCTTTGCATTTTGCAACTACATGTCAGCTACCTCTCATTAGAGTATTAGTAGACTGTCTGCTTAATATCTGCTAACACTTTATTCTGATGCTCCCCAACAGACATTATAATGACTAGTTTGCAACTACATGCCAATTGTGACCCTGGACCACAAAACCAGTCACTTGGGTCAATTTTTTTTAAATTAAGATTTATACATCATATGAAAGCTGAATTAATAAGCTTACCATTGATGTATGGTTTGTTAGGATAGGACAATATTTGGCCGAGATACAACTATTGAAAATCTGGAATCTGAGGGTGCAAAAAAATCGAAACATTGAGAGAATCTCCTTTAAAGTTGTTCATTTATGTTCACGATTGTGCTGCATTCACTCACAAAAATAAATGTTTTATATATTTACGGTAGGAAATTTACCAAATATCTTCATGGAACATGATCTTTACTTAATATCCTAATGATTTTTGGCATAAAAGAAAAATGGATAATTTTGACCCATATTTTTGGCACAAATATACCCGTGCGACTCTTGACTGGTTTTGTGATCCAGGGTCACAAATTACAAAATTTTCTAATCCTAACCTAACAGTGTAATACTCTAAGTTAGTTGACATGTAGTTGCAAAGTTACTTATACAGTAGTTAGTGGAATTTCTAAAATGGACTATTGAAATAAAGTGCAACCCAGCATCTTTAGAAATGAGCAATAATCTAAAATCAGACCTGAATCATGGCGACCTCATTGGTCACAAGGCAATAGCGTATGACGACGTTGCACTCGGCGATGTCCAAGCCCTCTTCGGCCACAGTGGTGGCTATTAGCAGATTGATCTCTCCTTTACGAAACCTTTGCAACACATCCTTCTGCTCTGCCTGAAGACAGCAAGACTTTATTTAAATCAATATTATGCCTCAAAATCAGCTTGAAACGTTCTTTTTAATGAATGCAGAAACAGACACATTACTCAGTGACTTACAGCGGTCATCGGTTTCACCACACTCTGATCTCCACCACCGATCAGATAGCTGGCTCTGACTCCGACTTCATCAAACTTGGGGTTTTCTTGAATCCACTGGCAGAGAGCGATGGTGCTGAGGCGGGTCCGGGTGAATATGATGCCTCTCGCGACTTCTCTGGTGCTGAATTCCTTCAGGATGATGGTTTTCAGCTGGGCCAGATTATTATTTTCATACTCTGGCTTTCCCATCAACTCCTCCAGCTTCGCTTTTTTATCTGTTGTGGATTAAGCAGGGTTTTTATAGTTACACCATTTTATTGTTATACCATAACAAATATTGTCACTTGAAGAAAAAAATAAATAATAATTCTTCTCTCTCTCTCTATATATATATATATATATATATATATACTGTATATATGACTTCAGATGCAAAAGCCTCTAAATGCCATCTGAAATTTCCTTCTAGAATGATCATTTTTATCAAGCTCATATTTAAGTTCAGTAATTTCACTTTAATGACAATTAATAGGTCATTTTCATTGCCATTAAAGTGAAATAACTGAACATAATACAAGCTTGATAAAAATGATCATTCTAGAAGGAAATTTCAGATGGCATTTAGAGGCTTTTGCATCTGATATATATATATCTATCTCATCATCCACGTTTGTTGGAAAGTGCTCAGACATTAGTGGACATCTCATGTTGTGCCTCACAAAACAGGAACAACATTAGGACGAGTGAGCAAATGATGATAAAATATTCTGGTTGATCTGATATATCTATATCAATACTAAAAAATCTGAAACGGTTCAAACACTCCTTTTCTAAGGTATCAATACACTGATATACACCACTAATCTATATAAGTGGAGTACCACATTGACCTATTTTTCGTGGCTTATTGCACTTAAACAGTCAAATACATACAAAACTGTCAGAATGCCCGTCTTGCCGAGTATTGAGGTTAATACAGTCAGTTTTGGAACGTAAATAGTTGAGAGAAAGCGCATGTCGTGTATCAGTATATTGGCTCCGTGCATAAGCTCTTAAAGTGACGGCAGCCTAATAAACCTGCAGCTGAGAACAAAGAACAAAAGAACTGCTCTTGACTAAATAACTTTTGTTTTAAGCATTAATTGTAAACATTAATCAATATTTAAGTTTTACAGTAAAAACTATCCAGTGTTATTTTACATTTGATTGCTTTAATTTCTGTAGTAGGCCCTGTTTCATACCCGAATATTACTGTTAGACCCACCTGAAAAACTTTCATTTTGTCTCTTTAATCTATTGTATTAATATGTGCTATCATTTGCATTTTTTTTTTTTTTACATTTTATTACTGACTGTTTACTTGTATTTTTTTTTTTAAAATGTAGTTCAACAATTTAAATAAAGCCTCCCTGTCCTATGTGTAAGCTATTACAACAAAATTACCCAAATTATATAAAAAAAAAAACGAGAAAATAACATTATCTTTGATGGTATATGGCAGTTCATAATGAAAATGTTATAGAATACCGATATTTTCAAGGTATCGTCCCGAAGTTGGAAATTCTAGTATCGTGACACCAGTAATACCTTTGAACAACGTGAAGAGGAATCGCTCTGTGTCGGTGATTGTAACAGTGCCTTCCTCGTCAGGGCTGGATTTGGTCTTCAGCTCTTCGTTGTGATATTTGTCGAGGAAGCGGAAGGCGTCTGACATGCGAATGGTGTTGCTCTGATGAAGAGCCTCGTTGTAATGGCGAAGATGTTCAGCACACACACGCACCTTCTGATTCTCTTCCTTAGCAGCTGGTGAACAACACACACAGTCAATCTTCATAAGAGTTCAACAATATAACTGCTATAGCATGTCATCATGGAGGTGGAAATGCAATTTCTACATAACATTTATTTCATTTTATTTAATTGTTACGTCATTCGCAGTGCATCATGGGATGAGTAGTTAATTCCCACATTAAATAACTCAAGTACACTTTATACCCTTATTTTATCATACCTATTTTCCACTTATTTTTGTCAAGTGCTTTAATGTTGTGATTCGTCTAAGAGCTGCTGGGTTTAGTGAGTGATCAGGATTTCTTAATATCTATAGTGAAAATTAATGTGGCGAAAAAAAAACTTACATAACCGGTTAAAAAAGGGTTATTATCATTACCTAAACAACTTTTTTATTACTTGAAATAAAATATACCCTACCTGAAATAATATAAAATATATAGAAAAAAACATTTTATTTTAATTTCTCATTTTTGCTTGGTTTAAGTTAAACTTTCTTAACTTTTTAATGCATTTTTCTATGCATTTTTTTGCATCGTCAGATAAAACCTGTTACTGTAGTTTGCCTTTTTAATAATTTTGTTAGATAAATACCTCCCCAAGTGTTTTGTTCTTCCCTCATATTTAATATATCTATTAAATAAATGTCAAATATTTTCCTCATTCTGATATTTTGTTGGGTCGTTAAAAACCACTAACGGCCACTACTGTATAGACATAAAAAAAAAAAAAAATAATTTAGATTTTAGTTTTTTTGCTAAACCTTTAACTAAAACTAAAATGTAAATCAATAAAAAAAAAATTATATTCAAAAAATATAACAGTATATCAATACAAAAATAACACTGTAACCAAAGCTGAAAAAGTGGGCGGTGACTGTTAAGCTCTATACTATTTAGTCATAACTAACCTTTGAGGATGCTAATTATTATACATGACAACTGGATCTGTTCAGTTATTCTGAACGTCTGAACACACTTCATAAACTTTGTTGGAATTAACAGTAAAATAACAGTCGCTTCCTTTGAAAACAGGAAAGAGACCCTGTGATTACTGCGGCTTATTGAAACACATTTTGCATGAGTGCATGACTGTACTGTATATGAAATTCTTATCCTGACTTCCATAATGTGGTGGTTAAATGGTGGTTTGCCTGAAGCAGAAGACACACAGAGAGAAACCGCATTTTAGTAAGAGCTTTGCAAAACATCCTCACCCAACCAGGAAACGCTGCTTTAAAAGAAGCACGTTCACAGTTACTGTATTTTTAGCACTAATTTCTGGAGATTGCAGAAGCAGATTTCCATTTGTATTTCAATCTCTCTTCTTGCACAACATAAAACACTTACGGAGAACAACATCCAGTCATTTAAATACTTTTACAGCAGAGCAAACTAGAAACATTTCAAGTGGTTTGGCTGGTTATCACCCCATTAGCTGGTAGACGTCGTAAATGCACCATCTGCTCACTCTTTTTCTCTTTTTACAGCCTTTTTTAAAGGATCCATGTATTCTAACAAAATGATTTTTTGCAAGTGTTTGCAAATATTTCATTATATTATAACAGCAGGCCAGTGAGAGATTTAGATTGTGTTTTTGTGGTGTTAGGGTTAGCAGGCATATCCGACTATAAGCATTGTCTTGATGTAATGTTATTAATCACATGACATTTACAGATAAGGCGATTGGCTCAAAACAACCTACACCTGCATCGTCATAAGCAAAGATGGCAGATTTCATAGAAATGGCACGTTTAAGATTTGAATAATTTCTATGACTTTTCCCTGATATTTCCAGGTTTTGAATGACCCAGTAAACCTCATTTCTTTAAAAAAAATCTTTCTAAAATGCAGTAAATGGGATTTTTCTCACCATTCTGCTCTTTCTGCACCGCCCACTGCTCGTAGGTCTGTGTGCCGGGCTCACAGAGGGGCAGAAGATCAGCGTGTGTGTGGATTTCATCCATTATCTTCTTGATCACGTCTCCAAACGGGTCCTTTAACATGCAGTAGACAGACATTTTCAAATAATACACCTCTGAACCGAATGCTAACGTCATGTACGTCTTCACATTTATTGTTGACGGAAGAAATCTTTATAGTGTTATTGTTGTTTATACAGATTTTTCTAGAAATATCGAAACATTTATTAAATGTGACGTGCATCATTTCTGCGCCACTATTGGCAACAAACAGAATTGCACAAATCGTGACTGTTTCCAAACACTGAATTCTTGAAAATTCACTCACTCGTTTTCATTCACTCCTTCAAGTGGACTACATTAGTGGACAAATGTAGGGAATGGTGAATGAGGGCTATCTCGAACACCGCTAAAGAAGTCTGTTCTACTAAAATGTAAAAGCTTTATGTAGCTAGTGTTATCTTGTAATGTTTAATTACAAAAAATTCTTTGAAACAACCCAATAAACTCATTAAATATCTCACCTTTAGGTATTTAAAACAAGTCGGAGGTTATCCTAACTTTAAAGAGTAACTCTCGCCAAAATGCAACCTAGGCTCTTTTTGTTAATCTACCCGAGGCGAACTTTCGTGTAAAAGCATAATTAGAATGGAAACGCCACTTTTAAGTTTGACCGTATTTTTGTTTTGGGTCAAATTGCCTTTTGAATGGGAGTGATTGGGGCACTTCTATGATAGCAACACTAAGAAGGCTCGACACAACATGAAACTGTGCTGGAAGTGTCACCAGGGGCTCTACACATGAACTCCAGCATTGAGAACATTGTTTGTGTACACAGAGTTTACTAAAAAGAAAGATTTTGAACAACTCACTGTCTCTGTGTCCGCCGGCATGTTGACAGTCAAAACTAGTCGATCTCCGAATGCGAATGAACTGACTCTGAATTTTAGTGTTGCTTCTTATATGAGGATCCTTTATCAAATACAAGGTCAATATTGATTTTCACTAACGACAAAACAACTAATTATCCATGAATTTATATAGAATTAAGCTTTAGGAGCTTTCCATCTTTACTCTCCTCCCTGTTACGTCGCATCCGGAGATCGACTAGTTTTGACTGACAGAATGCCGGCGGACACAGAGACAGTGAGTTGTTCAAAATCTTTCTTTTTAGTAAACTCTGTGCACACAAACAATGTTCTCAATGCTGGAGTTCATGTGTAGAGCCCCTGGTGACACTTCCAGCACAGTTTCATGTTGTGTCGAGCCGTATTAGTGTTTTAAAAATAGCGATTTTTGATGCTATCATAGAAGTGCCCCAAGCACTCCCATTCACAAGGCAATTTGACCCAAAACGAAAATACGGTCAAACTTAAAAGTGGCGTTTCCATTCTAATTATGCTTTTACACGAAAGTTTGCCTCGGGTAGATTAACAAAAAGACCCTAGCTGGCATTTTGGTGAGAGTTACGCTTTAAGGGTTTATTCACAATGATTTTAATCAAATTCTTTTTGACAATTTTAGTAAAAAAAGATAAGAACATTCTTAAGCATTTTTGGAACTTTTCTCTAAAGTAAGAAAATCAGAAGAAAATAGCAGTTAAGAAGAATTGTACTCCTAAGAATATTTCGTGACTCCATGACACACATGAAGTGGAATTACCTCCTTCCGCTCTTCTGCTCTTGCAATCCTTTTATACGGCGTTTTGGCCTCTTCTTCTCCCAAAGTCTTTGTTTTTATTGTGACGGCGTCCAAGTTTGCGCAGATCTGCAATTCATCAGAATAATGATTGAACTCACAGTTCCAGGTTTTACATCACTACCATATGAGCTGTGAAATGATCCGGAACATCACACATCAAGGGACTCAAACTGACCTTGACTGATTCAGTACCATTCACGAACAGCAAAACTCACTTTTGCATTAGTTTTGACTACATATCGTCATTTGATTCTTGAATCATCCGTCAGAATCAGTTCAAGACTGATTTGAAATATCCATCTCATATGAACCATTGGATTGTGAGTCAGGCTGCATTAATTTTTGGGTAGCACTTTATTTGACAGTCCTGTTCCCCATGTACATACTAAGTACTTATTAGTAATTACAATAACTAGATACTAACCCTGAACCTAAACCTAACATTAACCCATGTAGTTACCTTATATTAACCAGTACTTTCTTAGTAAGTAAACGTACTGTAAAATAAAGTAATAAAACGTTTGTTGTTCCGCATTGATGGACAAATGCATATGTTTAGCAACTGTTAAAATCATCGTGAAAATTATTCTGGATTCTCGTTTTCTAGCACTGAGACACGAACGCAGAAGAGTTTCTCTTGGCGCTCTGGTGGAGTTGTCATAAAGATTGGTGGTAAAGCAGACCAGCGGGGTAATCGGGGTTCAGGCTGATTCTCTTTCATGAAAGGCATGCAGAGGTTTATGGCTGAGGAACATTGGAAACAGCTTTGCGGTGGACGAAACAGTAAGAGATGTGGGAGAGGAGGGTGTGTGTGCATGCATGTGGAAAAGTCCGATTAGAGAGGAACAGTTAGGAAAGATTTGATGTGAGAAAGGAAGGAAAATATGTTTAAAGCCTAAAGGTTATTTGTTTATGACAATAAAAGTGTTTGTTTTGAAGGCATTACATAAGGATTTGTGCATGCTTACACTCAAAACATGCAAATCGCTGTAGGCATGGGAACCTTTTTTTTTTTTTTTTTTTTTTTTTACAAATGTAACAAATAGGCTTCCACTTAATGATTCCAGTTCCTTAATAATTCCGTTAAAGCTTCTTTTAGAACTTTTAGGAACTATTTCATAAGTTGGATGGTAAGATTTTTTTAAAAATGTTTTGGAAACATTATGCTCATCAAGGCTGAATTTATTTAATTAAAAATACAGTAAACAGTAATATTTTTGAAATAATATTATCAAAATTAAAAGAACTGTTTTCTATGTGAATATACTGTAAAATTTTACTCCCTTGATGTAAAGCTGAATTTTCAGCATCATTACTCCAGTCTTCAGTGTCACATTATCCTTCAGAAATCATTCTAGTTTGAAACAATAGTTATTATCAATATTGAAAACAGTTGTGCTGCTTCATCTTTGAAATAGAAATCTTTAGAAACATGATCAATGTTTAACATTTGACCAATTTAATGCATCATTGCTGAATAACAGTATTAATTTCTGTAAAAAATAATTAGAAGTATACATAAAGGTCTAATACGCGTATTTGGTGCCAAATAAACATTTCTTCTTATTATTAATGATAAACAGTTGTGCTGCTTAATATCTTTGATGAATAGAAAGTTCAAAAGAACAGCATTTATTATTAATATAACTTTTTTGTGATATTTATTAATTTCATTAATGTCTTTACTGTCTATTTTGATCAATTTAATGTGCCGTTGCTAAATAATATTTTTTTATTATTATTATATAAAAAAAAACTGTTTTCAACATTGATAATATGAAATTATCTGATCATGTGACACTGAAGACTGGAGTAATGATGCTGAAAATTCAGCTTTGCGTCACAGGAATAAATTACATTTTAAAATACATTACAACAGAAACCAGTTAATTTAAATTGTATTAATATTTCACAGTATTACTGTATTTATGTATTCAATACAGTGAGGTGAGATTAAGAAACTACTTTCAAAAGCATTAAAAAACCTTAATGTTTCCAAAACTTTGAGCGATAGTGTATTTCAAAATGGTCATGGTGTATATTGTGCAATGAAAAGATGTTGCCTGTCTATTGTTTATTTTTTATTTTTTCATGTCACCTAGTCATTCTTTCATCACGTACATTTGAAAGCACTTTCCTTCTTTGCTCTGTCACTGTAGATTGAGAAGCAGATGAGTGGACTGACACAGGTGGTGCTGTACCTTGAGGATGTGTTGCTCGGCCATCATCTGGCTCATCGCTCCGCCCACACCAGGTGAAGCCGTCAGACCCAGGATCTGAGGGATCGGGACCGGACTCTTCCCCTGCTTCTTCAGGAGCTGGTTCTTGTGTTTCTGCTTCAGGTAGCGGATCATGATGTGGTTGTACGCGTAACCCTTCTTCGTGTGGTGGCATTCGTCAATGACCATCAGGGTGAACTCTGCAAGTGCAAGGATTTGAAAAAGCAGTGAAAATCAGAATCTATTCATATTTACCATAAATATGTTAGATTTAAAATATTTTTTTTAAATAATGAATGTCCTTCTAGTGCAATAGTTATTAGAACTTTTACTTCCATTACTTCTTTTAGACAAGTGGAAAGAAAACATCCAAAATACACATTTAATTAAGTTTATTACACTTGATCTATTTGTGTTTCTGTAGATTTCAATTATATGCATATATTTAAAGGCCATTTTCTCAAAATGAGTTTTTTTTTCTTTTCTTTCACTTGCACTAAACCAGAAATTGTTACTTCAGTATCACTAACATACACCAAACTTTCCACTTGTATTCTTATCTCAGTTCTGAAGTTCATATATCTTTTGCCTGGTTTATGCAACATTGTAAAAAAAAAAAAAATCATCTTTTTTTTCTGGCTGTTGACAGTATTTTCTGATTTATGGAGTGATAAAAAAGAGATATCAAAGAGCCTTTAACATGAACGTGTCAGGAGAATTAAATGAGAATTTTAAACCTGCTTTATCCAATGGTCAGATTTCTGTTCTGGTGCAAATTAGTACATGTAATTATTTAGATTTACGTATTTAAACATAATATTTCAGAACACTCGTAATACAAACCAATGTCTTATTTAACTGGGGAAAATATAGTGATATCCATTAGTTAACATTTTTTTTTACCTACAGTATACACCTGTCTTGCCCTAAAGGGATAGTTTATCCAAAAATGAAAATTCAGATAAAAAATTCATCATTTAGCCTAATCATCCTCATGTCATTCCCAAACGCCATACTTGTACAACTTTCCTTTGTCCATGAAACATAAAAAAATATTTTTTTTTTTGAGAAATGTTTTGTTTTTTGTCCATACAGTTAAAGTCAATGGGGTCCAAACAACACAGTTCTTCAGAACATCATTTGGTTCTAAAGAAGTAAGAACATCACAGAGGTTTGGAACGACATGAGGCATATATATATATATATATATATGTATATATATATAGTGCTGGGCAAAGATTAATCATGATTAATCACATCCAAAATAAAAGTTTGTGTTTAAATAATATATGTGTGTGTACTGTGTATAATTATTTTGTATATATAAATACACACACATGCATATATATATTTAAATATTTGCATGCATATACGTTATATATATTTATATATCATTTATATTATATATAAATATTAATATTTGATATATAAATAACACATTTTCTTAAATGTATGCATGTGTGTGTATTTATATATACAAAATAATTATACACAGTACACACACATATATTATTTAAACACAAACTTTTATTTTGGATGTGATTTAATCGTGATTAATCTTTGCCCAGCACTAATATATATATAAACACGTGTTAATAATACATTGTTCATGGTGCTTTTATATGAATAGCAAAAGCTCTTGGTCATTTTTTTTCTAGCATGTGTTTCTAATCAACAAAGGCGAGTGCTGTAAACCTCCAGTCCATTCTCACCGGCTAAGTTTACAGTTTTTGTTCCGCCTTCCGGCACTCCCAGGGGACTCTGGGAAGAAGGAAAAAAAAAAGGTCTGCATTTCACACACTGACAGAGGCGGTGGGTGATGTGGCCACGTTTTACAAACCAGACTTTAAAGGCGCTGCCTGTTTGGCCCCTGAGGGCTGGAGTGGGCTCAGAAACTCTGAAAATGACAGCAAATCTCCACTGAATTTGATCAGCCAGACGTGTGGCCCATGGACCAAAAAATAAAAAATAAATAAAGGGTTTAAGAGTAAAACGAGGGGGAGGGGAATCAACAAACAGCATATGCCACAAAGGAGGAATCCCACCTTGCGGTGGACGCTGCCAGAGAGACTCACAGGAGAGCTGAATCTGCCAGCAAAGACTGATGGGGAAAAACACTGTCACATGAAACCTCAGAGGAGGAGCTTTGGTCTCTTTTCAACATCTAACAGAAGGTGAACCCATTTGACTGGACTCTGACTCCCTGAAAGTGTTGAAATAATTCGGTTTAATGCATGGGAGTGAAGGGGAATGTGTCCTTACGTGATAATTTGATCCCGTCCTCGTCGCCGTTCTTGTCTTTGGCTAAAGAGTTTTCCAGGATCTGTGCTGTGCAGATGATGATGTCATTTTGCTCTATGATTTGTGGGAAGGAGATTTTGAGCTGCGAGGCTCCGCTGACTCGCTCGACTGAGTATTGGTGCTTCAGAAACCGCCCGAACTCGGCCTTGTAGTGCTGCTCGACCAGGGGAACCTGGAAACAAGTTATTTAGCGTTATTACACGGCTCTCTGAAATGCTGGATTCTGATTGGTCAGTTGTGACATTCCGAGGTCAGCTGTTCCCCCTGATAGAGTGCAACATTGCACCCGCCCCCTTTTTCAGCGGCGCTGGTTCCGGAAGTATATTTTTCTCATAGGGATTTTAAAATAGTCTTCAATGACGAGTTATAAGCCAATCAGCGACAAGGTGAATCATAACATTGAACATTTGATTTGAAGCAAAAAAGTTTGTGATAATCAGACAAAAAGACAAAGATACAAGACCGCGAACTTAACGGCTTTAGTGAGGGAAAGAATTAAAATCCCATGAAGCATTGCGAACAGCATAATCGAAATAAAAATGATGGTGAAATATAAAACTACTCATTTACAAATGTTGATTATATGTTAAAAACTATATAACGCATATATATATATATATATATATATATATATATATATATATATACAAACATTTCAGTATTTTGAGAGTGCATGGAGATCGACTCGCAGTGCTTCATGGGAGTGGGCGGAGCTAACGAGCTCTTTTGGAGCGTGTTGCTTTTTTCGACTCTCTGATTGGTGTAATTTTTTGTGCAGCATCATGGGTAATGTAGTTTTCACCAGGAATTCCACTGTTAAACACGATTATTTTAAAAATAAGCTGAAATAAAGCGGGCTGACGCTTCAACAGAAGCAAATACCATCGATTAACACCCGCGTAGCTCACGGTAGGGCTGTCTTTAAAGGGTTATGAGTTATTGTTCAAAATCAATTGCGTTACGGAGAAAATGAATGGAGTTTTTACTTCCGAAACATGACTGTTGCGCTCTATCACATGGCTCTCTGAAATGCTGGATTCTGATTGGTCAGTCGTGACATTCCGAGGTCAGCTGTTCCCCACTAACGGGTGTTTGAGCCTGGCATTTCTTTCATGTCTCTCGCATCACATCGCGGTTATTTCATTCAAACAATTATTATTATTAATATTATTCTAATTATTATTATTTTTTATCATTATCATCATTCTCAGTTATTGAATGTACTGTAATGGATTATAAGATAATAAACAGCTCAGATTTTAAAACGGTTTCTTCTCAAATGTGGCACGTAATCATATAATAAGTGGGATAATATACATCCATCTGGTTGTTACCACAAAAAAGTGTCTGGACGTACATTATCCCGTTTATTAGGCGACTCCTAAGGTTTTCTTGGTGGTCACAAGGGCATTGCATGGCATTTTTTGGGAGGTGATTTCACTTTAAATGTCTGCTATTTCTCTGCAGGGAACTGGCCGTTCACAGGAAGTCTGGACCAACCGAGATGCTGAGTTGTAGGTTTGCACCACACTTTTGCTGATGTGGATCTTTTAACATGGAGTTTTATGATTCAGCAGGACAAAAAGTCCCTCTGCTCCTACAGCAAACACTCAAAAACATCATCTCATTTCTGTTTTTTTCTGTTTGCAGAGACTCCAGTTCAGCGCCTGTTGAACTCATCGCTCATACAGCTGGGCGGAGGACAGTGTTGTTTCTCAGAAGTTGCTCTTTTTTAGCTCAGAAGTATCAACTTGGTCTCAGATGTTTCTCTTGAGGCGAGACACGGCAGGCAAAAACATTGATTTTTCATGCAAGTGGTCAGTTTTGAGATTTTGGGCTAGTTTACTCCTTCAAAATGTGTTCTTTCAAGCTGCTATAAAGAAAACGTTGAAAATATACATTAAGATGTTTATTTTATTACATTTTGTTTACTTGCGGCAGTAAGTTTCTCTTCTCTTAATTACCAAGAAGTTAGCATTCCCGTCTGTTTACTGAAGTCTGTCGTGACCGGTATCGTTGTAAAGCTCTGAGTCTCCTGCACAACGCTACGTAACCCAACTATGGGCATTTCCTTTCTATCAGTAACCAATCGTGAATGTCCAAAGGGGGATTCGAAGCTAACGACGAAATCTCATTTAGAACTTTAAAAGCCGTTTTCTCAAAATGAATTTTTTGTCATTCTCCAGTACAAACATCTCAGCCTATGTAGTCTATGTACACCAAACTTTCCAGTTATACCCTTAGCAGTATTCTGAAGATATTTGTTAATAAATCATTCCTGGCCTGATTTATGTGACATTTTAATAAAAAAAGAAAATGGCGAAAATCGATTTTTTTTAAGGCTATGGACCGTATATTTTGATTTCCTAGGTAATGAAAGAATATATCCTGAAATATGTGTGTAAACAAAATGAAAAAAGAATTTTGCACCTGGCTTTATCATATGTTCAGATCTATCTACCGAAAATATGCGAAAATATATGCAAAATCATGCATATTTAATGAGATAATGCCTAATTTGCATAATTAAACAAACAAATTTCTAACACTTGTAATACATTTTTTTTATATACTTGTGTAAGTAACCAACTGAGGAAGTTTCATGGTGATATCTATTATTTAAAATTTTTACCCTATTTCACCTGTGGTGTCTCGCCTTAAAAAAATAAAATAAAAAATAGACTCAATTGAGACAATTGTTGACAAACAGTGAGAGTTTAGGGCTGTGGAATTAATTTTGGTACCAAATAATTTGATCTTTAAAGATTTTGATGAGAAATGTTAGATTTTTTTAATAAAACAAATAAATATTGGCAAATCTGAGCTCTGTTTGAGACATTGAGATCTCTGAAACCCTATCTCATTAAGTCAAGATCTGTTTTAATAGCAGCAGAATGAATCAGATATGGTATTTTTTTTAAATTATTACACCTAATAATGTTTTACTATTCGTAATATTGACAGGTGAATTTGTCATATTTGTAGTTGATGGATGGCAGTGGAAGTGAAGCACCTTGTTGACCAGAACGACGACTTTCCCCGGTTGTCCCATCTGCTTCTTCCTCTCCAAATGTTCTTTAGTGATATACACAGCGACCCTGGTTTTACCACTTCCTGTCGGGAGGCAGATGATGATGTTGTTTTCCTCCAGAGCTGGTCTCGCCACCTCCATCTGATAGTCTCGCAGTTCAATTGTCCTATTGCTCGCTGAGAGAGAGAGAGAGAGACAGTGAAGAGTTGTGTTTGCCTTCAGGTCAGAGGAAGGATTCTGATTCGCGTCTCGTGGGGCGGACGGAGACTCAGCTATTGCAATTACAGCTGTGTTTTCTTTATCCCTTGCTGGTTAAAATAACACTGTTGTTTATGAAGTCAGCCACTCTAAAGCTCATTCAGACGGTCTACAAGCCTCACGAAACCTGTGAAGAACATGTGTTCAATGTTTAACTCCAGAATCAAAAGAAAAAACATTGAAATATATATATTTTTTATTAAATTATCATTTTTAGTACTATTAAGAACTTTGCAATCTGTTTTTGTGAGATTTTTTTTACATTATTTAATATTATTCAAATTGTGTAGCCTATATATATATTATTTATTTTTTTATACACAATTTGAATAATATTAAATGTATAAAATAATGAAAAAATCTTTATTTATATTTATTTATACCAATATTCATTTATTTTTTATATATATATCCACATCAGTCCAATTAGTTCAGTATGTACACTTAATCCTCGTAGTAGTTGCAAGTCTTTATTTAGCAACTTGTAACGTTTTTAAAGCACACCCACAATATATATGTATATATGTTTAGGTTATAATCCAAACAACCAGAAGAGAATTTAAAGATATGGGTTCTTCTGTATTTATGGATTATCCTATGGATTTTTATAATGCCAGTTTTTGGATTTCTAAGTAAAATACTGTCTGTGGTAAAACTTACTTTTTTTTATAATTTACTTCCAAATAAATTTGGGGAACCCATAGCAAAATAACACATTTAACAAGAAATATTTTAAGAATATAATAATCATAAAGCATTCATATGGTGCTATTTGTTGTACAGTATTACAGTATTTTGAGGGGTAAATATGCTTAATTATGCATATGAAAAGAACTTATATAAGTAATGTTCAACAGAACTTATTTTACCTGTGAAATTAAAAATGTATATATTTACAGTCATCAGTCTTTTACGTTTGCCTAGAAATTGACGTCACGTTTGAAAAGCTCTCGAGTGAGATTTTAGCAATCATACTGCATTAACTTTACATTACACTGGGAATGGGAGTGATAAACTGAATCATGGGAATATAGCGAGCCAAATCCACTGTACAGTTCTGAACATCCGTTGAACTCTGTGTCCTTTTATATCTGAAGACATCCTCATTTATAGTATCTGACAAGGTTAATCCACATGCAAGCTCTTGGAGAGTGTTTTAATCAGAGAGGTCATCATTCATAATCAGCGTGTTATAGCGAGGCAAAAAGAGTGATGAATAACAAGAGAAATGCATTAAATTGTGAATCGTATTGAATTTATCGTTCAGTATTAGGTCAAGCTCGCAGGCAGTGCCGACCCCCCCCGTCCAAGCTGATCATTTGATTTATGGAACGCTTTTTTGTTCAGGGAATTCATTACATAAGAAGGAAACAAGGAAGCAACAAATCAGGTTCCCGGGAGCAACATTTTATTGCTTGAATGTTTTTCTTTTAGAACTCAAGGCGCTTAATGGGTTTCTCAGTTGCGTTATGCAAGTATCGACTTTTATCCCTGTTGTTTCCTCTAAAACTAAAACGGACACAAATGAGACGGTTGTTGCGTACACTACTGTTCAGAAGTTTGGGGTCAGTATGCTTCTTTTTTAAAGATAAATCAGCAATAAATCGAACAAAAGTGTAACTAAAGACAGTATTACTAAAGGCTTCTATTTCAGATGAATACTGTTCTTTTGAGTTTTCTATTCATCAAAGAATATGAAGCAGCACGACTGTTTTCAACATTGATAAATAATAATCAGAAAGGTTTCTTGGGCATCAAATCATCATATTACAGTGATTTCTGAAGGATCATGTGACACTGAAGACTGGAGTAATGATGCTGAAAATTCAGCTTTAAATCACAGGAATAAATTACATTTAAACATATATTCACATTTTAAATTGTAATAATATATACTTTTTTTTTAATCAAATAAATGCAGCTTTGGTGAGCCGACGAGGCTTCTTTCAAATGCATAAAAAAATCTGTCCGACCCCAAACATTTGAACATGTATAGTAAGAGTTTAGAGTTGTGGACGGAGCAGGAGAATTTAATGAGAAATGTGAGAGTCATACAAATATGTTTGAATGATTTTTCTTTCCCATCCTCCCTGATCGTGACTTTATGGAGTAAATAATCGAATGCACTAAACAACTCATGTTGACATGCAGTTGCAAAGTTGCGTAGTCAACAGGATGTTCAAACCATCAAAATAAAGCGTTACCAAATTTTTTTATTTCAAACATATTGATTGTAACACACCAGCACACATAAACATACTCAAAATGTCTATATGTCAAACATAATATACAGTGACTGACTACAATCAGACTCTTCAATCGGATGACGCATAAGTTATGACTAAATGAAAGCTGTCGTAAGTTATAGCCAGAAAACTGCTCAGTTCCTCTCATGACCAACCTTATTTTAGGAGGCAGAAGTATGCAATATTTGTAATGCATACGTTTGCCATGTTGCACAATTTATTTCGAATTTTTACAAATTTCCTAAACGGACGTCAAAGAAACTTGACCTGTAAATAGACCACAAAATTGCTGGTTCAATGCAAATTTACACATTGCACCAGAGGAAGCTTTGCTCATTCATTTATAATGATGAGCAATAGGAACTGGTGGTTCCTGATTCTAGTTAACTGATAATGACCAGCTCAACAACATTCATTAAAACATTCCCCTGCTCCCTGTTTCCAGGGAAAACTCCTGGACAAGGGCACGAGGATGAGATAAAAAAAGGGGAGCACTTCATCATTTCAGCCAGACATTTTTCAATTCTTTCTGAATTGTACTGGTCTGTGCCACACTGTAAAAAATTATCGTGATTTTAACGGTAAAACACTGTAAAAATGCTACGATGAAAAACTGTTAATTGGTTAACAGAAAGTTTCCTTACTATATACGGTAAACAACTGTGACAGATCTAACGGTACATTTAAATACCGTTAAATTTACAGTTTTTGGAAGTGAAAAAGAACAAGTCATTGTATTATTTACAGTGAAAAAAACGTATATTGACATTCCCACAATTCCCTGCGTGACACTTCACATTTGATGTATTTTTGTTGAAATAACTGTTTCTTCATAGTTTTCTTATTTTTTCGAATCAGTTATGACATTAGGGTTTTATGTTACATTTAATGTTGTTAGATTAATGTTTATTGCATTTTTTTATTTCACGTGTGTTACCATGATGGTGTTTAGTGTTTGTGTGAATGACACTGTGCAGCTTCTATATATTAGTATTAACTTTCTTGTGAAAGAGCTGCTTGTGATGATCTTTAATTCATCATGTGATTTTCATCTCCACTGTGATTGGTGGGTGTCAGTGTATTACTATTGGTACAAAACAGATATAAATACTTCAATAGGTCAGTAAATTAACATTATATCAGATAATTAAATATGGTTTATTACTGTAAATTTAAGTAAAGTCTGTAAAATCTAAAATGTTGCTACCGTATTTTTTACGGTAAATTTCTGGCAATCACAGCTGCCAGTTTTTTACCGTAAATTTAACAGATTTTTTTTTACAGTGCACTGTAGTTTCTGAGCGGATGTTGGTTGGTGCGAATTTTTTAAATTTTTTTACATGCTAACAGGAAACTTAGTGTTTATAATTCTCTGACAATATGGCATTCCTAGAGAAGTCATCGATCTGGACAAGTTGCTTTTATGAGCATGTACGATCACTGCTGGTTAAGCTAATAGCATTTTTGGCAGGAGGATAGAATGCACTAAACAAATAAGTAAAATGTGTGTAAAAAATCACGTCTATCCTGGAATTCCTCTGCTGTGAATGAAGTGGTGAAACACCTGAAGATTAGAAGCTGCAAATAAAGCTGCATTTACTTGATCAAAAATACGATATATTATTACAAGTGAAAATTTCTATATTTTAAAATGTAACTTCAGCATCATTACTCCAGTCTTCAGAGTCACATGATTCTTCAGAAAGTTTTTAGTGAGTCTGTGCATCAGTTTTTACATGCTTATTTGTCTTTGCAATGCATATTTGAAGCAATACTATGTCTCAGGGATTTATTGCATGTATATTTGCAATATCATGAGTGTTTTACCTAAACTTCCTTTTTATTAAGCCTTCCTGTGTCTGAAGAGAATTCTGCATTATGAAAACAATACTTTCGCATATGCATATTCACTCCTCTCACACATTTCCTCTCTCTCCTGCAGACCATGACCAGACCCGTTCTTGATGGCTTCAATATGGCCTTGTTTAGCGGCCGGCCTCGGTCTGGAACAGGCGTGCGAGTGGAAATATCCCCTGGATGTGACAGTGATTTAACACTTTTTCGAGGAAGACGAGACTGGTGAACGTTATGCGGTCGAGGGCGACGTCTCGCATGTGGAGCCGTAACAGAACCACTGAGAATCAGGCCGCTGAACACAACTAAGCCATTCTTTTCCATACGCTTTTATCATAATAACTCTTGTTAAAATGTCCTGACAGTTAATTGCTCGCGGGAACGTTTCTCAGACGAAGGCTGGATTGTGGGTCATTAGATGTATTGCACGAAAGAACTAAGCTGAAATGTCAAAGGGTAAATAGATTTGATGCCTTATTTCCTTTCAAACAATGACTGAATGTACAATTAAAAAAATGAAAGCAGGGTTAATTTTCATAACTCTGTTAAATAGGGTTTTGTGGCATTTAATTCAATTACTAATTGACTAATCCATGACTTTTCCTATTGTTCGTCATTACTGGAAAAGTGTCGGTAAAAATTCATTATTGCAAGTAAATTCCTATGAATTTGAACTGAAATGGTCAGATCACAAAGTATGTACAGATTCAGTATCCATCCTGCTTCATGTTGGTCTATTTATGTTTTATTTTTTTATTATTTTGAAATGTATAGTCATTTGTTAACACTTTACTTGAAGCCTTTATATATAACGCATTATAAACATGTTTAATGCATTAATTATGCTTTTAATGCACCTTATAATGCATTGTATGGTCTTTTGAATAATTGTTACCACAGTTATAATACATTATAATATTTATGTTACACCTTTAGAAAGTATAATGTATTAAAACACTAATTTAAGATGTAACAAGGAATCTTATAATGCATTTTAACTTTGGTTACAATTATTCTTGAAAAGCTATAATGCATTATACATAAAGGCTTTAAGTCAAGTTTTCAAGCGCAAGAAATTGAACTGGAATTATCATTTTTTTAAAATAATTTCAGCACTTAATAAGAGCAAGCATGATATAGCTCTGAGATGGCCATTACTACAAACTAAATCCCTGTGGTTTGTAATTATTTTACAGTACACTAATTGCTGGGACTGTCCAAACTGGAGCAAGTGAGGGATCAAGAGCATTAGACATGAACCTACACCCTTTGAGTTTGGATGAAAGTCATTTGACTGTACCTGCCGGATCATCATCCTCTGTGGGATCTCCTTCTTCTGTGGGATCTCCTTCCTCTTCCTCCTGGCCTTTGTACATGTCTACATCTGTGAGAGAACATATGCACTGCTGTTAGTCTGGCTTGTTTACATATGTGACCCTGGACCACAAAACCAGTCACATGGGTCAGTTTTTTCGAAATTGAGATTTATACATAATCTATAAGCTGAATAAATAAGCTTTCCATTTATGTATGTTTTGTTAGGATAGGACAATATTTGGTCAAGACACAACTATTGAAATTCTGGAATCTATTGAAAATCGAAACATTGAGAAAATCTCCTTTAAAGTTGTTCATTTATGTTCACGATTGTGCTGCATTCACTCACAATAATACATGTTTTATATATTTACGGTAGGAAATTTACAAAATATCTTCATGGAACATGATCTTTACTTAATATCCTAATGATTTTTGGCATAAAAGCAAAATGGATAATTTTGACCCATACAATGTATTGTTGGCTATTGCCACAAATATACCCTTGCGACTCGTGACTGGTTTTGTGATCCATTTATGCTTTTATCAGATGCCTTTTTATCCACATCTCACAATAGATGAGTGATTTCCTCACACAGCCAACAATAACAAAAGCAACACCAAAAGCTAGATTAGGAGTAGTTGATCACGTTTATGGCAGGATTGTCTGTTTGGCCAACTATTTTTTTGTCTTGTGAAAGGAAAAGCTTCAGATATGCACCTTCGTTTTCAGCAGACGCGTCCAGAACGCTGCTGTCCACACTGCTGTCCAGGTCCTCTGACAAAAGCGAGCTATTGGCGGAGAGAACGGGCATAGAGCCGTTCATGACCGGGTCCGTCTCCTTCGCGAGAGCTAAACACGTCTGTTCACCCTCCTCAACAGTCTCGACTGACATGGACTCTGTAACACACACAGGTAATCACATCATTGTAATGCATGATAACAATGTCGACATGCCATTATGGTCAAAATAAAACATTAAAACTCCACCGCATTAATCTAACGTGCCACTTATCTAAAGAATTGTTGGTTGCACTTTATTGTACTTACAGTGTACTTACTTAAGAAAGTACTGGGTAATATAAGGTTACTACATGGTTTAAGGGTAGGTTTAAGGTTAGTACCTAGTTATTGTAATCACTGTAATAAGTACATAGTATGTACATGGGGAACAGGACTGTCAAATAAAGTGCTATTGAATTGTTAAATGGACCTGTGCATCATCTGTCCCTGGGAATCGAGAAACTCAGATCAATCTCAGATTCATGCTTTTTGTTTAGATACGCTCTAAAGCCCTATTCACACGGGATAAGTGTTACCTGGTGACCTCTAGTAATTTGTAATAATTGCGGAGGTTGTCTGTGATCTTAATCCCGTGTTAATCGGTCATGTCTGTAATTTGTAAAGTAAAGATTCCCCCACAAATGACCTAACGTTACCATATTTCACCGAACACGAGGTCCTGTGATGATATTAGTCCCGTGCGAATCGGCATCTCTGTGATTTGGCGGGGTCGGTTATATTTTTTTCAAGGTTTTTGTTTCCTGTGCGCTTTTTCATCCATCTTTCGTGAAGAATGGAGGCTGCGTTGGGGTGTTTTGATAGTATTTTGGGTGATGGGTCATATCGCTATACACCATGATACGATACAACTATACAATTTGCTGAAAACCATGGGGGGGCAATTTCTAAATCACACGAGGTCCCCAGATAATACTAATCCAGTGCGAACAGGGCTTTAAACGCACTTACTGAACTGCACATCATTACTTTAGTTGAAATTAGAACATTAACAACACACTAGTGTTCAAAATGTGTTTATGTTTTTGAAAGAAGTCTCTTCTGCTCACTAATGCTGCATTTATTTGATCAAAAATACGGTAAAAACTGTAATATTGTGAAATATTTTTACTATTTAAACTAACTCTTTTCTATTGCAATATATTTTATAATGTAATTTATTCCTGAATTTTCAGCATCATTACTCCAGTCTTCAGTGTCACATGATCCTTCAGAAATCACTCTAATATGATGATTTGCTGCTCAAGATAAAAACAATTTTCTTCTTCTTCTTCTTATTATTATTATTATTATCATCATCATATTTTTACTTTATATTTTATATTTTTTACCAGGATTATTTTATGGATGGAAAGAACAGGATTTATTTGAAATAGAAATCTTTGTAACATTATAAAAGTCTTTACTGTCACTGTTGATCAATTTAATGTGTCCTTGATGAATAAAAGTATTCATTTCTTAAATAAAAATATATATATTTTGAACGGTATTGTAGTTTCAATTTTGATAACATAATTAGTAAATAGTAAAATACATAAACTAAGATTTATTTATAAGATCATGAAGATTTGCTATACGACCAATTATTTGAGCGTTCCTCAAAAAGTACTAAAAAAAGTTGTTTCTTAAGATTGTTTATTTCCTACATGTTTCTTAAGAACATGTGAAAAATCAGCCAATATTCTGGTTAATCAATCTCAAAATGACTATCTTTTAAAAACTTCTGTCATTAATTACTCAACCGTAACCCGTAAGACTTTCGTTCATCTTCAGGACACAAATGAAGATCTTTTTGATGAACTGAACTTCCGCAAGAACCAATGAGGCTTGTTCTCGCAGTTTCGTTTGAGCTTCTGTTTATGTTCGCTGATCAGTGTTTAAATGTGAATAAAAGCCTCTTTATGAACTTTTTGAAGCGTCAAAGTGTCAGTTGTGTAGCTGTCAGTGGAGGGACAGAAAGCTCTGATTTCATTACAAATATCTTCATTTGTGTTTTGAAGATGAACGAAAATCTTAGATGGCATGAGGGTTAATTAATGACAGAATTTTCATTTTTGGGTGAACTATCCCTTTAAGAGCTGATTTGGTTTGTAGGGTTATACAGACACTAACAGTGGGGTTTCCAGGCTACAAATGTGTAGTCTAAATAACAGCGTGACATTTGACCTCTGCTGGTTTCCGGTTTCCAACTACTTTTTTTCTAAGAGAGCCTGTGACTATGGAAGCATATGGGTAGCAATATTCAATTTGAAATGTGATTTGTAAAATGACAATGCAATATGTAAAATGGCAATGCATTTCTGTATTTAAATGTACATTTTCCATTACATTTGTGCAACGTTTGGTGCAAAATGAAAATAATTCAATTATATAATTTACTTTTGCCATTTCACACTAGTTTTAATATGTAAATTGAATACATATTTTAACGCTTTATAAGTTGCAAAATTAAAATGAAAATGTATTACAGAAATGATTAGATATGTTTAACATGTTCAAGCAAAAACTGTAGCAAAATGATCATTTGTATGTTATTTTTTGCATTAATTGCATTTACACTCACAGTTAAGACACTTGCGATTGCATTTTCATTAAATGTCCCACAATGAATGCAGCAAAATTCAATGTGCAAATTGAAAATGCATTCCGAGCTGATCACGTCCCCGCCCTCTCAATCACTGCGTGAAGTTGGCCCCGCCCCCACCCACCCTGTCAATCACTGCGTGAAGTTGGCCCCGCCCCCACCCACCCTCTCAATCACTGCGTGAAGTTGGCCCCGCCCCCACCCACCCTGTCAATCACTGCGTGAAGTTGGCCCCGCCCCCACCCACCCTATCAATCACTGCGTGAAGTTGGCCCCGCCCCCACCCACCCTGTCAATCACTGCGTGAAGTTGGCACCGCCCCCACCCACTCTGTCAATCACTACGTGAAGTTGGCCCCGCCTCCACCCACCCTGTCAATCACTGCATGAAGTTGGCCCCGCCCCCACCCACCCTGTCAATCACTGCGTGAAGTTGGCCCCGCCCCCAGCCACTCTGTCAATCACTGCGTGAAGTTGGCCCCGCCCCCACCCACCCTGTCAATAGGCTTGTTCAACTTGAACCGTCGCTGCACAGACTGATCGGTTTATGACATCAAAGTATATGTCTTTGGCCCCGCCCCACCCACCCTGTCAATCACTGTTTGAAGTTGGCCCCACCCCGTCCTGCCCTGTCAATCACTGCGTGAAGTTGGCCCCCGGTAAACATAGGCTGTGTGTTATGTGTTTTGAGGTGTTGGAATGACACATGGCGGCGGCAGAGCTGATTATTACGGTCTGCAGGTGATAGAACCAGTGCGTTGTTGGATTATCTGGGATCATTTTCTGCATTATCAGACGCCGTTTGGTGTGAACATTATTCTGCGCTGCTGTTGTCTGATGCTGGACTGTGTTAATGATGGTTTCGTTTTGTATAAAATATTCTCATTGTCGGATACACATTTGCTTATCTTTATTCTTATTACTATAATTAGCTACCCAATAATGTTGGCGATCCTGAAATGGTATGAAATGGCAAATTTAAATAATATAATTGATTTTTCATTTTCATTTTGCACCGACATTGCACAAATGTAAGGGAAAATGTAAATATAAATACAGAAATGCATTGCCGTTTTACATATTGCATTGTCATTTTGCATATTATATTTCAAATTGAATATTGCTACCCATATGCTTCCATATGTGACAGCTCGATGAGAAAGCAGCAGTTGTGTATGATGGTTTGTT
Source organism: Rutilus rutilus (assembly GCF_951802725.1). NCBI lineage: Eukaryota > Metazoa > Chordata > Actinopteri > Cypriniformes > Leuciscidae > Rutilus > Rutilus rutilus. Next base: position 3,702,799 of record NC_140215.1, read on the forward strand.
GCTCACCGTCCTCTTTGCACGGCTCTCCCCGCAGCTCTCGCACGAGCTCATGGTGCTCCGTCTCCTCCAGAGCCTGAAGGAATTTGGAAAACCAGCCAACTTCATTTTTCACCAGCCTTTTGAGGAGCACTCGAGCACCGTTTATGTTCCCAAGATTCTCTGTGGCTTTCATAATCTGCAGGAGTAATAATGAACAAACAGTTAATGCATTTAATATGAGTGAGAGGAGAAAGCTCGGACAGACACTGAGACACACACACACACACACAGGCAGGTCAGTTAAACTCAATATGGGTCATTAATGATGATGTTTTGGACTTTAGCTCAGTAATATGCTCCAGTCTAGAGTCACACTTTAGTTTAGGGTCCAATTCTCACTATTAACTTCGACTTTTCCCTCCATAAACTCCTTATTAATAGTTAGTAAGGTAGTTGTTAAGATTGGGTTAGCATTAGCATTAACATTCTGTTTGGTTTATAGCGCCCTCTACTGATGATAATGTTTTTTTACATGACTATCTATCTATCTGTCAATCTGCCTATCTATCTATCTCTCTGCCTATCTATCTATCTATCTATCTATCTATCTATCTATCTATCTATCTATCTGTCTATCTATCTGTCTGTCAGTCTGCCTATCTATCTGTCTGCCTATCTATCTGTCAGTCTGCCTATATCTATCTGTCTATCTATCTGTCAGTCTGCCTATCTGTCTGCCTATCTATCTGTCTGTCTGTCTGTCTGTCTGTCTGTCTGTCTATCTATCTATCTATCTATCTATCTATCTATCTATCTATCTATCTATCTATCTATCTGTCTGTCTGTCTGTCTGTCCAATGCAGGGACTTTTATGATTGATTTTGATTGTTTTTATTTCAAATGTATTTGTTTATTTATGTAATTTTTACTTATTTATTTAATCTGAACTTTTCATCAATTGGCAAACCCCCTGTAGTTCCTCCTCACGACCCCCTGCTCTAGTGTGATGTCTGAGGTTCGGTCACTCACATTCTCCTGGTCCTCGCGCGTCAGGAGCTCCAGAGCGCAGCAGTGCGCGCACACGTCTCCGGTCTTCATGTTGACCAGGGTCAGATGCATGAGATCGATGAGGCGGACACAGCTGTCGTTCTCGGCCTCTTCGGTCGGGTCCGGTGGGCTGTTCAGCACGTAATTCACCGCGTTTGTGCATCCAGCAGTCTCCAGTGCGGTGATCAGCTCCCTCGACCATCCCTTGTCGTGTTGTGTTTTAATAATTTCGTCGATCAGAAGTGTTGCGGCGCTAATGTCCCCGTCCGCGCGTAACTTGGCTCTTATTTTGTCCTTTCGATCCTGTCCGAGGAAATGCAGCTGATCCAGAAGTGGCTCGACCAGGATGATCCGCTTCAGTCTGTCTCTGAAACAGTCCAGAATATGACGCGTCTCGACGTCCTGATCAATGCTCATATTTGATCAGACTAGATGAGATATCGCCGAAAAATGTTCTGCCAGAAGTTCTGCCAGTTCACCGATTGAACCCAGTTCTACTTCCCGGGACTCGGTGACTTTCGGTTTCGTTTCTTGTCCGGGTTTACAAACGTAATCAGTCAGATGTGTTGCCGCGTGCTGCTACAAATATCAACGTTATTTAAAGCCACGAGATTTAAGTAATTATGTTCTCTCTTTATTTATTTTCATGAATATATATTTTTTTATTGTTAGAATAAAATCTGCTTTGCGGGCATTGGAAAATTGTGTAGACAATTTTTCTGCAAACTTTAATAACCACTAGCCTACTAGATGAAAATAATAAACACTAGATGGCGACAGAATCCCTATGCCAATATACCGGTAACATTAATATAATATAATATAATATAATATAATATAATATAATATAATATAATATAATATAATATAATATAATATAATATAATATAATATAATATAATTAATATATTAATATAATATCATATAATTTTGAATATTGATTTTGTTATAGTAGAAAAAAGTGTGTGTTAATTAAAAATCTTGAAAGGATAGAGGATAGAGACTGCTCAATTTAAAGTATTTTTTATGCATCTATTTATTTTATTTATTTACTATTGACTATTATTATTTGATGTTTAAATAATATTATTTGAATTATTTATTATGAGTTTGGTATATATCTTAATGTTAACTAATTACATTATTTGTAATTTAATTTAATGATTATTTTTATTTGTATTTTTTTAGAACTTTTTTGATATGTAAAAGTATCTAATTATGTTCTTGATTATTGTTCTAATTATGTGGGTTTTTTTTAATGTGTTGATTATCACAAAAGATAAAAATGAAAAATGAAAGGGAAAGAAAGTAGAAGAAAAAAAGGAACAATTACTGAGGAAAAAATTATTACAACTTTAAAGAATGTTTATTTGTATAATTGTGTTAAATGATTTTGAATGGAAAGACATAATAAAGTATAATAATAAAAAATCAATGTTTGGTCAAAATTAAACAATAACCTCATTGAGCAGGGCATTTTACAGCTCATTTGTGTTATTGTTTACTAAACTATATTTGCTTATTGAAAAGGCTGAAATATGTTGCTTGGCAACTAACTGAAATAAAATAAGTTGAAGTTTAAGTATACTAAAATTACAAAAACAAAACAAAAACCTAATAAAAATTAACAACAAAATTATACTATATATATATATATATATATATATATATATATATATATATATATACAGTGCTATGCATAAGTTTAGACACCCTTTTTCACTCCTTTTCACTTTTTCACCTTCTTTTCACTCTCATTATAAAGCTTGGAAAAGCCAGGATATTATATACAGTGCAATGCATAAGTTAATACACCCATGCTAAAGTTGACTAAAAAGAGGAATAAAAAATCATCTTTTGGAAACTGAACTTAATGCCTTAATTTAAAAAATTAGGAAAAATCCAACCTTTAAGGACACCAATTTTCTTTGTGAATGAATAATGTATCGTAAATAAATAAATGTTCTTCCTTAAAATACAGGGTGCATAAGTTTGGACACCCCTATGTTAAATTCCTATAGAGGCAGGCAGATTTTTATTTTTAAGTATTTAAAAAAATTTTTTTTTTAGGATAGGCTACTATGCATCCTGATAAAGTTCCCTTGGCCTTTGGAATTAAAATAGCCCCACATCATCACATAGCCTTCACCATACCTAGAGATTGGCATGGTTTTATTTCAGTTAGCCTAATAGCTAGTTTGATTTGCATTGAGAGATGATCTTATGGAAAGTACCCCATGCCAATCTCTAGGTATGGTGAAGGCTATGTGATGATGTGGGGCTATTTTAATTCCAATGGCCAAGGGAACTTTATCAGGATGCATAGTATCCTAAAAAAAAAACAAAAAAAAAAAACTTAAAAATAGAAATCTGCCTGCCTCTATGGGAATTTAACATAGGGGTGTCCAAACTTATGCACCCTGTATTTTAAGGAAGAACATTTATTTATTTACGATACATTATTCATTCACAAAGAAAATTGGTGTCCTTAAAGGTTGGATTTTTCCTAATTTTTTTAATTAAGGCATTAAGTTCAGTTTCCAAAAGATGATTTTTTTATTCCTCTTTTTAGTCAACTTTAGCATGGGTGTATTCACTTATGCATAGCACTGTGTATATATATATATCAGAGATGGGGGACTCGAGTCACATGACTTGACTCGAGTCGCAAATTTAAGGACTTGAGACTTGCTTGACTAAATTAAGAAAATGACTCGACTTGACTTTGACTTGAGATCCAATGACTCGAGACTTGACTTGACTTGAACTGTATGACTCGAGAATGACTTGATATACATTTTTGGGAACCATTGACGCCAGTCATCAGATTCTGCGCGTTTGCGTGACGCTGCACAAGCACAGAAAAAACACATCGCGGTGAGCGCGCTAAATATAAAAACACAAGGCATCGTTGTCCCATGGCATCTCCCAGCATCGTTTCTTTTTGGATATAAAGACTAAAATTGACCATATTCATACAAGAAGATTTGCTGTACGCATAATAACTGGCAAGGGATATCGGACGACCATCACAACCTCGAACAGTCAAACTTCATTCATCACGTCTAAAAGTAAGCTATGGCTTGTTTAACCTGTTTGTTAATTTGACTTTCTTTAAAACTAAATCTTTAAATCTAGAGAGAATATTGGTCAAAACAGCATGCCTCTTTATACACAATTATGTTTTCAAATGTAGCTTAATGTTGTCAATATTCAAATGATAATTAATGTGGCATATGTTTTGTATAACATTTGCCACATTTCTTTCCAATCATGCTTTAAAGCCAAATATGTCGTTCTTTCCAATGACAAAAAACAACATAAAAAATGTTAATGTTTTGTCATGTTTTATGTTTCTCTTAAAGCAGGGTTAGATGTTATCAGGGGGTCGGGGACAAAATGCCAGCAGAATTAATATATGCACCCAAAATTCAAAATGTGGTGGAAAAATTGCCCTAGTATGAGTTATTTTTATAATTAGCCTAGGCGGATTTAACTTCATATTTAAAATATATATAACTTATATAAAGGGGATGCCAGTTTGAAGAATACCATTTGGTGGCATAGGAACCATTATACTTTTTGTGAATTGTATTAATACCTTTTAATGGTCTTCTGCAATGTTTGAGGCATATTTATTTTTTCATGATTTAATGTTGGCCTAATTTCAGTTACATTTACATTTTAGGCTATGTAGTTTGAAATTTTATTTATTTTTTTGATTTTTATTGTAGTAACCACTCAGCTGTATGTGGAAATGCATATTTAAAAAAAAAAATGTTGCAAATAAAACCATAGTCCACAACTTCTGTAGTTTTAACTTATTTTAATATATAAATTCAGTGAAATCATCAAACGTTTGAATGACTTGCCAGTGACTTGTGACCCAAGCTACGACTTGACTTGACTTGCTTGACATAAAGCAGTGACTTGACTTGACTTGACTTGCTTTTCTCAAAATTGACTTGAGACTTGCTTGTGACTTGCACATGTGTGACTTACTTCCACCTCTGATATATATTTATATATATATATATATATATAGGCCTATATATATATATAATAAAAGCTAATTATAAATGTTAATAATAATGGTATAATAGCTTTATTTTGTAAATAACAAAATTACTAAAACTTAAAATTAGCTTTTATTTTTATATTTTTAGGTTAAGTATTAATAATAATGGTATAATTTGCACTAGTGACCGGCTGACTGTCTCATGATCATTACAGGTTACTTATCAAATAAATGCATGGAAATTGAAATATTTATTTTAGTATGTGCTACAAGAGTAATGCTCTATTGCAATCATGGTTATCATAAGTAGCTCTGTTATCATGTGTTCTGATTTTATACTTCAGTGCTTTTCCCTTAAAAATTACAGTTCGACTCAACAAAACTGATATACGTTCCTTTTATTTATATGCTTTTTGTACAGTACAGTTAGTCAAAAGTAATTGCCTAAAGCAATTTCATCAAATATAATAAATCTTATAATAACAGACATATTCAAAACACCTGTAGAGTATTGTGGTGTACAAACTATACAGTGCAAACTATAAAAAACAACTCAGTGCAAGTGAAAAGCTGGGATAAAAAGTCAAAGTGTTACGTGCAAATGTTTGCAGGGTTATTAACCGTATTCAATATATTCCCAAATAATAATAATAATAAGCCACCTCTGCTTCTGGTGGCCTTTAATATATGATTATTATGCTTAGGACACATAAAAACAAAATTAAATTAATAAATAAAAAAATAAAGACAGACACATACACACACACTCACACTCACACACCAGCGCTCAAAACACATTCACACTCATGCAGAGGTTGTTAACATTAATTATAAGGGCATGGAGTCTTTATTTTTAAATAAAGTGCAGATAATAAGCATGTATCTGCAGATTTAATATTTGCTTGGGTGTCATGATTCTTAATTTTACATGCTAATGTGCAATTTACTAGATGTTTGCTAACTGTTTGCTTTTAATCCAAAGTACAGTGTTTGACAGTCACATATAAAAATAAACATACTGTACATAAAATCAAGCTGCAAAGTCTTGATAGAAATTTAAACAGTAATTTAAGAAAGCGTTTATTGCACATAAAAAAAAAAACAAAAAAAAAAAAACTGGGTATGTATAAATACATATTTTAAGTTATAAACTAACATTACGGAAAAAGAAACCGATGCAAAAAATCCCCTCTCAGATTACAATATTACAATCTTTGCAAGATAAATGCACCTTTTAGAGGTGGGTGTGACAAGAAGCATGAGTGGAAAGATCCAGGCCGCGTCCCAAATCGCAAAATAAGGTACTTATTATGAATTAATACTTCACGACTGCTACAAATGTGTGTTCTATATAGTATGAATGTAATCCGGACGTACTACATTCATCATGATGTCATCATCACGTGACAAATCCATTCACAAATCCTCTCCCGTGGCCTCATGGGATAGTAAAGTCTCCATCGTATGCACACTTCAGAATTTATCCGGAAATAACTTTTCGACATGAATTCGGACATACTATTTTTTTTTGTAACATACTATTTTAATGCCTACTATGTCGTAGGGAAGTATGCGATTTTGGACACAGCCCAAGTGTTTTATCATTATTGCTAACAGAATTTATGACAGAAAGCTTTTCTAGACTACATTTTTGGAAAACAAAGTGATTTTGTTGTAAGATTTTAATTTTCCAGTGACTTGATGAAGCCAACATTATTGGAGCTTTGAAAAGGTTAGTTTTACTCAAAAATAAAAATTATCCCACTAATTTACTCACCCTCAATCCATAGGTTGAATATGACTATCTATCTATCTATCTATCTATCTATCTATCTATCTATCTATCTATCTATCTATCTATCTATATATACAGTGCAATGCATAAGTGAATACACCCATGCTAAAGTTGACTAAAAAGACGAATAAAAAATCATATTTTGGAAACTGAACTTAATGCCTTAATTTAAAAAATGTGGACAAATCCAACCTTTAAGGACACCAATTTTCTTTATGAATGAATAATGTATCGTAAATAAATAAATGTTCTTCCTTAAAATACGTGGTGCATAAGTTAGTACACCCCTATGTTAAATTCCCATAGAGGCAGGCAGATTTTTATTTTTAAAAGCCAGTTACTTCATGGATCCAGGATACTATGCATCCTGATAAAGTTCCCTTGGCCTTTGGAATTAAAATAGCCCCACATCATCACATGGCCTTCACCATACCTAGAGATTGGCATGGTTTTATTTCAGTTAGCCTAATAGCTAGTTTGATTTGCATTGCTCAATCTAAAACCATGCCAATCTCTAGGTATGGTGAAAGGTTGGATTTTTCCTAATTTTTTAAATTAAGGCATTAAATTCAATTTCCAAAATATGATTTTTTATTCCTCTTTTTAGTCAACTTTAGCATGGGTGTATTAACTTATGCATTGCACTGTATATAATATCCTGGCTTTTCCAAGCTTTATAATGAGAGTGAAAAGAGCCTGAGATTTTGAAGCCCAAAAAAGTGCATCCATCCATCATAAAAGTGATCCATACGACTCGGGGGTTTGTTAATAAAGGCCTTCTGAAGCAAAGAAGGGTTTATGGAAGAAAAATATCCATATTTATAACTTTATAAACTAAAATGACTGGCTTCCGGAAGTCTAATTCGTTTATAAAGTCAGTTATTACAGTTTATTAAGTTATAAATATGGATATTTCCCTTCACTTCCCTTCAGAAGGCCTTTATTAACCCCCTGGAGTCTTATGGGTTACTTTTATGATGGATGGATGGATGCGCTTTTTTGGGTACCAGTCACTCCCATTATATTTTTCAATATAACTCTGATTGTGTTCGGCTGCAAGATGGAAGTCATATACACCTAGGATGGGTTGAGGGGGAGTAAATCATAATCATTTTCATTTTGGGGTGAACTAATTCTTTAACGTTTGACCAGAAGTTGATAAAAGTAGGCTACATATTCTATTATGCATATATATATATTCATAGCTACATATTAAACTAACATGTGCTTTGCAAACAGTGGCATGCTGCAGAAACGTTTGAGCAGTGACATCATACATAACATTTGTTGTGTTTATATGATCTTTGCGCATATGTTTAGATGATATAGTGCTGTTTTTCAATCAGCTGAGTATCTTACTTTCAGTCAGTTTTGCACAAGAATCCGCATTTAACTTGTGAATGTCTACAGCTATGTTTCCATCCAACTTTTTTATGCACATTTTTTATATCGCATAAAAAAAAAATGCTGGATGAAAACGATGCGCATAAATAAATAAAAAAAATGCTCAATTCAGACGGATAACTTTATCCAATTAAAAGACGTGCATAAACTAAGATGGGAACAGATTTACAGAATAAATCCCTCAAAGCGCAACAAAAACTTTGCCTCAACTGAGGATGTGATTGGATAACTGGACTAACCAGCGAACCAATCACATCGCAGCATCTCAAATGTTGATCTGGTGATTCAATTTCCCAGCAAGTGACGATTTTGTTCTCTTTTGAACACGAGATTGAAACGCTGCTATATCTGCAAATGTTTAATGCCGTATTCCAATTTTGCGCATAAGTTAAATTTGCAACTTTGAATGGAAACATAGCTTACGACGCATTACTTTCCACAATTATGATTCCAGTGGAAAATAGAATTTTGCTGCATTAAAAATGCATATGCATGGTTTTCCAGCACCTTTAAGATGACTTGTTTCGCAGTGCAGAGACAGTCCTAGATAAGCAAATCTAAGCAGAATTTCACCGTCTCGTACGCCAGTGCTTGCAAAGTATAGTGTTATGCCGTGAGGAGTTTGGCTCAAGCTAGCCTGACCATGTGCAAATAAACCGAGTGGATTAAAGAGGAGCGCGTTCAGTGATCAGCTCCGGGACATGCCGACTTAAACCTGCTTCCCAATATGTTGCAGTAAACATGCAACGGGTAAAACCTTCAGCCATGCGTCTCTTTTCCTTTAATAGAGGGGTATAATGTATGTACACGGACGCTACTTAAGATTCCATTTGCAGAAACAGAAACATTTGCAAACAAACAATATTTTGCTGCAGTGCATGGGGTCCAAAACTCGGAGAGCACATTGAAAATCTTTTTAACTTTTCAATTTAAAATGTATATATGAAACTATGATTGTAAAATGAATTTACATTATAATGCATTGAATTAATAAGTGAATAACAATTCACATAATTATTTAATTTTTCACTCAAATTGTTATACTGGTAATATAATGATAACACTTTACAATGAGGTCTCAGTTAATGTTAGTTAACATTAAACAAAACATTTCTTACAGTGTTTATTAATCTTTGTTAATGTAAGTTGATAAAAATACATCTGTTTATTGTTGGTTCTTGTTAGCTCAGATCCATTCAATAATATTAACAGATGCAGCTTTTGATTTTAATAATGTGTAAATGTTGAAATTAACATTAACTAAGATTAATAAATGCTTTTTTCATGTAAGTTCATGTTAACTAACATAGTTAACAAATGATAAACAATAAAACCTTATTGTACAGTGTTGCCAATTTAATTTATAAAGTGATTATAGGCCTATATTTATAATCTAAAGATTACAGTTTGACATGTTTCATTGTCTTTTATAATATCGTCAACTGAAATGTCAAATTAATATTTATTTTTTTGGTCAAAAATATTTTGTATAACATACTGTTTAAAGAAAATAATGCAAAAAATAAATAAAATAATTTTCAATAGTATGTAGTTCCACAGAGTTCTGCAAATGGAAGTGCAAAATTACATTATTATCATTTAGAATTTGATGATAAAACGTAATAAATTCTGCCAGAGAATGAGTGCGATATATATATGAACTGCCATCAATATCCTGAGTCTTACACCGGTGTAAACGTGTGCAGAACACAGAGGACGTGGGAAATGTCCAAGACCCTCTGTCTATGAGAGATTTACTTCCTGAAAATGGAAGTGTTTGTCCACGAATCCGTTCGGAATATCCTCCGTAACGCAGGAGAAGGAAGTGACATCACAGAGGAAGAGAATACAGGCGAGTGCCAGCGGAGAATCTTGCATTGGTGTGAAAGTTTTGGCCAATGCCTGTTTTAAAATGTCCTTTGTCCTTCCAGTGGAAGAGCTGTGTGACGCTCTGGACGAGAGAGTCAGTGCTGGTCCTTCAGGAGCCCCGGATCAGAGACCGGTCTGTGGAGATCCGGAGATCCGCTCGCCGGCTGGACGGGAAGAAGGGATTTCGAATGCTCTCGTGTCAGAGGAAGAGTCTGGCTGTGTATCAAACTGTACATGGCAGTGGAGTCCTGTGTGGAGAGACCTGACCGAGAGTCTTTGGGGTTCGGATGGATGTTTGCCATGGCCAAAAAGTCCTGGAAAGAGAGGAATTTATAGCAACTTTTATAGACGTTTTGGGTATGTATTTCTGTGTTTTGCATTATTGAAATTAAAGGTCTAGGCTTAATCCACATGGTGTTTGAACTTTGTCTTAAAAAAAAAAATGTAGGAGTCGCCATTAGAAGGAAAATCTGGAAATTGCACTATTAAGGATGAATTCATCCATCCATTTTAGTTATATATATATATATGTATATATATATATATAGAGAGAGAGAGAGAGAGTTATATAGATTATATATAACTATATATATTTAGTTATATAGACATTTATATTTATAGAAATTGCACTATTAAGCATGAATTCATCCTTTGAAGTCTCATACATTTAAGTTATATATATATATAACTATATATTTAGTTATATAGATATTATGGAAATTGCACTATTAAGGATGAATTCATCCTTTGAAGTCTCATACGTTTTAGTTATATTTTTAGTTATATATATATATATATATATATATATATATATATATTTTTTTTTTATATATATATATATTTTTTATATATATATATTATATAACTATATATATATATTTAGTTAAATAGATATTTATAGAAATTGCACTATTAAGCATGAATTCATCCTTTGAAGTCTCATACATTTTAATTATTTAAATTATAAACACACATAATAATAAAAAATTATTTAATTATACACACACATACACAGTGCTGCTCAAAAGATTACACACCCCTTGCAGAAAGTGGGATCAAACAAAATGCTTGTTATTTTTTTATTTAGTACCGTCCTCAATAAGATAGTTTACATAAAAGATGTTTACATGTTTCCACAAGACCCAAACAATTTTTTTTTATTTTTTTTAAAGAAAACTTTTAAAATTTGACGATCAAGGTAAATTGTACTTAATTTGTCTTCTGGGAAACGTGTACTGGACACTTCTGGAGCATCAGTGGATGTTTGAACCTTTTTTAATAGTTAGTCCTTAATGTGAAAAGATGGATCTCAAAATCATACAGTCACTGCTGGAAAGGGTTCAAATATGCAGAAGTTGCTGGAAAACTGAAGAATTTTGGGACTTAAACACAGTATTAAGAATCAAGGGCACATCAACTTTGAACTGGGTCATTTCTATAAATTCAGCTTTTTTTTTTTGTCTTGTGGACTATATGTAAACATCTTTTATGTAAAATATCTTATTCAGGACAGTACTAAATAAAATAAAAAATAACATGCATTTTGTATGATCCCTCTTATATTGTTCAAATTATTCACAGATTCTGCAAGGGGTGTGTAAACCTTTGAGCATCACTATAGTACTCACTGACTGTGAGATCACCCAAGGCTGTTGTTAAATGTATGAGAAATAATGAATGTCTGCAGCAGGTGGCGCTCTACGACTGATCATGTGATCTCACTCCTGTTTCTCACAGTCTGCAGTGACTCTGTGCCATGATATAACACATGGATGTGCCAGTAAACACACTTTGCAGTGCTCTTAAGAGAATCAGAACATAAAACATACTTATTTTGCCATTTATTTATAGTGTCTAACTATAAATATACGGTAGATGGTATTATATTTAGCTTTAATTAATCATTTTTATCATGTTTAAATTATTCAAATGCATACTTCAGATGCAGTGCAATATGTTCCAGCAAAAATAAATTATTTATGTTGTATGTCAAGAAACGCCTTGTAGACCTCAAGTATGAGCCATCTTCAAAATGCATGATGTTTAGTAGGGCTCAGTGTTGTTTACTGAAACTGTAACTATTTAAATGGTTTATCAATTTACATAAAGCTTAAATAAAATATAAAAATTAGAAATGCTACCTTGGCAATGCTAAAATGACTAAACCTGAAATAAAATTTGAGATAAATAGGATTTTTTTTTTATTATTAATGAAATGGACAAAATCACTAAACCTTAATCTAGAATTAAAATGAAGTTTAAAATGAGATATTGGTTTTCCTGACCAAGTTTGGTTGTGTTCCTGCAGGTGTGAGTGTGTACCTGTGCAGCGACGGGATCACCTGTGATGCTGCTGTAGGCCGGAGGGCCCAAACACGTCTGTCTCTGAAGCAGCGTCAGGACACTCTGGATATCTGACGTCATCTGAGACTCTAACCTGGTGAGAGAGAGACCAGAGCGCTGTCATGACACTGACCTGGAACTGAGAGCTCTCTGTGTTCTGACAAACACATTTCCGTGGAACATAAACTGTGTGTGTGTGTGTGTGTGTGCGTGTGTGAGAGAGTGAGTGTGTGTGTGTGTGTGTGTGTGTGTGTGTGTGTGTGTGTGAGTGTGTGTGAGAGTGTGTGAGAGTGTGTTTGTGTGTGTGTGAGTGTGTGTGTGTGTGTGTGTGCGCGCGTGTGTGAGAGAGAGAGTGTGTGTGTGCACGTGTGTGAGAGTGTGTGTCTGTGTGTCTGTGTGTGTGTGTGTGTGTGTGTGTGAGTGAGTGTGTGTGTGTGAGAGAGTATATGTGAGAGTGTGTTTGTGTGTGAGAGAGAGTGTGTGTGTGTGTGTGTGAGGGAGTGCGTGTTTGCGTGTGAGTGTGTGTGAGAGAGTATATGTGAGAGTGTGTTTGTGTGTGAGAGAGAGTGAGTGTGTGTGAGAGTATGTTTGTGTGTGAGAGTGTGTGTGTGTGTGTGTGTGTGTGTGAGAGAGAGAGAGAGAGAGAGAGAGTGAGTGAGTGAGTGTGAGAGTGTGTTTGTGTGTGTGTGAGAGTGAGTGTGTGTGAGAGAGTGAGTGTGTGTGTGTGAGAGTGAGTGTGAGTGAGTGTGTGTGAGAGTGTGTTTGTGTGTGAGTGTGTGTGTGTGTGCGTGTGAGTGTGTGTGAGAGAGTGTGATTGTGTGTGTGTAATATATATATATATATATAAAGATTTTATAATTAAAGTAATACTTTTATTCAACAAGGACTTAAATTGATCAAAACTGACAGTAAAGACATTTATAATGTTAAAAAAGGTTTTTGTTTCAAATAAATTCTATTTATCAAACAATCCTAAAATCCACAGAATTATAAAGCAACATAACTGTTTTCAACATTGATAATAATCATAAATGTTTCTTGAGCATCAAATCCTCATATTAGAATGATTTCTGAAGGATCATGTGACACTGGAGACTGGAGCAATGCTTTGATCACAGGAATAAATTACATCTTAAAATATATTCATATAGTAAACAGTTATTTCAAATGTTAATAATATTTCACAATATTTATGTTTTTACTGTATTTTTCCAATAAATGCAGTCTTGGTGAGCAGAATACACTTCTTTCAAAAGCAAAAAAGTGTTACTGACACCAAAAAAGTTACACAAAGTCATCATAAACATCCATATTGTGCATTAAATATAGTTCCTATAGACATGTTGGGTTTGGCATATGAACAAGTCATATGAATTATGGTGTTTGTTTTTGTCATTTTTTACATTAACAGTCCCTATTCACATTTATTATTATAAGGGGAAAAATCAGACAGGATTTTCTTCATACTTTTCTTTTACATAAAAAATATTAGTTTTGAAAATAACTGCACAAAACTAGATTTAGAGGAGAAAATGCTGTAAATAAGTTAGTCTAGCTGAATAAGAAAATATTGATAATAAAAGGGTTACATTTTATTTATATAGTGCTTTTTAAAATGTTTTAAAGCAGCTGTATGGAAGATAACTGCAGTAAAGTGTCTTTAATCCTGTAAGGTCTTCATTTAGCAGGACAATTGAAGGAAAAGTCTTAACAACTAAATGTCTATAGTTGGTTGGCGTTGACTGTTGTTGTACAGCAGGGGGAGTTCTTGCACTGATCATCTGAATGCTTACTTCCAGTTTATCACTTTACCTGCTAAACTTTGAAGAGAAAGTTATTAATGATCTAGTTTATGGGGCCTAGAAGAGAGAGATGACCCTAATACGACACAGTTTCTGCTCCTTCACACATAAATACTCGATAACCACGATCTGGCCATTCATGAACATTTCAGAAGCAGTGGCGTTCATTATTAACATTGCTGGAAGAAAGGAGGCGTGTTCATTTTTCATCCAGGTAATGGACATGTGCGGAGGGAACCGTGAGGACGGGGGTATCATTAATAATATGTGATATGAGTGTTCAATGAGCCGGCGCAGGTTTAATCCGTGTGTAAGGCACACCTAGTCATTAAAACAGAGAGCCATTAACTGGAGCTCTCAGAAAACAAAGGAATAAGATGATCCTGCTTTCTTAGAGTCACAACCGCAAAAACACACTTTGTGTGCAGGACTCAGACTCAAACATGTGCGGAAACGAAACTAGCCTTCTTGAGCTAAATTGAATGGTTAGTGTTGATTTTCTATATGGATCTGAAGCTGTAATCAATCGTGTGTGCAGAAACAGCGTGGATTACATTTGCAAGATACGGACCGCATCCTATTTCGAGTTCATAGAGTTCATGGAGTTCATAGCTGCGCCACACAGATCCAAAACTAATGACAGATTTGAAACCACAGTGGACATGGATTATTATTTTTCTGTTTACTTATTTTTCTTGTGATCTTGATCTTGGCAAAAGTTTTTTTTTTAAAGTTACCTTGAGAAAACAAGTTATTATTTCTATAGTATTGTGCATAGTTATATACAGTTATATAGTTGTAGCTATTAGAGATGAAACGCCTTCAAAGAGGTGATCTATATACAATGGGTTTTAAATGCATCGTATAAGCATGTGTGTGTGTTTGTATGTGAGCATATGGACTGCCTAGATTTTCCCTAAACTCTCCAATCAATCTCTTGTAAAAACTGTCAAGAAGTAGTCAAGGTAATTTCACTTCATCAAAAAAAAACTTATTTTTCATAATTTTCACATTGTCATATTTTCATGGTTATTAAGCACAATTTCACCACCATTGTAATACGATAATATCTAGTATGTATATACATACATACATACATACATACGTGTGTGTGTGTGTGTGTATATATATATATGTGTATATATATGTATATATGTGTGTATGTGTATATGTATATGTATATGTTATAATGTCTTTAATGCCATTAAAACCTCAGGAAAACGTGTCTGAATATAATGTAACAATGCAAGAACTAGTAATGGCCGAAAACAGGCTTCATTGTCTTTAATATAAATGTGATGTTAGATTTTGTGGTTAAATATGTCCTGTACATGCACTTGTCAGATTCTGCGCTTTAAGATGTGTGATATGAAGCTCAGCTGATGCAGGATTTTTGTCTTCCTCTCTAAGCCAGTATTACAGCTAAAAATACCACCTGCTGAGATTCTGCTCACCCTGCTGCTTCAGTGTCAGTGTCAGTGTGTGTGTGTGTGTGTGTGTGTGTGTGTGTGTGTGTGTGTGTGTGTGTGTGTGCGCGCGTATGTGTGTGTGCGCGCGCGTGTATCTCTCTGTGTGTGTGTGTGTGTGTGTGTGCATTTGTGCATGTGTGTCTCTGTGTGTGTGTGTGTGTGCGCGTGTGTTTTAACTGTTGTTATCTAAACTTGTTTTGTCAGCTGAGGCTAATTTTCATGTGCATGTGAATGATAACCACAAGCAATGTTTTGTTTAGTAATGTTTATTACAGGCGTGCATGTGGTTAGTGTAATTTGTTGTAGTGCACAGATCCCCTGGAAACATAGTGTAATGTACTGGAAGACTCACTCGCCTCTCAGAGATGCAAACAGTATTTTGGCAGTTCAGATGTTTCTTAAAGGCGCAGTAAGCAATTTCTGAGAATCCTTCTTGTTGATATATGAAATCAGCCCAAACAAACACACCTCTCCCTTCATTGCTCTGCCTCCAAAATGCACAAACACGCAATGCAAGAGTGGATGTTTCTTTTTCATAGCAGAAGTGAAGCACAATAAGCTTTACTAATATTAACACAGGTCTTAAAGCTCCTGCCTGCTCATAACCCTTCTTTTTCCAGTGATATTCCTCTGACCTTTTCTTTTTTGTAACGTCTCTCAGCCATCTCTCTTTCTAATGTCTTTCTTCAGATCTCCCTCTTGTTCACTCTCTCTCCTCCCCATCATGAGTGGACACGCCCCCTACTGCTGATAGGCTCACTCTCTCTCCTTACCCATCATGAGTGGACATGCCCCTACTGCTGATTGGCTCACTCTCTCTCCTCCCCCATCATGAATGGACACGCCCCCTACTGCTGATAGGCTCACTCTCTCTCCTTACCCATCATGAGTGGACATGCCCCTACTGCTGATTGGCTCACTCTCTCTCCTTACCCATCATGAGTGGACATGCCCCTACTGCTGATTGGCTCACTCTCTCTCCTTACCCAGAGCCATATAGAGAGAGAGTTGCGACAACGGAAGTTCAAAATACTTAGTTGTCACGTGATTCGCATAGACCTCAGATAGTTCCAGGAAGTGCTTCGGAATCAACTAGCATGCTTTAAAACACAAGTTTATTTGATTCAGATAATCTGATAATATACAATCTTATTCTTTAAACGTCTTATCTTTTAAAACTGCATCACAAACGGTCTGTTCTACCACGCTGCTGTTACTTCCGGGAACTATTGAAAGGCTCTACGAGCCGCCATTGCTGTAAAAAAAGCGTTCCATTGTAGTCAATGGAGTTGTCGCAACTCTCTCTCTATATGGCTCTGTCCTTACCCATCATGAGTGGACACACCCCTACTGCTGATTGGCTCACTCTCTCTCCTCCCCCATCATGAATGGACATGCCCCTTACTGCTGATAGGCTCACTCTCTCCTTCCCCAGCTTGAGTGGACACGCCCCCTACTGCTGATTGGCTCACTCTCTCTCCTCCCCCATATTAAGTGGACACGCCCCCTACTGCTGATTGGCTAAATGTTTGTTGTGCTGCTTGGTCTGATCCACTTTCAACAGCGTTTTTCAGAAATCGCTAACTGCACCTTTAAAGGACTGTGACTAAAGGAAGCTATCAACATGATACTTTTTTTTTATTATTTAATCATTCACAGGAATGCAACACAAATTGAAAAATTTGCTTGAATAATTTTTCCATATATTTTATTAATTTAATGAAATTACTAAATTGTGTTAAATCATTTGAATAAAAAAATCACTTAATTATTATAGTTACAGTAACAGTGTTGCATCATAATGGTTAAATAATAAAAATATGCACTTATTTACTTTAATAATAATAAAAATAAAGCACATTCCTGCTCTTATTGTGCACAATGCATCACTCCATGTTATTCCATTTTTATTTTAAAGTGCCCCTATTTTAAAGGTTCCTAATTTTGTTTTGCAGGTCTCCTACAACAGGTTTACATGCATCAAAGGTAAAAAAAACACTTTAATTTTCTCATAATATACATTGCGCATCACCTCATTTCCTCAAACCAAAACGGTTTGTTCAAAGATCCTATCTCTTTAAACCCCTCCTTTCCGAGAGCTACTCTGGTCTGATTGGTCAGATGGCCCAGTCTGTTGTGATTGGTCTGCCGCTGACAGCACGTGTCAGAAACGAAACTCCCATTACCATATCCAAATTTCAGCTCCAGATCTTCCTCAGAGCTTGATATACAGAGATACAAACAGTGACAATGGTGTCGGTTTTACCGTATCAGATCGGGCCGGGTCGAGTAGTCGAGAACGTTGTTCTCCAGCAGCCAATGAAGACCATAGACTGGCATTATGCAAATGTTTTACAATTGTTATGTAATAGGAGGTGAGTCTGGAATTACTGACGACTCGTTTCAGCACTTCTTTTGGGAGACAATAACTTTTTGTCATGCACTTTGATCTTTAAAACTTTGCAGACCTTTTATATTCACAGATATGCATGAAAGGGAATATTTGAAAAAGCGTAATAGTGACACTTTAAGTTTGTCTTCATAATCTTTCATAGATTTTTTTTTTTTTTTAACTGATGCTCAACATATGAAGTAACTTTACCTTGTTTTAGCTAATGTCACATAACTCCTCTCCTTCAATCACCTGACCCCATACTGGTATGTAATACCCACTTTTGTTTTACTATCCAATCAATTACCATCCAGTAGGAAATCAACTGTTGCAACTAAAGCATTAATATTGATTGAGCAATCACAAGCTTGTGTTGCGATGTCATCAAACCCGGCTCACCCCGAGTGCTCTGTTTAATGAAGCATTATTTCACCTGCTCAGGTGTTCCTGCAGTCGGTCTAGTCTGTGCTCCACTTCTCCATACGTGATGTCACCGTCCAGATCTTCATCTTCAGCGCCGGCCTGCTCCTGTGCGGTCGCGTCCACGTGCGCTTTAACACTGTCAGATAACCACCCGTCAGTCTGGAGATCTGAAACAGGGATAAAATACACACATGCATTGGTGCTCATCCAAGTGTTGCTACATTAGTGTTCATTTTAAAGCTTTAAAAAAACAACACAATGGGCTATTGTGGTGTTTTACTGTGCATATGATAATAAATATATGTTGTATC
Organism: Rutilus rutilus; assembly: GCF_951802725.1. NCBI lineage: Eukaryota > Metazoa > Chordata > Actinopteri > Cypriniformes > Leuciscidae > Rutilus > Rutilus rutilus. The sequence continues at coordinate 3,721,651 of NC_140215.1, forward strand.
TGTTACTGATGATGTATTTTATGTGGGAAAGTAGGATAAACTGTGAAAATATAGTTCAGAACAGACCTTATTTCAGGCATTTAACCAAAAACCCATTAAAAATACCCACTGGATTTGGAAAGATGGAAAAGGAAGTGCTAAAATGCTCATTTTTGGTCTATAAAAATGCATCATCCTTGCAGAACTCTATTTGGCTAGATTCTTACAAGTGAGAAATGAATTAGCATCAAAATACAATAGACTTTGATTGGATGCATGACATCAACAGCAAATCCAATAGGATGTACTTTCTCCATGTAAGTTGATTAGTCTTTATTGTTACGATGCATGATTATAATATTAGTTGCATTCATTATTTCCAGTTAGCATTGATTTTCAGTGTTGTCCGTGATTCTCCTAACACACCTGCAGACCTGTAAGTTGAAAATACCTGTGACAATATCTAGTGAGAAATTGCATCTCAGGTGTGTGTAAAGGCCTGCTGTCTCTGTGTTAGCGCTTGTATTGGTGTTATATTGCTGTGACTTTCCTATCGGTGAGGCTCAGGACTAATAGAAACACTAAAGCCAATGGTTATCTCTCACAGACACCTGCTATATGCTGATCAGAACGGCTGTCTACATGTCCGATCAGAGACGGGAGGAACCAGAGATGAGCAGTGTAGGGAAATTACATTCCTCCGGGACAGATTGACCCTCATGCATGGACGGAGACTGAGAAGACACCTGACGTGATCATCTCTGGGACAAACGTGTTCAACGACGGGTGAGGTTTCTCTTTGAAAGCACCACGAGAAGTGCAGATTTCCTGCTGAGACCAGAACTTGGAGAATATTGAATATTGGCATCAATATTTTTGTTGTTTTTTCCCTGTAAGAGACATTTTAAGTGTGTATAAATCTGCTAAAAGTTAATTTCGTCAACTTATAAAAGTACACTAGCATACAGATGAGCTCAATATGTCAAAAGGGTTAATACTTATAAGAGTGCACCAGTGTTATTTTAGTAGAGATACTATTATAGTTTTTATTAATATTTGAATCCGTTTTTTATTTGTACATTTTCATAATATTTAGTATGTTTTTGTCATTTTTATTAGATGCTTTTTTTTTTTTTTTTTTTTACTTTTGTGCATCAAGTTAAACTAAATGAAAATTAAAATGTAGTCGTGGCAACTAGTTTATTTTTTAAATATTTTATTTCAGTTTATTTTATTTAAAGTAAGGGCATTTTTTATGGTTTTATTTTTTGTAAACTATAATAACCCTGGCCTACACATTAAACAAAAAAACATCATCAGGGAAACTTGCATGACCTCTAATATGTCCGCTCACATCAGATGAAGTACTGTACATAATCATGTATTATGTGTATTACGTGAATAGAGTTGAAAGGAAGATGCCCACAGCAAGAGCTGTTTGCTTTTTCCAGAACATGTAACACATGAAAGCTGACAATAAATTATATATTTACTGTATTAAAGTTGAGGCAAAAATGAAAATTCTGTTATCATTTACTCACCCCTATGTCACTAAAATATATATATATATGCACTGTAAATGTGTAATATATCATCTTTTGTGTTTAACAGACAGAAAAAAAGTCATACAGGTTTAGGTCTTCTGGGAAACATGTAAATGTCTTATATAGCTTCAGAAGGGCAATACTAAATTATGAAAATAAGATTAAGAAAAAAAGATCTTTTAAATGTTTTTGTCAATAATTAATGTTTTTAATAACATAAAAAAAGCATGAAATGACTTATTCATGGCAGTACTAATTAAAAACAAAATCAAATTTTTATGCCCACCTGCATTTTAAAAAATGCTTGATTTAAAATATTAACATTTTGAAGATTCTGCAAGGTGTATATAAACACATGACCACACCATTGAATTGGTTTGTATATTTATATGCTTATTTTATGGCCAAACATCATTGATGTCTACAGCGGAGGGAAGATTTTCAGTGAGTAACGACTAAATTCCAGTCGGTTCCTCAAACAAAGCTATCATGTGACTATATCATGTGAATATATTCAAAATAAAGTGTACAAGTTATATGGACCACATTTATATATAAAAAAAATGTATATGCTTTTCAGAGCCTCGTTCCGCGTCCACATGGGAAAGAGTGTCCTGAGGTTGGAACGGCATGAAGGTAAATGATTACATCGCTTTAATATTTCAATGCCATGATAATCATGTTGAGTTTAGAGGGTTTGTGCATGTTTGTGTGTGTGTGTGTGTGTGTGTGTGTGTGGAGGTCATATTCCAATGGCAATCCCCCTCTCTAGTGGTTGTCTGTGGCACAGGAGGGAACATTGTGTACTCGTTGAGGAGAGTTAGGGAATAGATGCCCAGCGGATTTTCCTAAAGCCTGTAAAACGGGCCGCACTGTGCCTTAAGCTCCTGAAAGACCCTGTTTTACCGTGCCATCTACTTCTCTCTCTCTCTCTCTCTCTCTCTCGCTCATCATGATGCTTTAGCTTGGATTTAGGAACAGACTGATTCGATCAATACTTTTTTCCTCCCTGTGTCTGAGCTCTGCTTTCCTTTTATACCCTGTAAAGCAGTGTTTTAAAGGACTAACAATGTCTGAAAAGTTTTTAGGATGAATGTAGATTGGTTTTTGTTTTGGAGTCATCCATCAAGCTAAAAGCCTGTTTCTTCTTCGCCGAAAGCACAGGATATACAGAGCGCTTTAAAAGCTTGTGAAGGTCGACAGACTTCTTACTACTATTGCTCTGGCAGAGATTGTTCTTGAAGGATTATGATAGCGTACGAATGCGAAGCCAATGACGAGTGTAAATAATGCAGTGATTCCTTTATTTCAAGGTTTTTAAGTTGACTATTAATGTTGCCATCATGGTGCAAATAATAGAAATCATCAACTAAATGTTTAGAATTCAAGATATCAGATATCTTGATATACATAGTTTTATTAGCAATAGGTTGACAAAAGTCACAAGAAAATATGTTTTCCTATTATGAAACAAATTTAAGCATGTGTGGATAACTTATGTGGATAAAAAATGTTGAAATTATTATTTAAGTGCTATAATAGATTAATATTGTCATTGATAATGCTATAGTGAACAGGGTTTGGACTATGTCGGCATAAATCCTTTTGAGGGATTTTGAGATCGACCAAAACCTTTATTAAGCAAAATGTGCAGTTGGGAACAGACGGGAGAGCGGCGACTGCCAAACGGATCACATAATGGACACAGTGTTCTCCTGGACGACTGGGAACAACTTCATTTCCATCAATGTTTCTGGCTGACTTTAATTCCCAGCCATGTGCATCTGACCAAATCAGGCAAATTAGACTCAACTTAAGTCTAAATTTCACCATAAACAAAGCTAAATCAGCAATCATGAAATAGATTTTTCACTTAAAAAGTACCTATGATGCTTTTTTTCATTGTTCATGTTTCTTTAGTGTGTAATGTTGCAGTTTGAGCGTGAAAAAGCTCTGAAAGTCCCTCCAGCGGGAGTTCTTCTCTATATCAGTGTCGGTGTTTCTGAACTCCCTGAAACGCCTCTATTGTAGTCTTGAGTTTTCTTCCGGGAACGAACGCATCACACAATAATAATATTAATTATTATTATTTAAATAATTAATACGCAAAATAAAGGGGCGGGGCCTGGTTGAGTTAGTCAGTAGTGTGTTGAAACTGGCGGTTATGGTAAGGGGCGGGACATTTCCCAAACACGATCAAAGCGCTTGACCAATCATAACGCACTGCTCCAGCCGACCAATCAGAGAACTGTGCTTTTCAGAAGGAGGGGCTTCATAGAGACAGGAACTAAACAGAGCGTCACTGACAGACTGGGAAGAGACGAGCTGCAATAATGGAGAATATGGGGAAAGTTATGTGTTTTTTGAACATTCAAGCATGAAAACCTGTTCTAGTAGAGCCTAAAAACAAAATCAAGACTGAAAACTTGATTGACTTTTGAAGACATAATATGGCCTTTTTAAGAAAAAAAGAAAAGCTATTTTAGTTAGTTAATGCGGTTTACTTACTGTAAATAAAGAAACTTCTAAACACCATGTTTGTGATTGTGTCTTTTTTAAAATATGCATCATTGTTCTGTACAGGATGAGAAAGCAATCTACGGAGTGACTACCCTGTGAATTTGTGTGTGTATATTTGTCTCTTCAGGTGTGTGACGCAACAGAAACGGACAACAATGACACATGGTGTTAAGATGAACTACCACTAAATCCTCACCATCATATGTCTTTTTTTCGGCGTCCTCTGCGGGAGGACTGAAGCCCGGCGTGGAGGTGTAGCTCTGTACGGATGGATACTCCATTATCGCTGCTCCCAGAAGCCTTTGCTGCTCGTCTCTGGAGGTGCGACGGTCCTCAGAGCTTCTCTTAGAGCTGAGACGAGACTCTCGCCGCTCCGTCCGGCACTCGCTGTCCGCTTCTTTCAGGCTTCCTACTACGGGACGATCGGTCAGGGGTACAAAACGTGTTGAAGATCAGACCCGATGGAAAAACAACACTGTCCAAACACAATTTTAAGCAGAAAGAGATCGGACTAAAAATTATACTTTAAACCAACTTTTTTTTAGCTAATTATAGCTAATTTAGCTTCTGTACACGGTGAAATTAAGCCCAAAACATATATTGACACATTAATTAACATTTTGGCTAAAGAAACTATATTAAGTACAGTCTTTATAATAAATACTCTTTTTACTTTGAATGAATGTTTAATATTAAATAAAATGTAAGGTCTGAACCAAACCATAAATATAATTTGACAAAAAACAATGTATTTTATTTAGTAACGCATTACAATAAGGTCTCATTTGTGTATTAATGCATTAACTAACATGAACTAACATTGAGAAATGTATTTTAGTACCGAATATATTCATCTTTGTTAATGTTAGTTAATAAAAATACAATTATTCATTGTTTGTTCATGTATGTCAACAGATACCAATTTTGATTTAAAAAATGTATTAGTAAATATTAAAATGAACATTAGGTTAACAAATGCTGTAGAAGTATTATTCATTGTTCATGTTTAATAGTGTAATTAACAAATGAAACCTTATTGTGACCATTTTCTTCCCATAGAAGCCTGTTATGAAGAAATAGTTTGAACATACCAAAGCAATAACGTATTTCTCTCAATCCTTGATCATAAATCATAAACACTGTCTACAAGCATAATCATTGTTAAACATTACAGTTCTTTTCACTGCTCATGTTTTATTATAGTACACAAGATGTAAGATTATGGGCTCATCTATGGAGAGTTTTTATAATCATTGAGGTGCAAAAGCAGAATGTTCTTTCCAGTCGGTGTCTCAGTACATTAAGCAGCGCTAAGCCGTTTCCTTGTAATAGGAGTTAATGAGGTCAAAAACGCTTCACATTAAAAAATATTGACTTTCTCCTTGGACTACGGAGTAGATCATTTTTATGACCATAAATTTGATTCTCCCTGGTCGTTGAAGTTGTGCATTTAAGTGTTTTTCCACGGTAAGTGTTTTAAAATGTCCCAACAGTGTTTTAAGAGCTCACCAGAGACGTAGACGTTCATCATGATTACAGCTGTAAAACAACAGTTTATTCTGCAATAATAACACTATAATGATGCCTCTTAAACAAGACCTCTTTCATTTTGAAGAGTGTGCATGTCTATATGTGCTCTAGTACGTAAGAACGAGGCTATGATTGAAACTTGAAATAAAGCAAAATTACTGAGGGAAAAAAAAGTATTAGTCCTCTGATTGCATGTCCATAATTTACAGCCCAAAATATGGCATTAATTCGATCTCAAACAAAATTGCAACAATACGGTTTCGGGGAAACAATCCTGACTAGCTTGTTGATTTCTTCAAAGATGCCTCATACTCTGGTAGTTAACCGGCGAGTTACATTGTTGTACGGGAGAAAACGCACCCCTGAAACTAGGCGTGTTTCCATTAGATCTGCGTAAAATTCTTGCGTTTTTTTTCTAAATGTCGGAAAAAAACAATGTTATGCGACTAAAACTAAATTTTTTCCTCTCGCGATAAGTCATTCCAAAAATCAATGGACGTTGGTAGGTTTATGCATCTCAGCCACCGCACTGCCCATTATTATTAATCGAAGGAGACGTATGTGTGTTATCCAATCATTAATGGCAAGGAAAGACCCTTATCCTTGAGAGCGGCACATATGAGGTGTTTCTGGGCGTTTCTCACTCATTTCTGCTTCCAGGTCTTGATTGTGGCATTTCATTGAGGTTTAGAATCCAGTATTCCTGTAAATCTTTTGTCTTTTATGAATTTAATAAAGAACTCAGTCTCGTATTATGTCCAAACGTACCGCGTCGTCTACGTCAGCTGACCTGTAAATGCGCAAAAACTGTTTCCATTGCAGTTTTGTGAAATATTTATTTTTCGAATTGCCTGAAAAACCACCTCATGCGAGCAGAAAAACTTTTTTGCGATAAATGGACGTTTCCATTGGGCGTATTTTCAATTCGCAATTTCAATTTGCGCAATTTGAAGGGTAATGAAAACGCGCCTACTGATACAAACCAAACTGTGAAATATTTAACCATTTTGCCGTTAAAGGGATACTCCACTTTTTTTGGAAATAGGCTCATTTTACAGCTCCCCCAGAGGTAAACAGTTGAGTTTTACCGTTTTCGAATCCATTCAGCCGATCTCCGGGTCTGGCGGTACCACTTTTAGCATAGCTTAGCATAGATCATTGAATCGGACAGGACCATTAGCATCTCTCTAAAAAAAATGACCAAAGAGTTTAGATATTTTTCCTATTTAAAACTTGACTCTTCTGTAGTTACATCGTGTACTAAGACCGACGGAAAATGTAAAGTTGCGATTTTCTAGGCTGATATGGCTAGGAACTATACTCTCATTCCTGCGTAATAATCAAGAAACTTTGCTGCCGTACCATGAGTCCAGCAGGCGTAATGATATGACGCAGCGCCTGGAAATAGGTCTAATAGGTTAGACAAACTTAGTCCCGGTCACGTTGGAAGTTACCGAGCTGGGGACTATTTTCAGGCGCTGCTTTAACTCTGGGGGAGTTGTAAAATGAGCCTATTTCCAAAAAATGTGGAGTATCCCTTTAAGTTCCTGCAACAGTGGCACGGTGTAATGTAATTCAAGTCAAGTCATCTTCCTTTATATAGCGCTTTTAACAATGTAGATTATCAATGGATCATATTCACCTTGTGATGGTTTACGTTTAAAGGAGATCTTCCTTCGACTCTTCGTATCCTCTCCGTCTGAATCACTGGCTTGTGAAAAAATGCTCTGAAGAAGAAGAAGAGCCCAACAACAACACGCAATAATGATCTCTGGGGTGACCGAGAAATGCTTTCATTTCATATGTTTTGTATATTATTTCTTGCTTTCGATGGGAAGTACCTTTGAATTCTCATCCCGCAGGTTAAAGGTCAGCTCCAGATTGGTGAGGAAATAGTCTGCGAACTCTGGATACATGTCTAAAACCTCCAGCAGCTCTTCTCTCTGGATGGTGTGCAGGTCGCAGTAGCTGAGCGCTCGGACGTCAGCGTTCGACTTCCCCGGCTTGGCGTACAGGTGGATCATCTCTCCAAATATATCATTCTTACCTGGAGAACAAAGCACACATTCAGGTTAGGTTTGTCGAGAACTCAGATGCATGACATGTTTAGACATATCTGACCCTGGACCACAAAACCAGTCACATGGGTCAATTTTTAGAAATTGAGGTTTATACATCACATGAAAGCTGAATAAATGAGGTTTCCATTGATGTATGGTTTGTTAGGATAGGACAATATTTAGTCGAGATACAACTATTGAAAATCTGGAATCTGAGGGTGTAAAAAAATCGAAACATTGAGAAAATCTCCTTTAAAGTTGTTCATTTATGTTCACGATTGTGCTGCATTCACTCACAAAAATAAATGTTTTATATATTTACGGTAGGAAATGTACAAAATATCTTTATGGAACATGATCTTTACTTAATATCCTAATGATTTTTGGATAATTTTGACCCATACAATGTATTGTTGGCTATTGCCACAAATAAACCCGTGCGACTCGAGACTGGTTTTGTGATCACTATCACACTGTTCCGCCTCAGAGATCCATCTATATGCTTGTGTCTGCATGGGATTTCAGATGCTGATTGTGTGTGTATACAGTACGTGTGTCTGGACAAGCAAGGTCAGTTTAGGTCATGCGGATTACCAGCGCTCGCTCTGTCTGTGGAGATTATGAATCAGATGATGTCAGGTACTGTATATGCTGTTCTTTTCCCCTCGACCTCTCGCTGAATAACAACTGTTTGTTCTTTTGCCTTTCTTTAAAGATCTCAGAAAACAGGATTTGAATTGCTCTTTTGAATTAAAGTGCCACTTTTATGCTATTTTAAAAGCTCCTTATTTTGTTGAGATCTAGCTCAAAAAAAACACTTTAATCATCTCATAATATACATCGCAGCATCAGCTCTTTTCTCACAGTGTCTGAAATGTTTTAGAAAAGAAACCGTCTCTTTAAACCCCTCCTTTTCTGTCTTCCTTCTCTCTTCTATTTGCATTCTGAATTGTAATTAGTCTTGCCTTCCTTGCATGTGTTTAATCATTTATAGCCGCCTTTACACTATTGATTCCGGTGTGCAGTTGAAAACAAGACGTGCGCTGAGCGATATGACAGATGTGATGCAGCATTTCATTATTGCAGAAACAAAGAATTTTATATAATAAAACACTGACTTTCAAAAGTTTGAGGCTGGTTGGATTTTAAAATGTTTTTAAAGTCTCTTATGCTCACCAGTGCTGCATTTATTTGATCAAAAAATTACAGTAAAAACAGTAATATTGTGAAATATTATTACAATTTAAAATAACTGTTTTATATTTGAACATATATTGAAATGTAATTTATTCCAGTGATCAAAGCTGAATTTTCAGCATCATTACTCCAGTCTTCAGCGTCACATGATCCTTCAGAAATCCTTCTAATATGATGATTAATATGATATTTATGATTATTACAGTTTTTGCTGCTTAATATTTTTGTGGAAACTGTGATACTTTCTATTCAGGATTCTTTAATGAAAAGTAAGTTAAAAAGTACAAATCTTTTGTAACATTATAAATGATTTACTGTCACTTTTGATCAATTTTAATACATCTTGTAAAAAAAAAAAAAAAACCTTTTGAACAGTAATGTATCTCAACCTTTACCTTTACAAGCACTGCTTGTTCAGGAAGTGCAAATGTATTTTATTTTTAATTATACATCTTTCCTTACCATTGTCTCTTATGTTTTATAAAAATGGCACAAACGTCCTGCACCAAAGTCCATTCAAGTTACAGTTTATCTCAAAAATCAGCGGGCTCTCAGCTGGGCCGCTTCCTGGGTAAATGTCAGGCCCACCGAGTGATTCTGCTTTAAATAAGAGAGACGTGACTGAGCTGCAGGTGACATTAAACTCAATTGGCTAAAATGCCTGACACGGCTGTTCATAAGGGATCTGACACCTTTCTAAATCTCACCATGAAGAAGCAGCAGAAGTGAAGCATTGTGGGCCTTCCAGTGGAGCGCAGGAGGGATGAGAAGCACTTTCTCTTCTTAATGGATCCAAAGAACATTATTAAAGGGATACTTCACCGATTAGCATTAAGCTTTGTATCAGTAGAAACCCGGTAGTATTTTGGAATGGCCGTGTTTCCCTCCCTCATGTCCTCCTGAGACGAGAGATTTCTGTATTGTGTGTCTGGAAAAAACCCTCAAATGACACAAAAATCATCATTTATCATCATCAGAGGCTTTTTTGTCCAGAGGCGAGAGACTCCAGCCAGTAGGAGGAGCTCGTTCCGCATGTGTTCAACCCGCCCATAGGGGGAGCTCACGATAAAACGCCGTCTTTTCAGTTTCGAGTCGACTAGTAGCCTAGTTGTATCATTTCTTCCGATACTGCCCTCTGTAACCGGGAGGCGTGGCTTGGGAGTGTCCTCGTAGGGCAGCAACTCAAGTGCATTCTGGGAGTTGTTGTCTTTCACCCACATGAGCCAAAAATACATTTTCTGGCTTTTCTCAGTCTAGAAGGCACCAACTTCTAAAATAATTTCACATTTCTACTACATAAATGACCCAATTTAAATACACATTCATCTTTCCAGCGGTGAAATATCCCTTTAAATGAAGGCTCAGGGTTCAACACGAGTTCAGCTCCACTGGCAGCATTTCAGCATAAAGAGTCACTTTGTGAGGTTTGAGAACTTTTCACCGCGGCCGTCTGCACTGTTTTGACCCTATTATGTCAGCGAATATTCATCTGATGAAAAAACAGAGCTTTTAAACTGTGTTGAAGTTAAGAAGACCTGTCAGTCACACGCCGGCTCTCTGGCATCAAAAGTGCCGGCTAATTATTGTTGCCATTAACTGCACATGTATCGCTCCGATATTACACAACACTAAGGGTTCGCTTTCAGGACACAAGCAAATGACTAAAAGATTGCAGTGGCGTCTGGTGGGTTTTAAAATAAAGGAGGCACACTAAATTGAATCGGTCTGGGGATCTCCTCGCAAGGATTGTTTTTTTCCCCTTAAATAGCTCTTTTTTAAATGTAAAGAAAATGACATTTATAGCAAGACGATATAAATATAATTTCACTCCCCTACCCCATCACTTGACGCACAAATCCAGTAATACTTCGCTGTGTTTAAGTAGTCAATAGTGATGGAACGATTAATGAGTTAATGCACAGTTTCTGATTTCAAATATTCTAGTGAATTTCAAGTATTTAATGCGTAAAAACCTTTAAATTAGGCATATTTATTTCAAAGTTTTTTAAATGTTTTTGAAAGAAGTCTCTCACCAAGACTGCATTCGTCCGATCAAAAATACAGTAAAAACAGTAATATTGTGAAATATTATTACAATTTAAAAGAACTATTTTCTATGTAAATATATTTTCAAATGTCATTTATTCCTGTGATCGAAGCTGAATTTCCAGTCTTCAGTGTCACATGATCCTTCAGAAATCATTCTGATATGATTTGATGCTCAAGAAACATTTATTATTATTACCAATAACTTGTTGAAAACAGTTGTGCAGCTTCATATTATTTTTTCACTACTTTTTTCCATGATTATTTGAGTAGAATGTTCAAAAGAACAGCATTTATTTAAAATAAAATTATTTTATAACATTTTAAATGTCTTTACCATCACTTTTTGATCAATTTAATACATTATTGCTGAATAGTAACAACAATAATAATAACTCTATTATTATTGTCTATAATAACAATAATAATCTCTCTCTCTCTCTCTCTCTCTCTCTCTCTCTCTCTCTCTCTCTCTCTCTCTCTCTCTCTCTCTCTCTCTCTCTCTCTCTCTCTCTCTCTCTCTCTCTCTCTCTCTCTCTCTCTCTCTCTCTCTCTCTCTCTCTCTCTCTCTCTCTCTCTCTCTCTCTCTCTCTCTCTCTCTCTCTCTCTCTCTCGATGCCAAACACATCCAGCAGGAGCCACTTAATAGAAATGTCAGAAGCCTCTTCTTATCAGACACGGTTCTAGACACAGAATGGAACACAATGCAAAAAACCTGAAAAGGAAAGACAGGCTTGTTTCCAGAATATGCTCATCTGTTTGACATTTTCTGAGAGAACAATAACTGTGCCTTTTGATTTGTAGACGGAGCAAACGGCACCCTGGGCACCTGGGCTCTCTGCTGTGTGTTAAAGCTTGTAGGGACAATGGCACATCTACCCAGTGGGAGATACAGAGTGTGCCCTCTCTCTCTCTCTCTCTCTCTCTCGCTCTCGTTGCTAACCACCGCATCGGTAAACAACATAAAGTCCTCGCACACACACACGACTCAAACTATTGCATTATCGGCTATCTCTAAAACATCGATCACAAGAGCACAGTGAGAAATAATGAGACAATGACATATATTCTTATGCAAGACTTTAAAAATAGTCTACTCTTGATTAAAATAGTCATTTATAAGTGAAAAAGTGATTCCTTAATTAAATATCTAGAGCAGGGTTATTGAAGTACCAAGAGGTCTAATCTCAAAATTTCCTTCTAAACGCCACTGAGTAATAGTCATTATATTTTTTATAAACTAACATTTGAAAAGTTTGGGGTTCAGTAAGATTTTTTTTTACTTTTTTTTAAAGAAATTAATATTATTCATATTAATATTAATATTAAAATTAAATATTAAAATTATTAAAATTAAAATAATTGCATTCAGCAATGATGCATTAAAGTAATCAATAACAATTTATAATGTTCTAAAATATTATATATATAAAATAAATTGTTCTTTTTGACTTTCTATTCATCAAAGAATCTTGAAAAAAAAGAATGTATTATAGTTTGCACAAAAATATGAAACTATTTTCAACATTGATAATAATCAGAAATGTCTGTTAAGCAGCAAATCAACATATTAGAATGATTTCTGAAGGATCATGTCAAACAGTAAACAGTTCTTTTAAATTGTAATAATATTTCACAATATTAATATCAAATCAATGCAGCACTGGTGAGCATCTTACGTGTGTGTGCATATATATAACAGCCATCACCCTGTAGCCCAAGACTGGTCACCCACTGACCTCCTGGGAAAACCAGGTTACTGCTGGAAGAGGTGTTAGTGAGACCAGTAGGGGGCGCTCACCCTGTGGTCTGTGTGGGTCCTAACGCCCTGTGACGGGGACAAAGAGTATAGAAGCCCAAGAGGCGAAACTCAATAGAACGCTCCATAGCAACAGTTGCCCCCATGACGTGACGGCGCGGCCGCCATTATGGACTGAAAACTGAAGGAAAACGCCGACAAATAATGGGAGTCAATGGCACTGAAAAACTTGACATAACAAAACCTTAACATAACGTAATTTTTTCTGGCCGTCATATCTAAATATGAAAACAATTTAAAATACATTAATGAGGATGACCGACGTTAAATGACGTTAAATGACAGAAAATATTCGTCTATGTGTTGGTTATGCATGGCCTAATTACCCTTAGGAAAATAGTATTTTGGGACAAAATATTACTATAGAAGTACTATAAGACTACTATAGAAATACTATAGCGGCTCTAGGATATTATAGAGGTATTACAGAACATAACATACTTCTGTGATGTTCTGTAATACCTCTATAATATTTTAAAGCTGCTATAGTATTTATATAGTAGTCTTATCGTACTTCTGTAGTATGTCCCAAATTACTATAGTATTCCTATAAGATTACTATAATAATTTGTCCCAAAATACTATAAGATTCCTATAGTACTTTTTAGTAAGGGTATGTCCCCCACTGAATCGGCTTCATTAGCCTATACGGTTTGCAAAGATACAATTATAAAATTACTGCAAAACTTGAATCTATCAATATTTATGTTCTATTATGCATTTTCCTTGTTATATGACTAACAGAAATTCATGAAATAATATAGGCTAGGGCTAGGCTATAGGCAGACACACAGTAATTAGATTTAAGTAATAAGATATGTATTCAATGTTGATTTTGAAATTAGTGAACATCACCATATATACTGTATGATTTGAAAAAATTATAAATTATAAATGAACATTTCTAACAGTTAATTATTTTACATAGAATATCACAAAAATATTAACAACTTGTTTTTTCAACATCTTCAGTGAAAGTGCACACAGTGAACGTTTCAATGGCAAGAAAAAAACAATCTATGAATGTCCTATTACAGGCGGAAAGGTACAAAAAAGATGTGCAATCTAGCAAGTGCACATATGAACTATAAACACCTACTAAAATGGATTTTGCCATTGACTGGCGCTAACGATTTCAGCAGCTTTCAGTCCATAATGGCGGACGCGCCTCCGCAGCGCCATCTACAGACTGTTACCCATAACACAACAGAGTTTCGCCTCTTGGGCTTCTATACTCTTTGACGGGGACACTATACTGTAACAAGCACTATCGTTTGGATGAGACATTAAACTGAGGTCCTGACTCTCTGTGGTCATTAAAAATCCCATCCTAGCCAAATTTGCAGTGGCCTCTGTCCATCATGGCCTCCTAATCATCCCCATATACTGATTGGCTTCATTACTCTGTCTCCTCTCCACCAGTAAGCTGGTGTGTGGTGGGCGTTCTGGCGCAAAATGGCGGCCGGCGCATCATCCAGGTAAATGCTGCACATTGGTGGTGGTTGAGGAGATTCCTCCTTTCTGTGTATAGTGCTTTGGGTGCCGAGACAAATAAAATGTAATGAATTATATACATATACATGGTATATATACCAATGTGCAGCAATGTGCAACCTCGTAAAAAACAAAAACATTATATATATATATATATATATATATATATATATATAATTTTTTTTTTATTCCTTTAATCCTCCCTTATCTGGCTTTTGCTACTCTGAGCAATGCCTGAACTTCGTATTTTGAGCACTTCTTGCATTGTTTTTGCCTTTTCACGATTAGTCCTAAATAGTAAGTCGCTTTGGACAAAAGCATCTGCTAAATGACTAAATGTAAATGTAAATACACGCACACATATACTATTTGTATATATGCACACACACATACAATATAATATGTGTGTGTCATTTTATAGTAATATTTTTATTTATTCATTTTATATATTCATGTTTTTCATATATTATGGATTTGATGTCACTTTCCATTAGCGCTTCCTTCAAAACAAGCTTGTGAGCTCTTACCCAGAATGGCCACCACTATGTCGTCCTTGAGGATCTCAATGGATCCTCGAGACAGGAAGTAGAGTGCAGTGAGAACGTCTCCACAGTGCACGAGTGTGTCTCCAGGAGGGGCGTGCGTGGTTTTGAAGCGCATGGCGAGAGCACGCAGACACCCTTGAGTCGCACCCTGGAATGCCTTACATCCCTGAAGGAGACTTTGGTTCAGATGGAGACAAATATCTGCCTGCAAACACTCAGGAAAGCCCTTTAAGACCTGCAGAGAGACGTGAGAATGAGGTGAAAACATACTCAACTCTATCAGATCCATCACTGAAGATTAAAGGCAAAACATTAGTGCAGACATTATCTTCAATTACACTGTTTGTCATTCTGTGGTGTTAATAGGCTCTGTAACTCGTACACAGGCAGCGTCCTGACTAGGGTTGGAATTTCGAAAATCGATTCCAATTTTGGAATCGGATACTTGTTATAAAATTAAAGGGGTGGTATAATGCCCTTTTCACAAGATGTAAAATAAGTCTCTGATGTCCCCAGAGTGTGTATGTGAAGTTTTAGCTCAAAATACCCCACAGATATTTTTATATAGCATGTTTAAATTGTCACTTTTTGAAGGTGAGCAAAAACGCACCGTTTTGTGCCTGTCCCTTTAAATGCAAATGAGCTGCTGCTCCTGGCACAGGGGGCGGAGCTTCAACAGCTTGCACTCACACAGACATGCACTGAAAATTTCAAAAACTTTTAGCCTTTTATGTTCAAACCGGAGTCAGACAATGATGGAGAGACTCAAGAAGAAGTGACAGCATGTAGAAGCAACAGGACATTTCTGAATGGTTAGTTGATGAATGTATGTAGCTTATGTGTAGTTATCTTCTAGTCATTGATTAGCATATTCGCATGCCTGGGGGCGGGGTTTATGTAAATTCTAGGGTTGGTGATGTCACTAACCCGGGAGGAATGTGGTGTAGTCTCTACCAGCCGTTTGTTGTAGTCCTTAAAAAGCAATTTCTTTAAAAGCAAATATCTCCCTTTGCTTTGAACTTTGAGCGTTGTAACTTTGCAGATGTTGTTTATGCTCAAACAGCAACATTACACACTAACTAAAGTTAGAAAAATGAAATCATAATCAACCACCCCTTTAAAATATCGATTCCTCTTATTAATTCCTTTGTGTGCATTTTAATAGGACTTTAACCCATTCAAGTGCAAGAAGACCCAAGCGCTGTTTTCTGTGCTGCGCACACATCCAAAACTTGCACACAGAAAGCCGCTTCTCATACCGACTAGTGCGTGACACCGAACTGAGTTCTCTTCTGCATCTTTTTGCACTTGAATGGACAAATACACACAAAATACTGTCAAAATATCCTCATAAACAGTCGATTGTCTTAAGTGAATGTAAACAGTTGAGAAAGAACACGCACGTGTAACAGTATATTGGATCCGTTCAGCTCTTAAAGTGACAGTAGCCTAATATTCCTGCTGCCGTCTCTATAATAACGTTAATCAACAAAGAAAATTCACTCACTGTTCTTGACTGAATAACTTTTGTAAATATATTTGTAATGTATATATTTTTTTTAAATAAAATGCAGTATTATTTTACATTTGATTACAGTTTCTGTACCTGAATACCTGAAAATCACACAATTGTATGTTTGTTTAGTTGTATTTATTTGAGCAATTGCACATTTTGTTTAATTTTTTTTTTATTACTGAGTGTTTACTTTTCTTTAATAATGCTTGAAATGTATATTAGTTAGGCTAGTTGTTTTTACTATGGTATTTTTAAACCAAAGGCAGAAGTTTCTTGTGTAAGTGTTCTTTAGCCTGTTGATTTTTGTTCATGGTATTCGGCTACAATCAAATGTTTTGGAGTTCGACTTTGAATAAATGTGAATGATATCTACTTTTTTTTTTACCTTATCGGAATTGAAATTAGGCATCGATTAGCAGAATAGTTCAAATGCAAACGATACCTAATCCTAACTGAAATTTCAGTGAGCTGTTGTCTGGCACTAACAATACAGTACTCTTATAATAATAATAATAATAATAATATTAATAATAATAATAACACTCACAAATGTTAAGTACAATTTAAAAACAGTCTCTTAAACTTAGCTAGGTTGCATTTATCTGATCAAAAGTAAAAACAGTAATATTGTGAAATATGTAATGTGATGCAGCCTTCAAGACGGGAGCACTTCTATGATGCCTTAAAGCGACAGTTCACTAGGTTTTGGAGCAGAGTCCTGGTGTTGAGAGTTTTTTTTTCCACTGCTAATGAACTTATTTTGCATTATGATGTTTCTGCCAAAGTATTCATACAGCTAAAGTGGCAGGAAAGAGACTTTAACCTAGACAGATTAAGTGAAAGTGAAAAAATTATGCAAGTGCCAACTACTGTGTACACACTAGCAGTGCAATTATAAATTAAAAGAGAGGAAATAATGAGGGTTCAATAATAGCCAACAAAAATGATTCAGTTTCTTAGCAACATGCAGACTTTGCTTTAACAAGTGCGACTTTTAAACTCCAAGTCTCGTCTAAAATAGAATGGCTACCATAGATGCCTATGCTAAATCATGCTAGCATGGAATATGTATATGCGAGTATATGTGATATACAGTATATATGATTTTGATGCACTTTTTATTTTGTCATTATTATTATTATGATTTGATGTGTATGAGAGCTAAGACATGAATGAAGATGCGTTTATATAAATACCTCCTGCTCTTCCCAGGGTGGCGAGGTCGATCCATTTCACACGAGGCAGACATGGAGAGAGACAGGTGTTGCTTTCAGTACATAAACTCACACTTTCATACTGTGATCACATGTTCAGATTGCATTTCAGAGATCATTTGTAGGAAGAGCTCAGCCAAAAATGAAACGTCTGCCATTGTTTACTTATTATTTAGTCACCCTTGTATTCCAAACACATATTTTCTTTTTTGAGGAACACAAAATGAGAACTTTTTTGAATTTTGCTCTTTTACGTATTTTACAGGTCATTTTTCAGCGAATAACAACTTTAATTTTGCTCTTCTTCCTGGTGGAAAGCGATCATATTTCTTCAGAAGATTTGGAATACAGCGCACAAGTTGAATGAACTACTTTAATTATTCTCATATGGTGCTTTTTCGTCTTGTTTAGAGCTTTTGCGCTCCACAGAAAAAAACTTTTTTTTTTTTTTCATTTTTGGCTGATTTGTGCTAACAAACATGACTTAGCACAGGGATGCACACACTTGTTTCGTCAGCTGAACCCGTTTGACGTAAAATATTTTCTTGAAGTCCCCTAGTCCCTGCCTCGGATTGTTGGCTGAACGTCTGATAAGTATGGCACACAAAATTGGAAACACTTCAGGATCTGATTCACTGTAAAAAATTTGTAACACTGCCCAATCAAAAATTTCAATTGACCGATAACATCTAAATTTTTCAATTGGCCCAAGTGAAAATCTGTACATTTAATTTTAGAATTTACAGAATTTCACTTGGGCCAATTGAAAAATGTAGATGTTATCGGTCAATTGAAATTTTTGATTGGGCAGTGTTACAAATTTTTTACAGTGTTGGTTGAATTCTACAGGATTTCCAGGAGACGTGTAGCCTGGAAATCCAGACCTAAATCTGAAAGATTAATGGTCTGGCGTCGACTAATGAAAATCGGCCAACTCGCGGGGCGGCACCAAGCATGCATTTGAAAATCTCGCTGCACGCAACTGGATAACACTACGACCAATCACAACAAGTTATCGCTTAGCTACCAGTGGAGCTAACTGGTAGATTAGACTCTTACCGTATCTGGTCGGCAAAACAGCAAAAACGCTCTTCTTGCAAAGGAACAATTCGAGCGGGGTCTTCTGTTCCTCTTTTAGAGAAAAAGTCTAAATATTTCATTGTAGCGGCCAAAGCCGTTTCAAACAAATGGTGTTCATCCATAGCCATCTTGCAATGTTTACCAATGACTTCGACGTCACAGCGCTGTCGTCATCTCGCCTCTAGCCCGCCTATATCAGATAACCCAATGTGATTGGTGCAGCTCAGATCGAGGGGCATATTTAATGAGCATCACTACTCGACACCAGAGTAACTCGCTGAGCAAATTCAACTTGTGCTCTCGCGAGAACTCTGGATTACCAGGGTAGGGAGACGTGTGTCTCGTTCTATAAAGGTCTGACTGGAAATAAAGCATTCGTGATGCCAAACCCCCTTATGGAATAAGAAAGCCGACGTGTTTTCAACTGTGACAATGATAATGTAAACATTAAAGGTGGAACTTGTTTAACTGTCTTCCACTAACGTTCTTCTGTCAACAGTGTTACTTGTTAAAGGCACACTATGCAGTTTCCGTTTTTCTCAAACAGCGCCCCCTAGAGTCACTTTGGAGTGCTTGTATTTAACGTTACTGTCGAAAATACCACTCACGCAGAGCCGTCTCTGCACTCTTCCGACCGCGCTTTCTTCGTTGACTCTGCCATGATTCACGTCTGAAATGCGTGCTAGTGTCTTCCATAGAGGCTGCTTCATATGTTGTTGATGTATGTGACGTCGTGCCGTAAAGCAAGTCGTGATTCTCGCGAGATTTGTCGGGGCGCCACCTCTCAAACTTGCCTTGCTGGTTTTGCCAGCGGCGTCCCCCCCTGCTTTGCTATCGGGATGATTCGCCCTACTACGAGTTCGTTTACCATCGAAATGATTTCGAAAATGTTATATTAAGGTACAAATCCTGCATAGTGTGCCTTTAAACAAACCAACTTCAATGAGCAACAGAAATAAAATAACGGAGTGTCGATTTACACTAAGTGTTGACAGAGGCTATTTACACTAACTCCGCCCACTGACGTCTGATTGGGCCAGACAAAATTAACAGCTGAAGTGTAGGGGTGAGGTGCATGGCAGCAAGTTTTGACGCAATTCAACCCGAGTTCGAATCCGACTTCTGCCAAACTCGCTCTACTCCCTTTTCCCATCAAATATCAGATTTGAAAGGCATTTGTTTGAAAAGGTTTGAAAAGTGGAAATAAAATGTCTAACGTCAGATAGGGGTAGGCGAAGGGAGGGCTTTATTTTGTACATCCATTTAATAATTTAATAAATTAAATAATTTACACTGTTATTATTGCATACCGTTTAATGTACAACAACACTGAGGTGCAAATAGTATCTGCCACTATAAGAATAAAAAAGCATCTACCTACCATTTACACATATTGCAAAGAAAATGCTGCTATTTTACAGTATAAATATAATCTATTTCTATTTAAACGCTTAGTGCAAATAGCCACTGCCATAAAATAAACCTACATGCATCCGGTACTTGTGGCGCACATGCAATGCAGACAGTTCAGAGAAAAAGCACTCGCTTTTTGTTTTATGATTGTTTTTAATTGACCTTTTGCAAAGCCTTGGTTTAAAGAAACTATTGATTGATCCTACACTCAAAAAAAATGCTGGGTTGTTTCAACTCATGTTTTGGTCAATAAAAATGTAAACCAACTGATGGGTTTGTCCATATTTGACCCAAACATGAGTTGAAACCATCCAGCATTTTTTGAGTGTTTCTTAGCGAATCTGAAATAAAGATTTGAAAAACGCATGCAATGAAAATATCATGGCTAAAATAGTTGAATAACTAGATCAGGATGTATCAAAACGCACCGTGTTCAGGTCGATGCCGTTGGTGTAGGTCCACGAGTGTTGGAAGTACTCCTCCAGTCTCTGCCTGAGCGGGTTTGGGATCTGGTGGAACCGGATGAACTCTTTCACACGGAGCATCTGCATGTGGTAGCGAGCCGTACCCGAATACAGCCGCTGGATGATGGCAGAAACGTTCCCAAAAATGCTGGCGTACATCAAAGCTGGAGAAGACAAGGCAGGGTCACATGGGTGAAATTGCAAATGCAAGGTTACATTTTGCAAGGCCAATTTAGATCAAATTAGCAGTGTTACTTTATATATTATTATCATTATTATGCTTGATGTGTTCTGATTCAATAGTCCACTGAGGGATGATTTTTGACATTGGACTGGTTTTTCAATGTCTTATCTTTAAAGACTTGCACTGGACGTGCTGGTTTCAGCCTCATCACCATGTCTTCATCTCATATATGAAACACCTGCGATTCAGCAATACCTGCTAATGCACTCGCGTTCACGTAAAGTAGCCCTGTAGACAAGTTTAGGTGAGCGAGGGTGAAACGCACACGGTATAGTGCCTCCAATGCTCTGTAGATGGCGATATCACTTCTTTTGTAGCAGAAATAAACTGCTGCAGAAAAAGTTAGGTGCTATGCAAAATGCAATGAGTAAATGTATTGGTGTATAAATACATACTTATTTAAAAATGTAGTCAAGTAGAGAGTAACAGTTGCTAATACATTTGATGCTCAAAGTACAAAGTAGCCAAAATGACACTTAAAGGGATAGTTCACCCCCCAAAAAAGAAAATTCTGTCATCATCCTCAAGTTGTTTCAAACCTGTATGACTTTCTTTATTCTGCTGAACACCAAAAGAAGATATTTTGTTACATGTCAGTATTGACTTCAAAATATCTTCTTTTGTGTTCAGCAGAAGAAAGAAATTCATACAGGTTTGAAACAACTTGAGGGTGGGCAAGAAATGACAGAATTTCCATTTTTTTGGGTGAACTATCCCTTTAAGTACATTAACTACCAACATTTACACAAATGCTTTACACCACTGTCTGTCCCTGAGTGCAGGATGATTCATCAGTAGTTTTACTGTAAATGTATATGCTAAAATGTATTTTTGTCAACATTTAGCAGTACAGTAGCTGGGCTAAACACTAACAGACATGGATTAAAGATGATGTCATGGGGTCTTGAAAAGACAATAAACATATTGATTTGAAATAGTATTAGGATTAATCTGCTAGATTGAAACAGAGATTAAATATGGCAGTCTGAATTGTTTACAGATACCCGAGTCATTTCAAATTCATTGCAGCCATCTCAGGACATGCACTTCAATTGAATATTGAAGAATATTAATTCAATATTTTTTTCTTATACCTTGCTAAGTTTCTCTCACGAACAAACAGGGCTCAATTATATTCTTTAAAAATGTTTTTAAGCCTCTTATGCTAACCAAGGCTGCATTTATTTGATCAACAATACAGTAAATATTGTGAAATATTATTAAAATTTTAATTGAATGTTTTCTATGTGAAAATATTTTCAAATTTAATTCATTCCTGTGATTCAAAGCTGAATTTTCAGCATCATTACTCCAGTCTTCAGTGTCACATGATCCTTCAGAAATCATTCTAATATGAGGATTTGATGCTCAAGAAACATTTCTGATTATTATCAATGTTAAATATTCATATTTTAGAGGAATTCAGCATTCTTTGATGAATCGAAAGTTCAAAAGAACAAGATTTATTTGAAATAGAAATCTTTTGTAACAGTACAAATGTCTTTAATTTCAGTCTATACTGAATAAAAGTAGGCCTACTGATTCCTTTAAAAAACTTTAAACTTTTAAATGGTTGTGTACATATTGCTTTCACTATTCAAAGGAATATTTCACCCAAACATTAAACTATTTAGTCACCATATTTTTTTTTTTCATGGAAACTTTCTCCCTTTCTGTTTTCTCCAGAAAAATAATTGTTTTTGTTTTGTTTGGGACGTCATGAGGGTGAGTAAATGATGACAGAAATTTCAGTTTTGGAACGATTGATCCCTTTAAGCTATTTGCGTACATGCATGTGTTTCAGACTTACATCCAATGAGCATGACGCAGATGGAGAAGATCTTCTCCGAGTTGGTGTTCGGGGACACGTTTCCAAAGCCCACGCTGGTCAGCGAACTGAATGTGAAGTACAGTGCAGTGACGTATTTATCCTTTATGGTCGGCCCAGAGCTGGGGTCACTGTAGTTTATTTTCTTCCCAATGGACACCTCGAGATTGTCGAGCCAGCCGATCTTATGGTCCAGGTACGGTTTCTCCATATTTCCAATGGCGTACCAGATGCAGGCGAGCCAATGGGCAATCAGAGCAAATATACACATGAGGAGCATGAGAACTGCAGCGCCGTATTCAGAGTAACGGTCCAGCTTTCTGGCAACACGAACCAGTCGGAGGAGTCGCGCTGTCTTCAACAGGCCAATCAGAGTGGTCGTCTTGGGAAAGAGAGAAGGTGCTCATTAGTAAGATTGCGAACAGATTGTATTTTACCAAGAAAGATCGGAAAATACTCATGTGACTCATTAAGGCTAATCAGGTTCTCTGTTGCTTTCTCCTAGGCTTCAAAACCTAGTGATCTGCCTTTTGAAGGGGTCATATGATGCTTTTTAATGTTTTCCTTTTCCCTTAGTGTGTGATATATCTGTTTGTGCATTTAGTCAAATAGGATTTATTCCATCTAACACATAAAACGCCTAAATCCAAGTACAGATATTACTTCCTCAAACGTCCACGTCACAATGTGAAATATTAGCATAATGCCCGTCCAAAGGCATACGCAAAGAAAGAAGATGAGGATTCAGTGAATTGTAGTGGTGTCGTCATGTCACGTTTGGATGCCAACGCAAACCCGATTTGTTTGGCCTTCTGAAAACGGGTGAAACTGGGGATCAGAGGTTAAGATTTATTTATGAATCTGTTCCTGAGTAGTTCAACCCACAAGTCTGCTTGTGCACAGGGCATTTTACAGAGGACAGCTTCCTGAACCTGAGAGAACAACGCCGGCTATATACAAAGACTACTGACCACTGGGAAACGTTCTGCTCGAGTCGTGCTTGAAAAGTTGGTTCTGATCGATCGGCTTGATCATCCGCTTTTTCAGAATCTGACTTGGGCTCGAACTGATGGAAAACCAGACAATATTTTTTGATATTGCTTAAAGGGATACTCCACTTTTTTCGGAAATATGCTCATTTTACAACTCCCCCAGAGTTAAACAGATGAGTTTTACCGTTTTAGGCGTAGTGATATGACGCAGCGCCTGAAAATAGGTCTAATAGGTTAGACAAACTTAGTCCCGGTCACGTTGGAAGAAGTTACCGAGCTGGGGACTATTTTTAGGCGCTGCGTCATATCACTACGCCTGCTGCACCCATGGTACGGCCGCACAGTTCCTTGATTATTACGCCGGAATGAGAGTAGTTCCTAGCCATATAGGCTTAGAAAATCGCAACTTTTCCTTTTTCATTTTCATTTTTCGTCGGTCTTAGTACACGGTTTAACTACAGAAGAGTCAAGTTTTAAATAGGAAAAATATTGAAACTCTTTGGTCATTTTGAAAGAAATGCTACTGGACTCGTCTGAATCAATGATCTATGCTAAGCTATGCTAAAAGTGGTACCGTCAGACCCGGAGTTCGGCTGAATGGATTCTAAAACGGTAAAACTCATCTGTTTAACTCTGGGGGAGTTGTAAAATGAGCATATTTCCGAAAAAAGTGGAGTATCCCTTTAAAGCTTTGGAAGCTGAAGCTGGCGTTTCTTGAGGTGTTTGACCAATCACAACGCACCGGGTCTTCTGGCCAATCAGAGCGCTCTGAGCTTTTTGTAAGGAGGAGCTTTGTAGGAGCTTTAACATTAAAGCATGTTAACCTACACTGCAAAAAAAAATGCTTTTCTTACTTAGTGTTTTGTCTGGTTTCCAGTCCAAATATCTAAAAATTCTTAAATCAAGATGCATTTACTAGATAAGTAAGATTAGATAAGATATTATGTCTTAATTTCTGGGGGAATTAATCAAAATTAAGTGAGTTTTTGCTTAAAACAAGCAAAATTATCTGTCCATGGGGTAAGAAAAATAATCTTAATTCAAACAGAAACAAGATTATTTTTCTTACCCCATGGACAGATAAATTTGCTTGTTTTAAGCAAAAACTCACTTAATTTTGATTTATTTCCCCAGAAAACAAGACATAACATCTTATGGCATTTTACTACTTCAGTAAATGCATCTTGATTTAAGATTTTTTTTAATATTTGGACTGGAAACCAAAGTAAGAAAAGCATTTTTTGCAGTGTACTCTATTACATCCACTATTTAAAATAATGAACCTTTAAAATAGCATCATATGACCCCAAAACAAATAATGTCCAAGAGGTTACGACCCGTTAAACGACCCAATACTCTAATAAGCATAAAAATGCATAGTACACAATAATACGCTCCCCCAGGACTCCAGCCCATGTTCAGTGTGTGAATTAAACAAAGGAAAAAGTTGGTGAACTGATTTTGACCTGAACTTTAAAGGGGACTCGAGTCGACCCACATTCACAATAATAATAATAATTTTATATTATGACAGTAATAGCCAAATATTGTAGACAAATGCACTGTAAAATAAATGAAAATGAATATTCCACAAGCATGTTATTGTATGCTACAGTAAAGGAAAATTATAATACATTTGTCCCAATTTCTGCACTTGCAAGAAATAAACCCTTGAGCTTCCATTTGGACAGAAACTGCAGATGAGCTTTTATTCTGGCAGAAAGCTACCGTTTCTGTGAAACCAGGTTTACAAACAGGTCTCATTACAAATCAGGTGAAATGCTGTGATCATCTTCTTATGAAAATGTTGGGAATTAGGCAAATGTGAAAATAATGCGAAACTGGTGCCCGCTACGTTCCTAAATGCATGCTAAACTCACAGCACATGCAGATATGGAGTTCACTGCCAGATCACGAGCTATTTAATACTATATAATTTTATTCTTCTTTAATTAAATCACAGTTTTTTACAACTCAACAAGGACACAAAGCCATATCACGCTTTCGGTTGTAATTCGTTTGACAGATACTTTGCTAAAGCACAAAACACAACATTAAAGACGCTTTGTTATTATGAGAAGTTTATATGTATTTTCGATTCATTATGAAACGGATTGGGTAACATGCTTAACGTAATCTTCAGACTCTTCTGAAATCAGTTGTGATTTGGGAATCCCATGCACTTTGTGTTATTTATGTAACACTTGGAATTACAGCCTATGAAGAGTTTTCCGAATCACTCACTTATATGTCGTAGCCTCACTAGGTTTTGGCACAGAGCGTGGGCTTTTACAGCTTTAATTAACCACAGTTAACCGTATTAGAAAAGCCGGAACGCATTGTGGCCTAATACACCCAAAGCTCATTTCTGGGTTCTACTGTAATGTCTTCATGACTGCCACACTAATTAATATTTTGATAATCCTGTTTAATTTTAGTCCATTACACTGCTGTGCCAACACCAGAGATCCATCTCATCAAAATTTTGCACCGTGAGGATAAAATAACCCCCCAACATGAGAGACCCGGGTAATGAATTTCAGAATCCGCACTTCTCGTCTAGCTCTTGCTGAACTACCAAGATAAATCCTCATTTGCAGGTGAAATGTGTTCAATAGATAGAGACACGGGACAACGGTCCCTAGGAGCTGACAGCGGGCACCGTCTCAGCCGAAAGACTTCTTCAACAACATCACTCGTCCCCCCGGTGGGAGATCATTTGTTTAGCTGGCAATTATACCGTGGCCTCACAAAGCGAGGTTAGGACCTGCGCCGGGTATTTTTAGAACATGTCTTAACGGATGCATCTGTCAGGATTCCTAACATATACGAGCACTGACAGTGTGTTGGCGAGCTTGTGGAGCAAAGCACGTGGGATTTTTCTACTCTCACGTTGAGAAGTGCTGCATCTATCATGAGCGGCCCATTATAAACTCATTAGCAGATCCTGTTCACAGCAAATCACGCCTTTGAGTTATAGCTGGACATGCCGATACGATGGATGCTCAATTAAACTGATTGTTAATCAAGTTTGACCTCATTTTAAATCTCACTGTTTAACTAGACGAGTAAAGTTTGAAGCCTTGTCTGAAAGTTTAAAACCATGAGTATGAGGTTTCACTCAGAGAAGTCAATAAAATGTTGCTAACATGTTTTTAGCGCATGTTTATAGCATGTTTTAACATGCTGATAGCATGATTTAGCATGTTCCTATCATGATTTAACAGACTGCTACCATGCTTTTAACATGTACAGTATTAACATTATGTAGCACATTGCTAGCATGCTCCTAAAATGATTTCGTGCATGTTTTAATGTTGCTAACATTTTGTTTAAAATCATGATTTAGCACAATGTTAACATATTTCTAACATGTACACTCACCTAAAGGATTATTAGGAACACCTGTTCAATTTCTCATTAATGCAATTATCTAATCAACCAATCACATGGCAGTTGCTTCAATGCATTTAGGGGTGTGGTCCTGGTCAAGACAATCTCCTGAACTCCAAACTGAATGTCAGAATGGGAAAGAAAGGTGATTTAAGCAATTTTGAGCGTGGCATGGTTGTTGGTGCCAGACGGGCCGGTCTGAGTATTTCACAATCTGCTCAGTTACTGGGATTTTCACGCACAACCATTTCTAGGGTTTACAAAGAATGGTGTGAAAAGGGAAAAACATCCAGTATGCGGCAGTCCTGTGGGCGAAAATGCCTTGTTGATGCTAGAGGTCAGAGGAGAATGGGCCGACTGATTCAAGCTGATAGAAGAGCAACTTTGACTGAAATAACCACTCGTTACAACCGAGGTATGCAGCAAAGCATTTGTGAAGCCACAACATGCACAACCTTGAGGCGGATGGGCTACAACAGCAGAAGACCCCACCGGGTACCACTCATCTCCACTACAAATAGGAAAAAGAGGCTACAATTTGCACGAGCTCACCAAAATTGGACAGTTGAAGACTGGAAAAATGTTGCCTGGTCTGATGAGTCTCGATTTCTGTTGAGACATTCAGATGGTAGAGTCAGAATTTGGCGTAAACAGAATGAGAACATGGATCCATCATGCCTTGTTACCACTGTGCAGGCTGGTGGTGGTGGTGTAATGGTGTGGGGGATGTTTTCTTGGCACACTTTAGGCCCCTTAGTGCCAATTGGGCATCGTTTAAATGCCACGGCCTACCTGAGCATTGTTTCTGACCATGTCCATCCCTTTATGACCACCATGTACCCATCTTCTGATGGCTACTTCCAGCAGGATAATGCACCATGTCACAAAGCTCGAATCATTTCAAATTGGTTTCTCGAACATGACAATGAGTTCACTGTACTAAAATGGCCCCCACAGTCACCAGATCTCAACCCAATAGAGCATCTTTGGGATGTGGTGGAACGCGAGCTTCGTGCCCTGGATGTGCATCCCACAAATCTCCATCAACTGCAAGATGCTATTCTATCAATATGGGCGAACATTTCTAAAGAATGCTTTCAGCACCTTGTTGAATCAATGCCACGTAGAATTAAGGCAGTTCTGAAGGCGAAAGGGGGTCAAACACAGTATTAGTATGGTGTTCCTAATAATCCTTTAGGTGAGTGTATATGTTGCTAACATGCTTTAGCACATTACTAGCATTCTTTAGCATGATGCTAGCATATGTTTTAACACATCTTGCTAACGTGTTATGTCAAGTCAACATAATTATCCATCAAACACACATGTCCTGATGACGGTATGCGTAATGGTAAAAATGTGAGTCAATGTGTATGACTATATGCTCATGCATGTTGTGTTGATAAGTACAAATGTCAAATATAATAAGGGCTTGTGCAAGCTGTGGTCGTCGCCAGTGGGTTTTGCAGAGACCCAAAGTTTTTCATCTGAGTGCTGTGACTGAGATGCATCCTAAAACCACCTGCCATCAGCCTGACCCACTCATTCCCTAAATAGTGCACAAACACACCGCTGTCTGACCGCTGACTAGCAGATCATATCTATCTGGCAGACCACACAGGCATCAGTTCACCATAAAGCATCCTCAGTGGCGCAGTCATGTCTCATTTGTGTAATGTTATTCACTAATGATACATTAGATTGATCAAAAGCGACAGTAAAGACAAAGATGTGACAGTATTTTTTAAAGTCGTACCAACGCCAAACTTGAACGGTACTGTATGTGTGTGTATTTGGTCTGAAATATTTGAAATAGATTTTTTTTTTTAATCAGAGAAACCATAATTCCAACCAAACATTCATTCAAGTTCAATTAGATTCAGACTATTTAATGTTGGTTAGTTTGTGTGAATCAGTTCAAACTTTTCTGTTTTAACAGCGTATTGATCCAAAACTGGATTTCAATGATTAATGTGCAAATTGAAAATGTTTACAGAAATCTTGTAGGATATAGTGTGCAAACCATGCCTTTAATCATTTTAGCTTTAATTAAATATTTTTAATCTACTACACTCACTGTTTGGTTGTGAAAAATTTGACATTTGAATTCCTGTGAAAAAAGAAATCACACTTTTCAGACATTTCAGACACTTCATACATAAATATGAAGATTTTTTTTTAGCTATATCACCCATCCCTAGTTGTGACCAGAGACAGATGTGAGAGCGCCTCCAGTGAAAACGAGCGCAGATGCTGAGAGCGTGAGCTTTGTTAATTGGGTGATCTTCAATGCTGTTGGATGGCTGGAGCTCGATGGCCCTTTTCAGAACAACTGTGCGAATTCGAGACCTCTGGGGAAACATTGATCTGAACGAAAGCAATATACTTAGCAAGACCAAGCATCAAAACCCCTCTATCGTCTAAAAATATACAGCATGCCATCAAATAATGACATTTCCAGTAGGTCTTAATCTATAATTCCATTCTTTAATATTTTAAAAGCCACTGTGTTTGTTTCTGGTGTCCTTAGGCTGTATATGGCTCTGACAGAGTTGCTGTCACTGGAACAGACCACAAACCGAGGAAACCATATGCTGGGATGTGCCAAGAGCTCATGATAGGCCATTGACGGATGTGCCTACATAAACACACGAGGAAACAAGCCAACCGGCGTGCCAATGATTCAGCCTGTAAGCTGTTCAAACATCAGTTTTCTCTTTCCTCTCTCTCTCTCTCTCTCTCACCATAATCATTGACTCGAGTTTTGGTAAGCCACTAATCCAAATAAATGGATTCAGAAATGAAGGCCATTCAAAAAAGAAAAAAGGGTGGAAAACAACACTGTAATCCCTGATTCACTGAAATATTTGTATTGTGTTTGTAAGAAGAATCAGCAGCCCACCAGCGCTAAAAGCTTTCTGACCTCTGCAAAACGCTAGATCTGATCGGATCTACATAATGGACGCAGTACAAACAATGAATTAAATAAATAAATGGGTAAACAAATAGTTTAGGTCTTAAACTATTGGCATGCGAGACCTGTTTTTCCCTAAAAGTTTTTTTTAAAACTTGATTTTAATGTTTTTCTGTTGTTCTCTTAAAGCAGACAGCCTATTTCCAAATGTTTCTGTAGCTCAACTGATATGGTGATTGTGATGCCATGTTCATGAGTTTGATTTCTGGTGTACATGCATGTTATCATAAAATCCCAGATATATTAAATGCTTTGTCAGTTGCTTTGGATAAACGCATCTGCCAAATGCATGTACCATCGTTCAAGAGTTTGTGGTCTGCAAGATATTTTTTTGTGAAAGAAATTAATACTTTTATTCAGCAAGGATGCATTATGTTGATCAAAAAGGACAGTAAAGACATTTATAATGTTACAAAAGATTTCTCTTTCAAATAAATGCTGTTCTTTTGAACTTTCTATTCGTCAAAGAATTTATCAGGGTTTTCAACTGTTTTCAAAATGTTTGAAAATTCAGCTTTGCATCAAAGGAATAAATTACATTTTAAAATATATTCAGATAGACAAGTCATTTTAAATTGTATTAAAATTTCACAATATTAAACTTTTTTCTGTATTTTTGATCAAACAAATGCAGCCTTGGTGAGACTTCTTTCAAAAACATTACTAAATCTTTCCGACCCCAAACATTTGAAGTGTTGTATTAATTAAAAAACTTGCCTCATAATTGCAGAAATGTAAATACATAATAGTAGCCTTGTTGACAACAAAAACAGGCCTGTATGCTCACATCCATTACAAAATTTGGCTGCATGTGTGCGTGTTAAGTGTATAACTGTGCCAATGAGAAGGAGAACACCACCTGCCAATTGATAATTTGAGTTTAAGATCCCTAGTTTACACCGGCAGCCAAATGGAAGCTGATTAAGTTCTGGTGTCACTTACATCTTCTGATCCTGATCCAAATATGAGCAGGTCGAAGGGAATGGCCGCCACCATGTCTATAAGGAACCAGCCTTTGAAGTAATGGATGGCGATCTTCCCCGGATCGCTCACCACCTCCTCGTTCAAGTTCACGTACGTGGTGCGAAAGTTTATGAGGATGTCGATGATGAACATGATGTCCACCATTAAGTCCACCATGTTAAGAGGGCTGCAGGAATAGCCACATTTCCGTCTTTTTTGCTCCTCGATGTCGTTGAGCAGGAAGGCAGCAGAATAAGGGGTTAAAATGGCTGTATAAATAACCAGCAGCAGGATGAGCCAATCCCACATTGCTTTGAATGGGCTGTAGTGAAGGATGGTGAACTTATCCATGCGTGGCGTCTGGAGCTTGTATTCCGGCAGCACATCTGCGCCCAGCGACAAGACCTGGAACAGGAGAGGCGGGCAAAAACGTGAGTATTGCATGGTACATAATCACAGGTCTGTCCTGATAGAGAAACATACTAAACCAGTGGAGAATCACTTGTGCAAAAAGGTTAGCATCTAATGCAAATGGAATGGAGTTTATTTAGAAGAAGAATAATAACTACAAAGTTCTGTCATGAAACTCTAGATGGCGCAGGCTGATAGATCCTTAACTCAGTCTGCTTGCAATCACATCATTCTCTATAGGACACAGCTGATTGGTTCCTGCTGTATCAATAGCCAATGAGCTCACTGCCCAACCTTCAAATACTTGGTCAGCATTTGCTGTAGCAGTTTGCAGCGCACTTTCAGAAACGCTCCACCTTCCCCAGCTCCACCGGTATAGATCTGCTACGGGTAATTCATGTATGCTATATGTTACAGCAGCAGCATGTCTTACTTGCTCACAGCAGTGTGTTGTGTATGTATTGGCAGTAGCAAGTCCTGTACTTGCTCAGCAGCAGCAGCAGCAGCAGAAATAATCAACAACAACAGCAGAAGCAATAAAAGCAGCAACAGCAATAATCAACAGCAGCAGCAGCAATAACCAACAGCAGCAGCAGCAGCAGCAGAAATAATCAACAACACCAGCAGCAGCAATAAAAGCAGCAACAGCAATAACAGCAGCAGCAATAACCAACAGCAGCAGCAATAACACTAGCAGCAGCAGCAATAACAGCAACAGCAGCAGCAGCAGCAATAACACTAGCAGCAGCAGCAATAACAGCAGCAGCAATAACAGCAGCAGCAATAACAGCAACAGCAGCAGCAGCAGCAATAACAGCAGCAGCAATAACAGCAACAGCAGCAGCAGCAGCAATAACAGCAGCAGCAATAACACTAGCAGCAGCAGCAGCAATAACACTAGCAGCAGCAGCAGCAACAGCAATAACCAACAGCAGCAGCAATAACACTAGCAGCAGCAGCAATAACAGCAACAGCAGCAGCAACAGCAATAACCAACAGCAGCAGCAATAACAGCAACAGCAGCAGCAATAACCAACAGCAGCAGCAATAACCAACAGCAGCAATATCAGCAGCAATAACCAACAGCAGCAGCAGCAATATCATCAGCAGCAGCAGCAGCAGCAATATCAGCAGCAGCAGCAGCAATAACCAACAGCAGCAACAGCAATAACCAACAGCAACAATAACAGCAGCAGCAGAAATAACCAACAGCAGCAACAGCAATAACCAACAGCAGCAATATCAGCAGCAACAATAACAGCAGCAGCAGCAATATCAGCAGCAGCAGCAATAACCAGCAGCAGCAATAACCAACAGCAGCAGCAATAACCAACAGCAGCAGCAATAACCAACAGCAGCAGCAATAACAGCAACAGCAGCAGCAATAACCAACAGCAGCAACAATAACCAGCAGCAGCAATAACCAATAGCAGCAGCAGCAATAACCAACAACAGCAGCAGCAGCAGCAGCAGCAGCAGCAGCAGCAGATCTATTCCACCAAGACCAAACATTGTCTTGTCCTTTCCAATGCCAAACACTGCGAGAGTTGTCATGACAGAACTAATTATCATTATTACAATTATAAACTTCATTCCATCTGCATTAGATGTTAAACTATTTGCACATATGCACAACTATTATTATTATTTGCATAATAATAATAATAATAATAACAGAAAGAAGTTAATTACATTCAAAGGTAATATGTAATAGTCAAATTACAAGTGATTGTATTTATGTATTTATTTGTCTGATGCTCGCTGCCTTGATTTTTAGCTCCTTATTCTGCTTCTGTGGTGCTTGACCCTGATAATTGCAGCTAGCATCTATATTTGATTATTTTTATAGTTTAACAAAAACGAAGTTGAGTTATGTATAATTTTTCACTCTTTATTATTATTTATTTATTTTTTACAGTACAGAGGTTGAGTATAACTTTTCAAACTTTTCCAATTTAAAAGTAAATACTACCATTTAAATATACTGTATAGTTCTATGTAAACGTTTCAGTTTTAGTTCAAATTCTTCAGTTTTTCAGTAGCCAGTGCACTGTTGATGGTGGAAGTGTGGTAAACAATTCGCTGATTTGTGCATTTCCCCAAAAAATGCTGCTTTGTGCATTTCAAAATTGAGATCCAAACATTTCTGGATTATTAAAAATCTCTCACATTAACTGTTTATATTGCATTACTTGACAGCTGTCAGTTACATGTGCACAGGCCCATCATCATAATGCAGTATGTGACAGTTTCACCGTGCAGTTTCACATATATTTCGCTGTAGTTGTCATCTGTTTCTTGCCAGCTGATGCAATATTTCATGAAAAGCGCCAGCACAACCGAGTTCCTTCACATTTCATAAGTGCACTGTGTCAGGGAGCCTCAGAGCATGACATAAATATTCATTTATTTCTCTATAGTTGCACAGTACAGACCGTCTCTGCTGTCAGAAATGCTCACATTACATATACAGTAGCTTTTTGGATTATAAAGTCTAGTTGTCATGCATCTCAGGTTGATTCTGAAGTTATCTGAGCACTCTGCTCAAGGACATAACGGTGCACAAGACTTCATAAAACCTTGTTTTCCACATACTGGGATATGATTTACGCTATTCAAGAAATCGGACGTCCTTTGCCTTAATGCAATTCATGAAACGGGTAGTAAATTTAGATTCTCACAGCAGTGGAATTTACTTTTGAAAGCTAAAATAATAGCTAAAATAATAATAAAAAAATACCTAAAGAATAAATAGACACTAATTATCAAATTAAAACAAAATCTCTACTGTTATTGTATAGTGTCTTACATCTCTGTGTAGCTGTTTAGCATTTTCAAAGCAGTTCTGGAACTTTGTATTGTGACACTTTTGTGCCTAGAATCTTGGACACCAACATATCATTTTGCATTAATTTTATTATTAAATTAAACTGAAAACAGAAAATATATAAATAAAAACGAATTCAAACTATTAATAAAAAAAATAACACTTAGTAGAAATTAATTAATTGCATTAAGCATTGTTTTTCTCTGCTATCTGTGACCCTTAGAACAGAACCTCAGTTTTGTCGAAGCTTGAATAGAAAGATCAAGACACTACTGGGGTTTAATTTCACAATTTTGCAAAGCTATTGAACAGCAGAAGTCCCTTGGTAAAAACATTAGGATGATAATAGTCTGTAATCCAGCATTGTGTCTCTGTAATTGAACTCTAAATGAACTCACACACACACACACACACCTTACTGCAGGGTTTAACCAACTTTGACAGTCAGCAAATGAGGTGTCTTTTCCTGATAAATACTTTATTAGAAATGATGACGGCAGCAGCAGTGATCAGTTGCCGTAGTTGATTTCTCTCTCTCTTTCTCTCTTCTAAGAAAGTAATGAATTATGTATCTTTTTCTCTTGCAGGCTCTCATACTTCCAAGCAGGTCGGGGACGGCAATGTGAGAATCACTCAGACGTGACAAGTTAAATGACCGCAGTGAACGAGTCAGCTTCTGAAGTGAGGACTTCTGATGGGCTGTCATTGACTTCCTTCCCGGCTGGCCGAGAGGCGGACACATTTACAGCGAGCTTTGACCCAGTACTCTATGTTACAGCCTTACAGCGCCATGACTTTGACTTTCCTTGAAGGATATTTCCAGAAGTCACTAACCTTGATTTTTCCACAAGAAAGGTAGTATACTTAGAATTAACGTTTCTACGTGCAATACCTTTTTGGAATTTATCAATGAACACATGCAGTGTTGCCTTAGACTTTGCCAAAAAAGATCTTCTCATTTAAAACATGATTTGCATCGGAAGCGTGCCTGTGGTGCCTTAAAGGGTTCATGAATTGAAAAATCAAATTTTCCTTGATGTTTTGACATGTAAGAGGTCACTGTACTATAAAAACATCCTGTAAGTTTCAGAACTCAAAACTTCCTTGCCTAGTCCAAAAACAGCTTTGAAACCAAACTCCGAAAATGACTTGTCTCAGATTTTGTCACAATATGACGTAATAGTGCGAGGAAAGACCGCCTCTGCAGAATCAGATCAACGCCTACTTCTACATCATCACGTCTTTAGCCCCGCCCACTGGAGCGTTAGTGAGATGAGAAGAGAGATACAGAGAGGACTAACAATAACATTACCTTCCAAAGGATCCGAATGCTAGGAAAGTGATTATTTATTTTAATCTACGTGAATGTCTCAGTAGAGCATTATTTGCTTGTTCGGTGCATTTCACTGGATTCTTTGGTAAATCAGTCAGAATTTCGGCGCAGAATTTGCAAACAGACTTTTACTGTAAGATATGGACAGACCGTAAGTAACCGTGTTAATTCTAACGCCTAATCTGTGATTTCATATTTATAGTGATTCATGTACAGTCAGATGATCTTTGTCTCAAAACAATTTATTGCTGTTTATGTATCAGTACATCAAGCCAGTGACTAAACAGTCAACTTCACATTATTTCTCTTAGGCCTTGTCCACACTAATACGTTTTCGTTTTCAAACACATCTTTTTCTCTCCGTTTTGGCCTTCCGTCCACACTGAGAGTTTTAATTAATGAAAATAAAGCTTTTTGAAAACGCTCTCCAAAGTGGATACATTTGAAATACGGAGGTATTTAAAAACGATGACGTAAGTTTAGTCATGTGACGCATATTGTACCAATAGATATTCATGTTTATACCAGTATTGTGCCTGTTATGTGCTATTCACTTTCACACTGTTGCTAAAATATCTTCACTCTTCATATATATATAAATATATAACACTCTTCATATCACAGTCCTGCAAAGATGACAGAAAATGTACTTACACTTGCTGTCCTGCGGCAAAACATGAGAGCAGTCGGGCTTTAGACCAAACATATAATGGTGAGTGAGTGCGACCTGACGCATCAGTGAATGCTGAGATATTTTGCTAAATAAAATGATCCTGTCAGAAGAACTACACGATAACTTTATTATTTATTTTTCCGTCTGTATTATCTCAGTGAGCTTTAGTGAGGTTTTACGCATGCACAGTACGGTGAATTTAGCGTTATCAGGAGTTTTCCAAACCTTTCTCATCCAAACTGAAATGTCGGAAAACGCTAGTGTGGACGGAGAGAGTTTTCAAATGTGTCCAGATTAATGTAGCCTTAGTAGCATGAAAATAATCTGTTATTAAAATTGTGATTAAACTATATACAGAAAGCGATCAAAGAATGCTCCCTTTATATTCGCTGGAGCTGTCAGACTGAGTTCTGGACTATCGCCGATATAATAAATGATGCGGTCTACACTGCACAATCAATCTCTTATTTACATCGTGTTTGCACTGTACGTTATGATGAAAGCATTCGTGAGAGTGCAGAAATCGAGTTGAAATTATGAGATCGCTGCATTCAAGCGTTGCAATCTTTCATGCGACGGGAGCAGAACTAAATAGTTCCACATGTAACACTTATTTCATATGCAAAGATGTCGGCCAATCACAGCAGTGGGCGTTTCTCACAGCAGACACGCCCCTTCAAACCAGAGGGGTAAAATCAGAGTTGAAAATATCCTTATTTCAAAAATATGATTTTTTTTATGTAAAAAAACATACTAACATTAAAAGTGCACCTCAGGAAACATAATTAATAATAATAAAAAATGCAGTTCATGACACCTTTAAAATGTTGTCTAGCTATGCATGCAGCTCAATCTGTCTTCCATGGATTAAAAGGGGAAGTTCAATTTACACTTGGTCTCTCACACAGAAACTGTCGCAGTGTTACTGAATCGTGTTTTGACAATATTTGGATATAAATATATATAATACATTTCCCAGAGGTAGAAAATCCATCTTCATGCTCGCATGCTCGTCTGATGCATTTCGGTGCCAGAAAAAGAGGCTAAATATGGCTGGGGTATAGAAGATTCAAACAATAATTACAGGTTATTGCCCTGTATTCTTGCTCTCATATTAATACCCCCTAGGTTAAGTAGTATCCTCATTAGCATTTATTTGCATACTTGTGTCTGTTAGCATCATTTAATGTATAAACGACGTGTAGTAGTGAAATTATGCAGGAGGATTTGTTACAGTTTGTTTGTGCTCGTTCACAAGACTATTGGGTTTCCAATCGAATCAGGAAGCGCTTGACGCATGCAATATTTCAAATAAATGACGCTCGTGACACAATGACTAACTCAAACTCCATGGAGGAGAAATAAAGCAAAAGCACATCCTCACCTGAGGGCCTTATTGAAAAACATGAAGGGAAACCAACTGATTTTACTCTGTTAAAATCAATGTGAAACGTTCATAACCAAGTGGGTCTATACTATCTATTTGTCAGCATTCACATTCATTTCACACTTTTAAAAGCCCTATATCGGGTACTATATTATATTATATTATATTATATTATATTATATTGAATTATTTGTGATTTAGAGTCCAAAAGTACGTTTTATTTTCTATTTTTAAAGAAATGAATACTTTTATTCAGTAAGGACACATTAAATTGTTCAAACGTGTCAGTAAAGACACTTATAATAAATTACAAATAATTTCTATTTCAAATAATTGCTGTTCTTTTGAACTTTCAAAGAATCCTGAAAAAATGTATCACGATTTCCACAAAAAATATGAAGCAGCACAACTTTTTTTCAATATTGATAATAAGAAATATTTGTCGTCCTAATATCATATATAATGATTTCTGAAAGATCATGTGACACTGAAGACTGGCGTAATGATGCTGATAATTCAGCTTTGCATCACAAGAATAAATTACAGTTTAAAATATATTCACACAGAAAACGGGTATTTTAAATTGTAATAATATTTCACAATATTACTGTTTTTACTGTGTTTTTGATCATATAAATGCAGGTTTGCTGAGCAATTTTCAAAGGAATCGTTCACAATGAGACCCGAAACATGTATAAAGAAAGTAAATAGGGTTGGATTAAATTCACGTTCAACGTTACAGTCTTACCTGCGTGACCTTCTCTGTGACGTTGTGTGTTCGGTCTTTGACCTTTGGTGCGATGATGGTTTTCTCTGAGGACGGAGGGGAAGGCGCTTTCTTATCGTTGGCCTCAGAGAAGTTGAGAGCGATGAGCGGGATCTTGTTGATGGTGCTGTATTTGTTCAGGTTCGAGTCTGAGGTCGATCCCAGCAGACTGGACTTCAGATGGTTGAACGGGCCTGAAGGGAAAGAGTAAAGGAGGAGAGCCTGAGAATATCTGCCACAACTCTTGCAGAGGGCTGGGTGATTCATCTAAAATTCCTAATATACCATTCACAATGATCTTTGTTTATTATGAATATTGTTGATTTCCAGTTGGCCATTAAACTCTTAGTTCACCCAAAAGTGAAAATTCTGCCATCATTTACAGTGTGAACGTCGAACCTGTATGAACTGGATGCATAAACAAAGACAACATTTTCACTTTTAGAAGAACTATTGCTAAGTTTCCTAAAAAAAATTGTATTAGACTAGTTTCACATTCTTTCATTGTCTTGTGATTCTGTGTATTTATTTAATAGTTTTTGTATTCTTATAAAAAATAAACTATAAAAAAAAACTACAACAACATTAGCGTTGATAAGTTTGATTAATTTCCGTGCATTGGTTCAATCTGTCAATTTCAATTAATTGATTCAGTGATTAATTTGTGCCATCACAAAGTTCATAGATTTCTCAGCACAGCATTATATATTTTCATATGTTTCAAACATACATACATACATTATATATATATATTTATTATTAATATCACCCAGCCTTTATGTTGACTTGAATACATTGTTTGCTTGTTTAATGAACCATTTGAATGAACCTTTTGTCAACACAGTGTTACAGTTGTATTAAAACATCATCAAAAACGTAGATGTGATTGTCCTGTTAGAAACAGGATTTTTTTCATGCTTTTCATAAAAATCATCATCCAAGCGAACATATGCAGCATCCATTAACAATCCATTAAAATCATGTACAATATAATAGACAAATGATAAATAACAGTAACGCACAACCTCTCTTTGAATAATTCAAACTTTGATTAAAGAAACGTCCTCTAAAACTGAAAGTGGCAGTGCTGGTTAACCGCTGATGGAAGTCATTCGGCATGTAGCATTGATTTTCTGTCCGGACTCTGAGCCGGCGCATCAGTCTCGTTCAATGGGACGTGAAGAGGAACTGCCTGTACAAGTCTGAGCCATTCTAATCCACCTTAATGCAAGAAGGTCCAGACTGGAGCTTTATTGAAAGAGCAGCAAATGTTCTGTATGATCTAATCAAGACATCAATAACAGCTGAGAAGAGAAATCAGGCTGAAAATGGACAATCACGAAACACCATGACGTCCCAGACACTGTGACGGATGCTTCGGATCTGTATTCTGAATGCGCTTTTGAGGAAAGATAACAGGTTTTATCTAGAGTTTTTAGGTGTGTTGTTTTAACTGGTCTAAGTTATGGGGTGTCAGTCTCATTTTAGGTTGAAAACTGGACTAAAGGTCGGCATATGCTGACTGAATTTGAGGAATTCATGCAAAGTGCACATGGAAAACACAATCTTCTGAAGCTTATACAGAGGCTGCTTCCATATTAACATAAGCTGGCCATAAAAAAGTGTTTTCGTTTACAGACTGGCTTCTCTGTCAAATTCAGAAAGCAAAGAGTTAGTATTAACGGATTATATCTAATAAACATTAAGTGGTAAGATTCAGGAATACAATTTTTGTACCTGTGCATGTCATTATTGCTTTGAAAAAGTCATGAAAACAGATAAAATATCAATAGATCACACAGTGAAAAAAATGCAAAAATACAATTTTCACAAATTAATTTCACAAAAAAAAAGAAAAAAAAAAGGCAAGTAACACTAAATTAAAGGTTAAATTCTGTGTAGAAAGACTGAAATGGTATTTTCTTGTGAAAAGTAGTTTTTTTTTGTTGTTGTTGCAGTGTACTGATCTAATAAATAGTGAATGTTTTTTTTTGTTTTTTTACGTTATTTAATAATTATTTTTCTTAAATCATCCCACAGGTCGGATTGGACTCGCCTGTGGACCATAGCTGTCAACCCTCCCGTTTTTTCCGGGTTTCTCACGTATTTTAACTCTTTTCCCGCTGTCTTCCCGTTTTAGTATTTTCCCGTAAAATATCCCGTATTTTTAAAAGTCTTAAAAACGGCCAGATTTTCATCCTAGGTCTTAAATTTCATTTAGTCAGGTGACAGATCTAAAAAAGTGTTTACCCTCGTTCATTTCCAGAAACGCTGGCCGCAGAAAGTTGTTACAAAGTAGCAAAAAGTATGGAGTTGTAGCCTACAAAGCGGAGCGCTAGATCAGGGGTCTCCAACTCGTCTCTCGCGTGCTACCAGTCGCTCGTGGCTTGATATGAGCTAGCTCGCCAGAGGCCGTTCACATATCGCGTCTTTTGCGCGCTCAAGTTTGTTCAAATGTAGGCGCGCGGCAAGCACGCTCATAATTGAAGCGACGCGCAAATTTTTTACCAGGCGCAACAAGATGAAAAAAATCTACACTTTTCAGAATGCCGCAAACGCACCGCAGGTCATGTGACAGGAACCAACCAATCACCCCTTTCCATAACAACATTGAAAGCACAGTCAACATGAAGGATGG
>NC_140215.1:4382500-4402500 GCF_951802725.1 Rutilus rutilus
ATGGTGGAATATCTATTGGACCAAAAACATAGCATTCACAGACATTCCAGTCTATAGGGGCCAAGACACCTTCTGGGTGGGCACGCAAAAATGTACAGTGAAGTTTTATTATCTGTCGTATTTCATTGCATTGTGTCTGAAACACTACAGGACATGTTTCCTTGCGCAGTTGCTTTTCTAAAAAAAAAATGTTTTATCGGAAAAGCTCAACCACTGATGCTCGATATCAGCTGCATTTTTTTGAATGTGAAATGCAGATTATGGACGTCTAACAAGAGCAGAGGCCTTAACACATTCTTCACATAATATTATGCAAGCAGATTTCACAGCACCAAAGACTTATTGAAAGTATTTTCTCCATATTCCCTTTTTTTTTTCTTTTTTTTTTTACAGTGGTCTTATTTTTTGTGGTCATTCCTGTTCTGCAGCACCCTTTGAAAACTGAATATTCTTGTGTTGTAATTTTAGGGAGTATTTCTATAAAAGGGTTTAGCAGACTTTCAGGAATATGTTCGGGTCAAAGTCAGCCACTTCAAGTGTATTCATTTTAATTTGATTATTGTGATTATTAACAGTGGCAAGAACATTAACAAGGATGGAAATTCAAAGCTTAAGTAGTGAGGGATTGATATTTAGTAATATTAAGGGGGAAAAACATAATTAATCACCCAATGAAACAAAATCTTTTTGTTTTGTTTGAAACCTGTTAGAGCAAAATAACTGGAATAATGTTCGTTTTTTATTGTAGAAGTGCAGAAAAACATGGCAAAAATGAGAAGTAAAATCATTTGATGTAGTTTAATATTTTATCCAGTATAATAAGAGACATATATGATTGAGACATACAAATGTGCTGCATAACAGGACTGACAGAGATCAGAGATTCTCGGTCAAACATTTTAAATGGAATTTCAGTGGGATATATTTGTTTTTAGCCATTAAATACTTTTTTTTTTTTTTTTTTTTACCAAATTTCAATATTTTGTGTCTTATTATAGGTGTCCTTTGTATATTTTGATATTTTGTGAATATTTGCTAAGAGTTATGAACGCGAGACTCTTTTGCGGTCCCACGGTGAGTGCCACAGACTGTCAGCAGGGGGCGCACTAACACAAGCGTCTGCCTGCAGATCATCGAGTCAACCGCAAAAACAACAGATGAGAAATCTATTGATACTTTTTAAAATTACATCAAATGTTTACATCAGTCAGAAAAATTGTGCTGAATATGGCTTATAAACCATGATGTTGCCTTGAATTGATGTAGATCAATGTTCTTTGTTTAGAATATATTTTGTAAAGAAAAAAATTGTAAGAGAGTGTTTATGAATTACAGAAAAGTTATTAATAGTTCCTATTAAAGATGGAGAAATGTAATATGTTTGATGCTGTTATCTATCTATCTATCTATCTATCTATCTATCTATCTATCTATCTATCTATCTATCTATCTATCTATCTCTATAGCATCCATCCATGCATCCATCCATCCATGCATCCATCCATTCGTCTGCCTGTCTGAGACTTTTTAAGGCAAGGGTTTGTCAAGCTATGAATCAGAATTTGCCTTGACAAACTTTTTCCCACTTAGAGATTTACGACCCAACAAGGAGCGCTTTAACAAAGAGAATTTTTATTCAATACATACCGTTTAAGTAACGCACAATAAATACACATTATAATAGATCATTCATAAGAAATACTGAAAACAGAACGAGAACTGCGATTCTAACTGGTAACATCATGATATGACAGCTCCTGTCTGGTGCCAGTTCACCCGGTCCCGCTTTAGTGACATTACATCTGTACACGTGTCTTTCATATCCCATAATGCATCAAAGATTGAGG
Source organism: Rutilus rutilus (assembly GCF_951802725.1). Lineage (NCBI taxonomy): Eukaryota > Metazoa > Chordata > Actinopteri > Cypriniformes > Leuciscidae > Rutilus > Rutilus rutilus. Next base: position 4,384,348 of record NC_140215.1, read on the forward strand.
TCTGTTGTACCAGCACTGTGTGTGTAAGTCAAGAGGTGAAATAAAGACAAATCAATTCTAGAAGGCAAAACAGTGTGAATTTGCCTTCGTAGGATCTGAAACAATGGCAAAAATGAATTAGAAAATGAAGGCATTCGCGTTTAAGTAAACCACTGGTTACTTCAGCCAAGGCAGTGATCCAGTGCTGCGTCCTCCAGATTCCCAAACAACATTCATCTGAAAACACTTCGCTTGCTTTATCTTTACAGGGGGATATCTCTGCACCACTGGCAGCCATGATCCCAGCCGCTATTATAATTATATGATAAACAGTGGAAATTGAGATTAAGAGTCATAATTATGACTATGAATAATGCTAAAACAATAATGACCTCAGAAGTCGAAAGTGACAAAAAGTCACACACACAAAATCATAATATTAGTCACGATTTTTGACGTCATCATTTTTTTTTTGTCAATTTCGACTTTTAATGGCATAGTTATAAGAAAAAGTCTGAATTTTTTATCATAATTATGACATTTTATCATAATTTTGACTATTTATTTCATCGTTTTGATTTTGACCGTCAATTTTGACCTTTATCTCATAATTATGGCTGAGAATGTAATAAACATGACTTAATTATGACATTAATTATGCGTCGGAAATGGCTCTCCATAGGGGAAAGTAATCATACACCTCTCCAGGCCAAATGTTTTGAGGTATATTTCATGTCTGTAGCATAAAGAGTTGCTGTCTGGATTAAAACATGAGGGAAAAGGTCTTACTTATAGTTGTCTCTGCAATATTAAGATGGAATAGAGTTTTTAAAGGACACATTTCACCTTTTAAGGATCTGATCATGTCATTACCGCCCCACGAGGTCATGCTACAATGTCGATGGCATAAAAGGCATTTGATTGTCCTGTCTTGAGCTTATTGAGAGACTTTCTCCATTGGACAATGACTCTCTTTTTCATCAAGAGGATAAACAAACTGACAGAGGCATCATGTTTGTGCGTTAAAAACGGCTTTAAATCTAAACTCGTCAGTGCTTTAAGGTAATATTTCACACAAAAATGTCATTTAAACACCCTCGTGTCATTTTAAATATATATCTGTTGTTTTATAGTAGAATGAAGGGAATTTTTAGGGAAAACAAATAACGGTTTGGAACGACATGGATGAGGGTGAGTAAATAATGCCAATTTTTATTTTAGATGAGTTTTTCCTTCTGATGCGAAATGAATTCACTCCTTTGAATAAACATTAGCTTTAATGTGTGTCATTATCACACTGTAAACTATTGCACTTCACAAACAACTCTTCAGAATGATTTGTTCAGTCATAGCTTATTTTTAAATTAAATAACCGTACCAAGAATTATTCTTTTTTTTCTTTTTCTCTCGCTCTCAAAATCTTAAGCACAGTTATTGAGAGAATATTTTCACATCATGCCATAAAATATTTTCTATAAATTGAGAAAGATCTGTTCACCTTCCTGGCCTCCATCCATTCAATACTTTCAATTATGCAATAAATTTAAAGTATTTTTATTGTACAAACCTAATATTAGTTGTCTTTTCTTCTTTTTTTTTTAAATCATCTTCGCCTGACGGAAACGGAATGCTTCGTTCGCAGTAACTTGATGCATTTCAAAGTGCATTTCATCAGAAATCCCTGCATAATCCCAAATATAATGTAAGACTTTAGTATCTCAGAGTTTCATAAGACAAAGAGTTTGACCGCATTTTCATCATCTTAATCTGGTTTAAAAAGTTAAATCTGTTATCTAACTACTTTATGTCTTCTATCTGTCTTTTTAAAGCAAATGCAGATAGATATGATATATCATTTTCTTGTTAGTGTCATGGAAAAAAACATCCTTTATGTCTCCACTAAAAACTTGGAGATATGTTGTAAAAACATTATCTAAGGCTGTGTTCAGAATAGCATGCTAACATACTACTATGTATGCAGTATGTGTATTTAATGCACGCCCAAAAGTGCAGCGCACTTGCCGAAAGTACAATTTTGTCTTTCTTGACTCACCAAATGTAAAAACATTATGTTCATATATGTTAAGACATATAAATGAACCCTTAAAAAAGTAGCTAGTATACACTACGCAATATTCAGTAAGTAGTAAGCAAGTATTCCATTGGGAACACAGCCAAAGACATGGCCCCGCCCCCTTCAGTGCTCAGGTAACGATTGGTTACAGTTCTGTGTAACGTCAGCCAATGGAAAAGTGCAATTATGTTGAGGAAATGTATTGTGTTCACAACTTAAATATCATGGTTTTGGTTTTGTAAGCAAAGGCAAATGAACAGCACACATTTTAAGAGCCGTTTTCATGCTTTCACCAACTCTTTAAAAGCATGAATTATGTGTACGAAAACGCAACAGTATTATTTTCTCTTTTACAGTACATTGAACTCTTACAAAACCATAAACCAGCGATGAAAGCTAAAAAAAAAAAAACATGCTTTTATCAAACATTTAGATATACACTTACTTCAGAACACTAACAGCAACAATCTTTTTTCAGTTTTTTTTTTTTTGCACCACGAACACAAGATACATAGAAAAGTTCTATCCACATTTCTGCTCAAAACTAGAACTTTTGAAATTACAAGAAACCTTGCAGGAGACTAAGATCAGGAATACACTTCACGCTAGTATGTAAACGCAATTTTTTGGCCAACATTTTACAAGCACGGACTCCTAGTTCACCCACAAATTAAAGGGTTAGTTCACCAAAAAAATGAAAATTATCCCATAATTGACTCACCCTCAAGCCATCCTAGGGGTATATGACTTTCTTCTTTCAACCGAACACAATCAGAGTTGATATTAAAAAATATCCTGGCTCTTCCAAGCTTTATAATGAGAGTGAATAGAGCCTGAGATTTTAAAGCCCAAAAAAGCGCATCAATCCATCATAAAAGTAACCCATATGGCTCCAGTGGGTTAATAAAGCCTTCTGAAGAGAAGCGTTGTTTTTTGTGAGAAAAATATCCATATTTATAACTTCATAAACTATAATCACTGCCGTATGCAAGTCGAGCTCCGGCATTTACATTTTGGGGTGAACTATCCCTTTAAGCTCTCGTTCTGTAGGTAACGCAACTCAAGGTGGCGCTAGAATAACTTCTGTTGCATTAAAAACAATGGGTCTCCTTCACTAAACGTGTGTATGCACAAATTTGTTGTTTTTCAAAACGTTTTCATGAATTTCCGTACTAAAATTTTTTTTAGAGAAAATGAACAACTGAAACTAAAATCACATACTCTGAGTGGCCTTCTAGTTTTAAAGGTACACTGTGTAGTTTTTTAAGTATTTTATTAGCTAAAATCAATGTCTTTATTCATAAATGTGTCCTCATTGGTGTAAATTTACCTCTGCCAATGATCTGACTTATCCTCGCAAGCGAAGAATTTCTTATCTTTATTTACATTGGACGGGCAAGTCCAAGGAGCCATTTTGAAAAACTATAATAGCAGAGAGGGACAAAAAGCACTAGCCTACCTCAACGCGTTTCCACAACGTGTTTTCGTTCAGAGCCAGCGTCACGTGACTGAAACCAGCTGAAACGGACAAGGAGATCAGTGAGAGGCGCTTGTCACTGCCCCGGCACATTTGAAAGGCTGCACTGCACGGTACTTCATAATGCAGGATCATACTTATGCCGAGCCACAGGAGAAGGAATCCTCGTCGCCAATTTAAAAGGAAACGTGACCGGCGAAACCTCATCACCCGAACGAAAACTCGATGAAGTGCTATTGGAAGACATGTTGTCATAGCTTCTCGGTACATAACGGCCACCGTAGTTGCAACACGCATTTGAAAAAGCGAGGCGCTAGAGAGCACTAAATTTCACTGTTCCTACACAGTGTACCTTTAAGATTACGTTTCATAAGTAGATATGTCATCTTAAATATATTTCATCATATACAACGAAAAAGTAAGAAAAGTTGCTGGGTTTCTCTGTATAACAACGCAGATACGCATATGAGGATCTTATTGCACAAACTCTCTTTAGAAAGCGTCACATGGTTGCTGAGAGTGACGAAAGGCTGTAAAAGAAAATGTTGTACGGAAAGTACAAAATGTATTATGCAAATGACTAACACAAAGGCCTTGTTTACACCTGATATCAAGATGCGTTTTGGTCAATCGGATCACAAGTGGACGACTCTAAATACAGGTGTAAACGGGGTCTAAGCGTTTTGAGCTTGTTCACTTTCGACCACTTCCAGAGGTAGTCGAGAACGCATTCGACCGGATTGCTTTCGTAGTGTAAACGCTCATGTGGTCGAATGCATTAGAACAGCCGAAAAATACCAGCTACTCTCCGTCTACGCATCTAACACATAAACATTATGGGAAGTGCGCCAGCCAGACGGGATTTCAACTTTGTTGGCTAAAGACCCAAGTTTGGTTTGTAGATGAAAAACATACCAAGCACAATGTTCTCTCACCATTCCTGATTTCTAAAAGAGACGGATTAAAACACCAGGTGTAAACAGGGCCATAGTCGCTCATCTAGAATACTCCAAATTCATTAACATTACAATGAGGTTGAGATCAAATTGATGTGTTCAATTAGGCGAAATTTCGTGCAAATATTCTCCTGTGCATACAAAAACCCATGCAAATATTAGTGAACGAGACCCACTGTGTTATTGAAATCTAGAAGCGTTTGCGTTTGCATACTTACGTAGAGAATGTTTCAAACCTAACGCTTATCACACACTCTGATTTTGCAGTTTAAATCATTTTTGTTCTTTGCAAAGTTCAGTAAAAATACGTATTTTTGGATCCGACCCCCTCCCCCGCCCTCCCCCTCCCCCAAACGTCAAACAGGAAATTTGTCAGAATGAAACATCGAAGGCTGCTTTTATACTCTTGCCGCTTTCTTAATCTAAACCGGAGTGGGTTCGGGGAAAGCGTCCAGTAAAGTAGGTCCTTTCGTGTTGTCCGCTAGCGAAACGTCGGGCAGATTGCGAGACATCTCCTTTGGCTGTTCAGCTACGTAACAGTTCCCGTTGGCGTTGTATCCTGTATCCTGCGTATTGTTGTTCAGATAGTTTTGGAATTCCATCTGGTTCAGCTCTCCTGATTGGCTGAGGAAGGTCCCTTTGGATTGGACGCTTTTATCCGGCTCTGGGGCGCAACAGCCAATCACGGCCAAGTGGTGATTGGCGTATGGCTGCTCGGGCTGCTGGGAGAAGTCTGTGTATTGGTCAGCGGTCACATTGAAGGGACCCTGAGACATGACCCTACTGGAGTCATTGACTCTGTCTTGATAGGAGGCCGTGTCCCCTATGTAGGGCTCACTAGATTGGTTGGCAGAGGCTAAAAGTACGGATGGACTAGCGTTTTCCATCGGGTAGTACTCCGCGGTGGAGTTGATGAAGTAGGAGTTGCCGTTTGTTTGGTTGTCCGACGTGACCGTATTCTCTGAGTAACACATCACGGAAGTGGGCGGAGCCACCTCGCTATTGGCCAATCCCGCGTCAAACTCCTCCGTCTTGTCTTCGTCCTCGTCGTCGTCTTCCTCCTCAGAGTCGCTATTGGCCAAGCTCTGTGTGCTGGAGTCGGACAGACTGCACAGACTGCTGCTCTCATCCTCGTCATCTTCGTTCTCCTCATCTTCGTCATCTTCTTCGTCCTCCTCTTCGTCCTCCTCGTCTTCCTCTTCCTCCTCCTCGTCTTCCAAGGCCTCGTCGATGTCGTCGCCAGTCTGCAGATGCATGATGGTGGTCTGCGGGACTGTATCCGGGATTGCGTATTCCAGTGAATGCTGGCCCGTCGCCATCGGGCTGCAGTGACCGTTTGGATCGCTGTGGAATCCGTTGCCGACCGTCGAGACGGATCCGGGATTCTGCTGCTGCTCACGACTCTTCTCCAGTTCCAGCTTCATGATGGTGTGCAGAAAGTGAGTCCGCACTCGGATGGGGTTAAACTCGATCCTGCCGGCTGCGTTGCTGCAGCCCTCTTTTGTGCAGCCACACGGGAATGACATACGGTCCACCTGTGGACATCCAAGAACACTTGAGCACAGGCCAGTTTAGGATTACACACAGCAGGAATGATCTAAATAAAGCTCCTCTCTCTTCTGAAGACTCGATGTACCGCGTAAAATGTAACCAGCTGTACCTACGTCTGCTGTCTAACATCTTAATCAGTTTTAACAGGGCATACCTCCATTAAACTTTAGACATCTTAATCGTTTTTGCTCGTTAGTCTGCTATGCTAGATTTCTTTCATAGGCTTTGCTTTACTACAGTATAGGGAATGAGGACCCTCTTAAAGGGATATAAATCAAAACCTGATGTGGTTCTAGCAACTGAATGAGTCTCAAGAACATGTTGGGGTCATAGTTCACTTTAAAAAAAAAAAAAGCTTAATGAAGCCTATTTTAATGACAATTAAAGGTTGTTTTGCATTATTTTTTAAGCACGTTTTACCTCTTTTTGTAATTACCGTTCTGTGAAAAGGATTATTTAATTATTACCTTAATCAATACCTTAAATTATATTAATGATCAATTTGTCAAATAAATAAAATAAAAAGTATTAATATTAAAATGTATCATAAAAAAAATCATAATATTTTAATAGTTATTAGTAAATATAAAAATGATATAATTTAGAATATTTACATTGCAAAATGTTTATACATCATGGTCGTATTTGTCTTTATACTAATTAAACAAAATATTGTATTGCAAAATAGATATACTGTAAAAACATGAGTAGTACATTAATGAGAATCTAATTAGAATCATCACTGAAAATCAAAAGTAAAATGTATGCATTATTACAGTAATGAAAATAATGTCACAATGCAAAAAAATCTTAATGGTTTAAAGAAATGTATTTATTTAAAAATAATATTAATGCTTTTTGAATGTTAATAGTACACATAAACATTATATAATATTTACATTGTAAAATGTAAATGTCACAATGCAATTTTTTTATAAAATAGGCTGCATTTCCTTAAATCAATAGACATACTTTATTTAATTTATAATTTTTATGTGTGAGTGTGTGTGAGATTTTTGTTTGATTAACTTGAAATATTAATTTATTCGGAAGCACTTTTTTTTTTAACAGTACTCTTCCCCATGTACATACGAACTTATTATAGTAATAGCAATAACTGGGTAATAACTAGGTACTAACCTTGAACCTAGCCCTAAACCTAACCTTAACCCATGTAGTTACCTTATATTAACCAGTATTTTCCTAGATAAGTACACTAAGTACACGTAAGTGCACGTATACTGTCAAATAAAGTGCAACCATTCATTCAATTATTAATTATTATATAAATAATTAGAACTAGAACTAGAATTCCTCAGCGGTGATAACATGTGTTTAACAGGTGTATGTGTGTGTTTGCTCATCATACCTGACACTTGATGCCGGCAAGGCTGCATGTACAGGTCTCGGGGTCACAGAAGAGTCTGCAGTCACAGCCACAGTCTTCCCTGGACACCCTGATGGCTCGAAGCTCGTGTTTCTCCTCCACGTCCAGCTTCTTGACGCCGGATGAGCGCAGAAGAGCGCGTCGCTTCTTAGTGGTCAGAGGCTGAAGGAAGAAGTATTCGTCCACCTCTGTGTTATCAATGTCCAGGTCATCGTCAGAGATGTCGTCCAGCGTGAGAGCGTTGGCCTCGTCGGACTCCACCGCGCCGTTCTTCGTCAACTGAGGAGCATGCAAAAGGTCAAATTTCATGAAGGCATTCACAATATATCCAATAGCAAACGTATGTTTTCTTTTCGCGTACCCGCAGCCGGATGGAGTTGAGTTTCTCCTCTTTCAAGTGGTCTCGGAGCATGTCTCTGTGGATCCTCTCCTGCTCCATGGCGAACTCTCCCAGTGTGTACTGGCGCACGCAGCTGTGCCTGCTGGACATGCCCAGTGTACTGCCACCCTGACTGGGCACGCTGGTGAATCCCTGCCGCCGGCTGAAGTAATACACCGTCACCTTCTCAAAGTGCACCCTCCTCGTCCTCATCCGCTTCTCTCGCTTCAGGATCGACGATGCTAAAAAGACATTCAGTTAAAGGTAAGTAAAATTACAGCTTGGTTATTCAATTTGAAAGACACTAACATGCATCTTGCATGTGACAGCACAGCGATTTGAGGACTAGGATATAGGGCTGAGTGATGGATTAAATATTTACAATATTTGATTTTGTCGACGATATAAAATTTCCAATATTCAGAATTTCACAATGATTTATCTATATTAAATGAATGCATTTGGCAGATGCTTTTATACAAAGCGACTAGCATTCAATTTATAAATTATAAGTCCATGCATGACCTGGGAATCAAACCCATGACCTTGCTGTTGCTGGCACAATGCACTACTGTTAGAGCTAGAGGAATGAATTAGGGTTGGGAGAACTTTTGCCAAACATATAATATGCTAGAAACATAATAATCAGTGCAATAATGATCCGATCTTAGAATCTAAGCCTATTTAAATCCAAACAGCAATTTTTGGCCGGGCAGTGTATATTCAGTATATAGCGGCTTTGATTTAAACCTAACTAACATTGTTCAAAAGTCTAATTCATTTGCACAAATCAGTGCTTTCGACCTGTCCATTAAAATTAATTTATTTAAAATTATTCTGATTCAACAATTAACTTGCATTGTCTCTGCATGGCACTTTACTCGGCACTTTCAGTGTCAGGGAAAGTTACTTTTTAAAGTAATGCATTACAAAACTAGCCTGGCTAACGTCAGACCTGGTCTCATTGAGACGTGGTCTGGGAACCACATGTTCATTTTCTCGTATTTGAGGCGTGGTTTACGAATGCCCAGAGCCGTTTATTGGGCGCTACGAATGTCTATCAGTGCGCCTGTACGTAGCTCATAGCCAGTCGTTTCAATTATACCAGATGACGTATGTAGAGCGACAGAAATTCGACGAGGAAGAAGACGAAATAAACTTGCGTTCTAAACTACTTAGAACACTATCTAAGGCTGCATCGAAAGGTAACTTCGCGTCTGATGCCATATTGGATCCATAGATATAAACAAACTGCTTCGGTGTGTCGCATAGACGTCATCATCGTCTTGCTGCTCCCTCCCCGTTCTGTGATTGGTTCCCTTTTTGAGGGGAAAATCTGGTCCATGGTGTCCAGGCTGCCTAGCAGCGTGAATAAAATCGCAGCATGGGGAAACCCAGGCTATTACAAAACTGCTTTACTCCCTAAAAACTAACTAACGCCATAACTTGTTTACTTTTTCTCGCCTGGTCTGGGCTTGCTTGTTTTTTGTTTTGTTTTGTTGTTTTTTTTTTATAAATTTTTTGGCAAATGTAAAAGCCGTTTCACACTAAAAGTGAGGCTGAAGGAAATGCAAATTAAACAAACTAAACAGACACACGCTTGAGGAGGCCATTATAAGTCCACAAGTCTGCAAGTGCAATGAAGTGTGCCATTTGGGACAGGGCCAACGCTTCTGCACTTGCTCCCGATTTCTCTCAACATGGTAACAAAGTAAGAAAAACAAAGTAACTTTCGTTACTTATTTGAAAAAGTAACACTTGATATTTTGTTGTGAATTTAAAAGTAATGCATTACTTTAATAGTTACTTGAAAAAAGTAATCTGATTACTCGTAATCCATTACCCCCAACACTGCTTGTTTTAAAATATTTTTTACTTTTTTAATGTTATTGGTGCATAAGAATGAAAATGAATACATTTCATTAATCTGTTCATTTAGTGGCATTTTCATTTAGTAAGCATTTTGCTGGTTTAAGATAGTTTAGCTAATCTCTCTGCCTGGCCCAGCTGAAAAAATTTAAATAACATAAAATAAAAACACTAATATTGTAATAACCGTTTTCTATTTGAATACCTATTTTACATCTACTTTATTTCTGTGATCAAAGCTGAATTTTCAGCATCATTACTCCAGTCTCCAGTGTCACATGATCCTTCAGAAATCATTATAATATGATGATTTGCTGCTCAAGAAACATTTCTGATTATTATCAACTTTGAAAACAGTTGTGTTGCTTCATACTATATCTTTGATAGAAGTTTAATGGAAATTATTTGTTACATTATAAATGTATTTACTATCACTTTTAGAAGTGTATATTTATGAAACTTTTGTAAAGGAGTATTTCACAGCTGTAATACATTCTCCTCTGCTCCTCTAGTGGTCCCACGGTCCTCTGCACGCCTCTGGCTCTTATTGTTTGGCCATTTATAGGGGGATGGTAAATATAGCCTGTATAAATATCCCCAGTTTTGGCCTCCACAAGAGTGGAGTTTCCCTGATACTCTCTCCCACAGCTCCCTTCATGTCTGACACAAACAGGACAAATAAGAACCATCTGCTGCTGCCGGTCCCCCGCCCAGAAACACCAGCAGAATACATTACACACACACATGAGTGTGTGCACTGCGCTTAACCTAGTCTGACTCAGGAACTCCAGCAGAACTGAAGCAAACTGTGCTTTCTGAGTGCAGAGGCGAAGTGTTGAAGAAGAATTAGGCAGAGGCTGATTGGTTGAGAAAATGACTTGAAAAGCAATTTCAGTTTTACACGAGAGTCCTGATACAAGTCTTTTTTCTTTAGACGCACTATGGATAGGTGACTCAAAAACAAACAAACAAACAAAACGTACACTTCCAGGTTATATTAACTCTTAATTTAGCATATTAACTCTCATATTATAATGGCTTCCACAGAACATGTGACACTGAAGACTGGAGTAATGATGCTAAAAAATGAGCTTTGATCATAAATTACATTTTCAAATATATTTACATAGAAAACAAGTTATTTTAAATTGTAATAATATTTCACAATACTACTGGTTTTACTTTATTTTTAAGCCTCGGTGTTGGTGAGCAAAAGGAACTTCTTTTAAAATATTATTTTTATAATAAAAATACACTTTTATCCAACGCGACTTACATTGCATTTCAAGGTACACATCTTACTTTCTTATCAGTTCTTGCTTTCCCTGGGAACCGAACCCATGACCTTGGCGTTGCAAGCGCCAACACTCCACTGTTTGAGCTACAGGAAAGCCCTTTATTGTAATATCTTACCGACCACAAGAATTTGGACAGTACATTGCCGTATCATGTGCATACCAAGGTAAATGAATATGGCAATCAGTTTAGTGCCATGTGTATTATCCTTTCATGCCACCAAAGGGTTTGCATCTAACAGACACTGGCTTTTCATCATGTTTAATTTGCTGAAAATAGTTCCAGGAATCCAGCTCAGCAGGTTGATTTGAACATCAGTAATTTACGATTATGAGCTACATTTCACATCTTAATGTAGATGTAACCTCTCTCTGAAGCTGTGCTGAAAGAGCAACGCTTTCTAAAGGAGGAATCAGACGTCCTCTGGGACTCGCTGCACTGTGGGTCATCCGCAGACATCTGGTGCACATAAACTTCTAATTATTTTTAATGACGGAATCAAAGTGGAGGAGCGTCACAAAACATTAAAGACCTCAGAGAGGTGATGGAGAGCTCGAATTTAACAGGGGCAAAAAGCTGAAGAGCATCAGGAATGATTGACAAAACTGGCTTCCTAAAACAACTTCTCACAGAACAGCTCGGTTTATTTGGCCTTAATTAATCCGTGTTTATTTTAGAAGTGGTCACTCTTTGTGGCTTTGTGTTTGCTTTACGAAAAGTTACCTCGTCTGACTCAGGAAATTCAGAACTGAAGCAGAGCACTTTACTGCAAACAATGGTTCCCATTCAGTCAGTCACGTTCGACGTTACGTCGAACTGACGTCATGGGATCTCGCCTGGGGGCAAAATCACCTCCAAGTGGTAACAAAACAAGCCAATGGACATTGGCCTGTGAGATTTTCATGCTGAGCCACACCTACCTGTATACACCTACAGGTATAAATATGATCGGCATTACTCACTTCATTCATGTTTTGCTTCGGAGCCGAGCCGTTGTGAATAGCGATCGCTCATTCCAGTCACTCCAGTGAAGTGGATTCTCGTGCAGAGAAACAGCAATTTTAATTGCTAAAAAGAGCTTATTTCTGAGGAGATCTCTCCTGCCGGAGTGAGGGCGCATACAGTGGTGATTCGCATCCTAAAAAGGGCTATGCACAGATAAGTGCAGCATTTCACCTCTCTGTGCTTTGGTGCATAAGAGCAGATTTCCTAAAAGAGCAAGCACACCTATTCATGTTAGATCATTAGCCTCTCCGTCCGTGCATTCCTGGATGCAGTCGTTTCCCATACTCATCTGACGGACACAATCGCTGTCTCACATGCCTAGCATGCTGGGACGGCATTCACGGGTGGTTTATGTTCTCGCATGGCAACATGACGCGTCGGCACGCGGGTCGTGACTCTCCTTTCTCGTAAAGGCTTGAGTCCCTTTTGTTGTTGCCCAGCCGCCGCTTGTGTGTAAAAGCACAGCCGCGGGTCTGCTCAACACTTTGGGAGACTGAGGGTTACAGCGAGAGCTTTCCAGCGGGAAAACCCCCCGCGGTCTGGATGATTGGTTTCGGGACTCAGAGCGCGACGCGAAGATCACCTTGCCCCAACCCCGTGCCTTTCTTCCTGGAAGTGCATGAAGAGCTTTGGTAGTATGGAGATACATTAGTGCACATTCAAAGTTTTTCTTCTCTCACTACCCTCAACTGTGAGGCGGTCAGGGGGTTCGTGGGGATTTATTTATTTATCGTGCAATTGCGGTGCATTTATACCTGCAAAGTGTCACCACCTGGAGCTCTGGCTGCTAAGCCTCACAGTGCCGCTGGACAGACCATCTCCACCTTGGATAAAATGGCCATCCTGCAGATAAAAACGCTCAATGCACAAGGGTAGTTCTGAGCCGGGGTTGATGCAGGACATGTGCACAGTGACTGACCTCGCTGTCTGGGCGATGGAAATCACGGCGTGGGCCCTCTGTGTCCACCTTGGTGGTCCGGGAACGCCATCTCTGGCTAAACCTTGCAGAGATGCGAGATGGCCATTCCTCTCTAACAGAGAGATACAAGCGTTCCCCACTTGGTGAATCCTGAGTCGAGTTCATCCAGCATCCTTTTGGCAGAGGGGCACGCTTCCCCAGCGTTAACAACACTGGTCATGGCTGGAAAACAATGGGACTTGAGATCCGAAGCACTCTTCCACGTGAAATGTCACGATAAAGAACAGCAGCTACGACCGTCCACATAGTAAGTCCTGTCCCTTCCATCCAATTTGGTGTGGAGGACTTCCCCTCAGGCTTATTGGGGAGCTTGGTAGGTTCCGACATCGTGAGGGTAGTTGCCGAAAGGGCACGTGGCAGCTTGCTAGCATCTGCGTCTCCAACACTCGTAACACAGTTCAGTGGCTATGGTGCTTTCCATAGGGACCCCATGACGTCAGTCCGACGTAACGTTGAACTGACTGACTGAATGGGAACATCTAGGTTTCTAATGTAACCCCCATTCCCTAAAGGAGGGAACAGAGACGTTACATCCCCCCTGCCACAGCCCTGAACCACTGCTGAATAGCCGGGATCCCTGTCTCAGCTCCTCAGCAAAACATGAATGAAGTGATTAATGCTGGTCATATTTATACCCGTATGTCCGTATGTACGGGTAGGTGTGATCCGGCATGCAAATCTCACTGGCCAATATCCATTGGCTCATTTTGTTACCACTTGAAGGTGATTGGGCTCCCAGTTCTCCTTTAGGGAACGGTGGTTACATTAGTAACCTAGACGTTTCTCAGTGTTGAAGAAGAATTAGTTGTGTGTGATTGGTTGAAAAAAAAAAAAAAAAATTCCATGTGAGTCCCGATGCAATGACATTTTTATACTATGGAAAGGTGAATCTCAACACAAATAAAAAAATACCTACAGGTCACATTCTCATTATTGGAATTAGGTAATATTATGAAAACAACGTCTCAATGCAAAAAAGTCCGAAAGTAGGAGACCATTTCTATGCAAAATATAATTTCTTACTTTTATCTTTCAGATTACATGTGAAATATGACCCGGACATGTTCTTGACAGGTTTTGTGAAATTCACTGGTGTACTATGATAATACAATGGTATTTCTTTAAAGTACACTGCTATAACTTGTTACCCTTTATGGCTTATTATTTGCTTTATGATACTTTTTAAAAAAATGCTTTTTATGTAGTTTGGCAGCAGCTTCCCAGACACTGGATGTGTCAGAAATGCATCTTTCTAGAAATGATGACTGATGCTTTTCAGGTGAACTGCTCTTGAATGTCTTATTATAAAGTTACTTAAATGCCGTCTCATGTGCGCTTCAGCTTCTTAATGGTTAGCGGCACTGGGCCAGATGTTTTACGTTTATTGCGATGATGGATATTTTCTCAAGCCCCCTTCAGACAGCATGATGACGATCGATATCAAATCTCAGTGATGAATGTTCCTTTCAAAGGACCATTTTCTATTTTCTGCTACCAATTTCGAGCTAGCATTTTCCCTGGGGACATTCTCTTGGAAACGGCATTTCCCATCTTCCTTCTCGTATACCCACAATTCAGTGCTTTAATGGAATGAGACAATGTTTTGTGCCAGTTGTCATTACTTTTAAAGGAATAGTTCACCAAAAAATAAAACAAAATAGTCATATGGAGTCATTTTATAATACTTTTATGCTTATTTTTCATTTTTTATGTGGTCACTATAAAATGTTGCGTGATTGTTCAAAATGTTTCCTTTTGTGGTCCACTGAAAAAGAAATAACAGTACAGTTTTGGAACGACATGAAGGTGATTATTTATTTATAATAACTAGCCCTTTTTGTAGTTTTATGGCCTGGCAACCTTTCTCTTTTTAAAACTAGGCTACTTTTCTCTCATTCTTTTAAATATTCAATCAGTAATAATGTTATGATCATTTGTCAGCTTACGGTCACTATACATTTCAGAGTGAAAATTGTTTCAAAGGAAATCCTACAGCACTGTTTTGCTGCTGTCTCACCTGTCCGCTGCAGCATGTGTGTTGATGATGAGGATGATGATGCTGCTGCTGATGAAGAATGTGTGAAGTGCGAGGCCGATGGGTTGACGCTGTCGCTGCTGTCTCCGCTCTCAGTGCTCGATATCTCCTCCTCTTCCGACTCCCTCAGTGACGAGCAGGGCGACGCTCCCTCCACCTCCTCAAACTTCCTCTTCAGAATCCCACTCATGGCTGCCGTCAGGCTGCACGAGACATGAGAGAGAGAGAGTTCCTCAAGTAAAAATCACATTTATTTTCTCCACAGGAAAATGGATTTTTAACATTGCAATGATATATTGTGTTATTTTAGTGATAACTGCATTTTAATGATGCATGCTACTGGAGAAGCAACAATTCAGTGTGATTTCAACTACACTTCAAGAAAATTATATTTACTCCACACATAATCCTGGAAAGCGATCCACCAATCAGAGTCACTGATCAAATCGCTGTTACCATGTCAATGTAAATGACTGTAACTCCCATAAACCATTGCAAATTCTCCCCAAATTCCCCTATTTTTAATTATATTTTATTCTACATTATATTTACATCAGTGCTGTCAAATTGATTAATCGTGATAAATTGAATCTAACATAATTTTTTTAAATATGCTTGTGTGTGAATATATATATATATATATATATATATGTATGTATGCATGCATGTATGTATGTGTGTGTGTATGTATATATACACACACACACACACACACACACACACAGTATACAGTATATATATATATATATATATATTTAATTGTTATTTTATTTAATTAAAGAACATTCATATAAAAGCAATTTACTCTTACTTTCCTTTAGCAGATATTTATTCTGTTTATCTGGATAAATGTTTTTATACCCATATAAATAATATATGCCAACTGCATAAGTGTGTATATAAACATATATATATAATTCATCATTACATTTATATAGCGCTTTTCTCAGCACTCAAAGCGCTTTACATAGAAGGGGGAATCTCCTCAACCACCACCAATGTGCAGCATCCACCTGGATGATGCGACGGCCGCCATATTGTGCCAGAAAGCCCACCACACACCAGCTTACTGGTGTAGAGGAGACAGAGTAATGAAGCCAATCAGTATATAGGGATGATTAGGAGGCCATGATGGACAGAGGTCACTGGGAAAATTTGGCCAGGATGCCGGGGTTACACCCCTACTCTTTCGAAAGATTTTTTGTGACCACAGAGAGTCAGGACTTCGGTTTAACGTCTCATCCGAAGGACGGTGCTCTTTGACAGTATAGTGTCACCGTCACTACACTGGGGCGTTAGGACCCACACAGACCACAGGGCGAGCGCCCCCTACTGGCCTCACTAACACCTCTTCCAGCAGCAGCCTGGTTTTCCCAGGAGGTCTCGCATTCAGGTACTGACCAGACTCAACCCTGCTTAGCTTCAGTGGGTGACCAGTCTTGGGCTACAGGGTGATAAGGCTGCTGGCTCTCTCTCTCTATATATACACATTTACTATATTATTATAATTATGCATTTAACATAATCCTTTATCCAAAGCAAAATCACTGCATATGCATGTATTATTTTAGTTTATTTTTTATTTTTTAATATTGTATCATAATTTCTGACTCAATTCCATCATTTGCTATATGCTTCACAGGATGAGCATTCCCTCATGAAAGACTTTTAGCCTGTTTTTTTGTTGTTGCTTTTTACACTTTAAAATGTAATTCGTCTCAAAACCCAGGCCACTGGAAAAGTGGTCAGCTGCTGTTGCTCTATATCAAGCTTCCATTCGCTCTGATCCTCAAAGCACTCAATTAGTGATAAGCGGTAGAACACACATCCTCCTCTCCTCCTCGCTGCCATTGATCACCAGGCCTCACAGGACCACAGATGGAAGCAGAGGGGGAAAAAAAAAATACTAATTGAATTCTACCTCAACCTTCCAGGAAGTCACTTTTGTCTGTGTTTGATAGAGTGTCTTCAGGAAAGAAAACAAACTGGAAACTTGAGATGAGTTTTCAGAGTTGCACTCATAAACCAGCTTCAGGAATTTAGTAATCATAGCACAAGGACACAGCGTGACTGAAAATTAAAAGAAATGAGACTCAGAGGCTCAAATGTTCTGTAGACGGCTGTAAAAAAAAAGTTGGATCTTCAGAATTATTATTATTTTATTTTTTTTTACGAAAATCACTTGTTTTTACAATGAAGTGAAGTACCCAAGAGAAACTGAATCATTCCACTTAAAATTAGCCTGAAGGATGTTTATGGTTGCCAAGCGACATGATGCATTAATATAGAATGTGCGTCACATGTGTGTTTAGATATGATCTTGTGAAACCCAATAGCAACCATGTCGCAATGCCCTGGGAACCAACCCCAACATGGTGGGGTGATGGTGATGCTGAGTTTTGCACAGGTATGGCAAGTATCAATTTCTCCAGAAAATGTAGATTTCTGCTCTTGCCTGTAATAAACCTGTTCTTGTTT
This sequence comes from Rutilus rutilus, assembly GCF_951802725.1. Lineage (NCBI taxonomy): Eukaryota > Metazoa > Chordata > Actinopteri > Cypriniformes > Leuciscidae > Rutilus > Rutilus rutilus. The sequence goes on from NC_140215.1 coordinate 4,401,813, forward strand.
AACCTGTTGGATTGGACAGATTTCCTAAACCTGCAGTATAGCAGCAGCAGCAGCACATCCTGACAGTATCTTTTCCCTCTCGTCTCCTGCTTATTTCTGTAGCTACAATTGAGCCAGAAATGAGAAGAGTGAAACACACACACACACACACACACACGACGCAGAAGAGAGAGGACGACTGGCTGGCAGCCTCATTACTGAAGGAGGGAATGTGTTGTTTCACACTGCAAGTCTCACAGAGCCATCGTGTGTGTCTGAAGCCCCAGCAGAGCGACTGATGAACTGGGATTTTCGAGGTACAGGAACACTAAAATCTGGGCTGTGTTTTATGCCCTTCCCTCGCTAACTTCCCTCCGTCTCGTTCACTCGGACGTATGTCATTGCTAATGTTGCACGAGTGTTGTGTTTGTGTTTAAATTACACGCCATAATTCCGCATAATGAAAAGCTGATTTATTATGTACAGTTTTTTTTTTTCCTTATCAATTTGTTTTATTCACAATAGACCTGTATGCTTCGGTTGTTGGAGAAAATAAAATAAAAATTACACAAATAAAAATGATAGTACAATAACCTATAACAGTCAGCTTAAGGTGGCTACAAGCTTTTTGAAAGTCTCTAATGCTAATATCGTGAAATATTATTACAATTTTAAATAATTCTGTTCTATTTGAATATATATTAAAATG